>NC_082615.1:7253088-7600588 GCF_030936135.1 Gavia stellata | reverse complement strand
TGAACAAGAAGCCAGGACTTCTGAACTTTTAATGTATGGCACTAATTTAATGTGTAAGAGTAGGCAAGTCTTGGGCAACTGTGCCTTGTTTTTTTTCCTGTTAAGATTCATGTTTATAAAGCAGTTTGAGATTCCATGATGAAAGGCACTACCATAAGTAGTTACAGCCAGGCCTTTGCTGCTTACTTTTATAACTGCAAATCAATGGTGGCTATAAAGACAATTAGATTCTGAAGCCAATTATTCCCAACGGAGCAGTAAACATAGGAAGTTAAGTCTTAACTTCTACATTACTTCTTTTTGTGCAAACAGTACTGCAGGTAGCCAGCCACACGCTTCAGATATATGAACCTCTAAAGCTATCTACTCAACTACCTAACTACAAGGCCACATTGCAAACATGAGGATGTAATGGTGTTTACAGCTTCATCCTAGAAATTCAATGCTTCCTTGTTAAATACTACTGGTTTGGTTTTTTCCTCTCTTTTTTTATTAAATATTTTCCCAACAAAGGGAAAACCACCAACTTCTTCAGCGTTACAGCCCTGCTCTAAGGCCTATTTGTAATAAAAACATTTGCAGAAACACATAGTCAATAAAAGTAATTGATTTTCCTGGGTGGAATTTTCATCACAGCTCACAGCACCACCTCACTGTTCTCATTTCTGGAGGAAGAAAGTAGCAAGCACCAAATAAAATGGCCAGCAAGGAAATCAGTCAAGTTAAAACTAAAAATATTGAGATGCTGAAGAAAGTTCGCTAGCTCCTCTATTTATGGAAGGATTAAGGAAAGAACTTCAGCTCAAAACCAGACCAGATTTGAATAAATGAGAACAGAGTTATTTATATGCATAGATACACACAGAATACTGAATAAGACATTCTTGACTAAGTACCAGAAATCTGTTCATAAAGTAGGCAAAAAAGGCACAGTATCAGGTTGGAATAAAGTAACAAATGGACAGGTATAGACTACAATACTGAATCTGAGTTTAAACACTACGCATCGGTTCCACTGCCAATGAGCAAGCAGCTAAAAACCACTTGCTTGTAAAGGGCAAAGCAAAATGAGAGAAGAACCAATACCGAAGGTGCACTGTAGTACAAACCAGAAAAATTAAAAACGGTCCAAGGAAGTCAGGCAAGAAAAATACACAAAGCGTTACTAACATTTTGGGAACTAATCTGTTGGATAAATATGGAATAGTAAGGGTAGGGCAAACAGGCCTATGTAATCCAGAAACATGCACATAGCACCTTTCATTCCAGAGAACCTCAAAAGTACCTTAGAAACATAACAGAATTGTTCCATCCATTACTGACAGTCAGCTCTAATAACGAAGTGGGGTGGCTGTTTCAGACTGGACCTCAGTCAGCACCCCAGAGCTGAGTCAGAGACGGTAGTTTAAGCCAGAAGTTAGTATTACATTCCTCCAAAAGTTTCAAAAGACTTTTAAAGGGGGAAATTTAGCAGTAACAGTGAATTAGTATCTTTTCACAGAATGTGAATCTGTAGTGTTCTCTCTGTAGCTCTTTTTAATCCTACTTAAAGGTAAAATTTCTGAACACCAGCCTTTGATGAAGCAGTGAGTCACCATCAACACTGCTGTAACATGGCATGTACTGCTATAAAGGCATTCCAAGGACTAATACAGCATTCCTTTGAGACTCACCTGAATCCTGACAAAGCAAATCTCACTTCATTTAAAAAAAACAAAAAACCCCAACCCAAAACAAAAAAAAACCAAGAGGGAAGGATGGGAGGAGAGCAGATTAGGGAGGGGGCATGAAACTGCAATTTAGAGCATTACAGAAATTCTGCAAGATTTATCTTGGACTGCATTCATAGATTAGGAAAAAACCTCAAAAGCACTGTTAAAGGAAAATAAAAGAAACATCATAGTGTAGAGAAGTAATAGATGGTACAGGTGAAAAACCAGCTACCAATCTCCCACAAAACACGTACCAGCAAAGGGTAATTACAGAAATATCTATTCCTACTGTTAGCAGAAGATATTCACTCTTACGAAAATCTGATTACAGGCTTATGTTTTTCTAAAGGTAAACCGGTCTTAAAATACATCAAAATCCTTGCACACTTAATTTGCAAAGTGGTAAGCTTTTAATAACTACTGTAACAGATGAGAGGTGGACACTGGGGTGTACGTGTGCATGCACGTGCATTAACAGTAACTGGAAAGCACAAAGTGCTTCAAATTGGTTAACAGCAACATATACAGCTTATAAAATCAGATCTGATTTGATACTAAGAACAACTGTCAGTCACTCACTGAAAGACTAAGAGGTTTTGAGACTTTAGGGAAAGATTAGTTTCAGAACTTGATACAAACCCAGTCTTCACACAAACATACCTTTTTCTTTTGACTTCCTGTCTTGTTCTCTCTCTCTGCTTTTGCTTCTGTGCTTGTAGGATTTCCGATCCCGGCTTTTTGATCGTCTCCTGTCCCTACTGCGAGACCTATGTTTTCTTTCTGATCTATCATGACTTCTGCTTCTTCTTCGGTCACGACTCCTTAACATTCAGAGAAAATTTCAAAAATGTAACTGTCGGCTGGTATTTTCTAACTCAGAAGAGAAAACAGTAGCACTTTCTAATAGGTTGATTATTTGCAGAAAACAAGTATTTAAAACAAGCCTTAGGATACTGTATATAAATACTTCTCAGTACATAAGACCTGGCTTCATCCTGCCTTCATCATTTACTCAAACATTCAACCACACAGCTTAAAAATATCCACTGCTACGAATTAAAGAACAACTTAAGGAAAAAACAAGACCCTGTTCTTTGGGAGTATTTGTCTACTCAAAGCTCCCTCATGAGACCACTTCCACGGCAATGGTGTCATCTACTTCCAAAAACGGAGAGAAGACAGTGAATATGCAGCAAAACTTGCTTATCCTCAGAACCAGTAAAGTATGTCTTTACTTAGAGATAAGAACAGCGAAGCTAACAAATCAGTGATGTGACCCATGATGACAGCTCAAGTCCCCACAAGATTTTTACATTTTGGAAAGTTACATGAAAATACTTACACACACACACGCACACGTACCTGCTTCGCCTTCTTTCTCTGCTTCTTGATCTTTTGTGGTCTCGTGAACGGCTGCATCTTCTGTCAGATGTTCTGCTTGAATGTCTACTCCGTGAACGACTCCTTTTACGTCTCTCTCTATCACGAGCCCTCTCTTTTTCCTTTTCTTCTTCTTCACGCCGTCTCTTCCTTTCCCGCTCTTCTCTTTCCCGTTCCCTCTCTTTCTCTCTCTCTTCTCGTTCTTGTTTCTCTTTTTTTAACCTGTCATCACGGTCAGGTTCTTCTGTTCTTTTTCGTAACTTTTCCTTAAAAAAACGTTCACAGAAAGAAATGAAAATTAATCAAGATAAATCATTCAATATAGCTTAGTTTATACATTCTGAGGATGTAGAAGCTTAAGCTTTTAAAATATTTCACAGTCTTTTTTTCCAAACAAAGGACAGCCTACATAGAAGAACTAAAATCCCTGAAATGGAAATCCTTTGTCTTGCAGAACTTTTTTTGCTTGTCGTTCTCACAAAGAACAGAGGCCACACTACCGTTATTTACAAAGGCCACAAAAAATTCCCACCTGAATTTACATCTTTGCTTATATCTCGTGTAATCACATACGACGTGTGCATGCACACATACATGTCAGTGCAGGTGCAATGTTAGCTGTGCAGTGCGATTCCATTTAATTTTTATATACCATCTTTGGATTATTTCACCCACTTGAGAAAGTCCACCGGACAGTCTTTTGTTTACCATAGAAAGCCTCCAAGCAGTTTATGTTCAGTAACTGAAGAGATGCTTACTTTTAAGTCTTCTACAGTAGCTTTTATTTTGGCATAACCCATGTGCTGTTTTCCCATCAAGTGGTCATCTACCCTGGACTGTGCATCTCCTACAATTAAAAAGGCTCCACAAACTTCACAAACTTCCATTTGCTTTTCTTGGGCTGCAAAGCTCTCAATTGTCTGCAAAAGAAAAATATTTGACCAAGCAAAAGAGAAGTTTTAGCCAGAAGCCAGTGAAGAGGTTTACAACTGTATTGTTACTCTTGTCAAGTCCTAGGCACTAGTGAAAGCTGAAAATCATAACTGCATGCTTTGTCTTCAGAGCACTGCACCTACTAGGATGAACAGGGCAAAAATAGGCTACATACACCCATTCCACATAAGCCACAAGGGAAGAGTCAATTAAAAAACCACGCAAAACAGACCTTATTCCTCACTGCAAAGGATTAATATGTATATAGCCATATCTGCAGCTTCCTTGCAATCTTGGGATTAAGGAAAGTAAAAAATCAGTTTTCTCTTAAGATGATTTCTTTGGCATGAACTGAAGTGTCTGGAGCTGCAGAATAACCATGGAATATGTCTCAAGGAATGAAAAGGCTAGAATATCCCATGAAGAAATACAAAAAGGAATGCTGGGCTTCTATTTAAAAGGATGGTGGCGAAATTAATTCACTGTTTCAACAGACATGAGAAATACACTGGAATTTCAACATAAACCCAAGTGACTATTGCTGTGCAATGTTCATGAATCATATAGTATGGACACAAACACTATTGCCTGCAATATTTAAGAGGTTTTAATAATTAAAACAGGAATCACAATTAGAGCATATTATTAAACACCGAAATATAATGTTTAAACATAAGCTCCTTTTTGTTGACAGGAACTTGCTACTTGACACATTACCCTTTGGCTTCTGTAGCTCTCAAAGTCAGAAAGATGCCTGTCTCTAGTCACAGCCCTAACACAAGGGCTTTCTGTAACACACTCAGATTGGTAATTCAATGAATTAATATTGTGGAGGCTACACAGCGAAGTTTAACTGAGACCTGAACTAGAGTAAGGTGCAAGCTCACCTCCAGGACTGCTGTGTAAATAACTCCCTAATTTGTGTGCATGAAACCCACTCTCAAGGTAGCATGCTAAATCAACACACTGGATTAACACATTTAAGTGTCATGTTATTGTCTAATAAATTCTGCACAGAACTTGCATGCCTTCAGTGTAAGGATAAGGTTATTAAGAACGTACTGTTCCACCAATTTTGAAATTAATCTGACAGAACTACAAATACATTACTTACTGAAGTTGTAGACCTCAGCAACTCTCTCTCTTCCTTTAACTGTTCAACAAGTTTCATCATTCCTTGTGCCTCTTCCACCTTCCCCTCTGAACCTAGTTCTTCAATCTAAAGGACAATACAAAAATGTAACTGTCATTTTTAATCAAGTTGCAAAAGCAAGAGATCTCTCTCATAGCGGGTAAAAGAAAAAAACCTCACCTGTTGTAGAAGTACATCAATTTTGTCAGTTAACACCTGAATCTTCTCTTCATTTTTACCAGTAGGTCCCGCTCCCTGCCAAACAGTACAAGTAGGTGGTTTTTTTTTTTTTAAGCTTTGTTTTACTTTAAAACACACGAATGTATGTCTTGTCATATTCCAGAGACTTGCTTCTGAAGCAACTGGACTTTGTACAGAACAATTAATTGGGGCAGCAAAAAGCAGCAAGGCTACCCTAGCAGTCACGAAACTCTCAGAGCACAGGCCACAGTCACTGCTCCAAATCAATCAGGGGACAAGAAAAAACAAGTGGAGTAAACATGTAAAATTTTTCTCCCAGTCACTTTAAGCTTTTCATTAACAGCTGTCTAGTATGCAGCTTGGAACTGAGAAAAGTTGCCCAGGAGTATTTCTTTCTCAAAGTTCCGTGATTCCATCATTGCCTGCCAATGGTGGTGCTGGAGCAGAAAGCTACTGCCTAAGGGTGGCAGGTGACAGGGGGATTTAGCTCCATCAGCTGCTGAAAGACCTTGTACTTGCCTACTTCAGCAATATCACCATGATAAAGCTTACTAGTGGAGGGAAGGAGGAATAGGCAACGGAGAGAAGGTAAACTGAGGTTAGCAGGTTAAAGACAACACATAGCTGAGTCCCACACAGAGGGACTCCTGCCGACTGTGGAGTCAATTGGCATGTCCATTAGGGCTAGATGCAATCTGCTGGCTAACAGATGAAGAGACTTACCTAATAGGAATCTGCTGAAAAACCACATATTTTACCCAAAGAGACAAGGTAAAGAGAATGTGAAGATGCTATCTAGAGGAAAAATTGCCTCAGTGATTCTTCCAGACTCACCCCAGAAGACTGTTGATTCTGCGACAGTGCCAAACGAGCATGGCCTCTTCGAATCCTGCGTTCTACCTCGGCAAGTAAGCTTTGTAAATAGCGTAAGAAGTCTCTTTCATAGCCCACTTTCATAAAACGAGAGCTCTTCTCATACCTGGTAAAATATTTTAAAAACAAAAGCTCATGTCACTCCATAATATATGAAAAATAAATAATAAAACCTGCAATGTTCTAAAGTCTTGCTCAAGGTAAGAGAGTATTATACATTTAAATAAATGTTTACAAAAATAAAAAAATAATTAGTCTCTCATGGTTGGTTTGCTTTTAGGAAATTTCAAGCATACTAGAAACACTATTTGCATTAACCTATCAGCCAA
The DNA here is from genome assembly GCF_030936135.1 of Gavia stellata. Lineage (NCBI taxonomy): Eukaryota > Metazoa > Chordata > Aves > Gaviiformes > Gaviidae > Gavia > Gavia stellata. The sequence goes on along the minus strand of NC_082615.1, from coordinate 7,594,028 downwards.
CATACTTACTGTTTACGTAGATTTTCATCATGAATTTTTTCACAAGGACCTAAAAAGACCACACAAAAAGTTTAAGCTTGCATTCTTGATTGCTGTTTTCACACTCCATCAGCATTTGTTTGTGCACCGTGATAGAACAGAGCTATAAACACTTCACAGGGCCTTTGATGCCCGCCTTTCTGCTTCCTTTGTTTGCAGTTTGAAAGACACATTAAAGAAAAAGAATGCCAATGTGGTTTAGTAATTATAAAACCAAAGGAGATTTTGAATGACATATAAAGTCTTCATATAGAATACAATTTCCAGATCAAGTTCTGCATCGGTAAAACTACACAAACAAAATAATACCTTAAACACCTGGGACCTTAAAAAAAAAAAAAGGGGAAAAATTACATATGAAGAGTGAGTTAACCAAGCACTGTCTCAACTCCAGACAGTATTCTTTATAATAAACAACTGGTTACTTAAAACATTGATCTTCAGACTAAAATTAGGAGGTATGTGGCCTGAGTTCAGGAAGGTGGTCACGGTAAAATTCCCCACCTTCCCCAACCTATCAAACTCTTCAGTGGAGTTGGAAATTAAGGCTAAGACAAGGAGCCTGTTATTCCTAGTTACTATCTCCAAACTACATGTTGATATAAAAAAAAGCCTATTTTCAAAGTGTTTTGACAGAGCATTGAACAACAATAATGTAGTCTGCAAACAAAAGTTCAAAAGTGAGTAAGCTACAAGACTTACAGACTTACCTAAATCAGAACGGGTATTTGTAAATAATTCAGCTGGGCAAAAGCCACAAAGGTAGTATTTACAAACCTGACAGAGAAGAAAGAAACAGGCATCATTTTTTTCCTCATGAATAAGAAATTTTAGGTAATTGCTTCTATTTTCTAAAATACAGTGTAAAAATCCCCTTTGTATACCGCAAAATCTCTGGAAAATTTTACACAGGTACACCCTCTACCTTTCCGTTACTTGGTAGCAGTTAAGTGCTACAAGGTGCCTCTTAACAACAAAACACCAAAATTATTACTTTCCATTGCAATAATGGTATTTCTTAATTTTACTGCTAAATATTTAAGATTACAGGGAAGTGCCATTTATTTGTAAATATAATACAGTATTTGGTATTTCCAAAGGAATTAAATCAGACTGGACTATTTAAAAAGTTACTGTGAAATTCCTTAACTGTGAAAACCTCCAAGGGGTGAGAATGTCTGCCATGGAGCCATGAAAGCAAGTTCCTCTTAGCTTGTCTGTAACAATTTTGTGTTCAGCCTCCACTTCTTCAATGCTACTGGCTCGGAGAACAGGAGCCATCAGCATTCAAACGTAAGGTACTGCCTCGAGGATTCTGATGTCAATTAAAAGACCTAAGAACACACACGGTAACTATCCAAAAGCTTCTCCATTCCCATGCTTTTAAAAATCCCTACTTCAAGAATGATACGCAAAGAGACATTGTATACCTCTTAAGGCAGACATAGAAGACATTCATTTCAACCTGGTTTCCTGCCAACTAAAAAGGGGTTTGTTTTGTTTCTACATAGCCTATTTTTACAGTAGCAAGTCAGGTTCTTTTTGATAACAGAAAAATATCACCAGGAAGCGAGGAAAAAACCTGGTAGCCTAGCCAGTAAATACTTAACATATGATGGGATAAAACCAGCTTTTGTTAAAAACATTATTCACCCTCACCCATGAACATGGGCTTAGCTAGTCAAGTTGGTCAGTTCTTGAAGTTCATACACAGAAATACCTCCTGTCTATCCATCAGAACCACCAAAAAGATAAAATCAGAAATACTTTCATCCCTAACTTCATAAGCAATCTTAAATAATTAATTCTTCAACAGACCCTTCCCCTTGACAGGACTGCCATTAATTTTAAGTGTCAATCCAAAACTAGCCTGGACATTCTTCTAACATCTCTTTTATGTTACACCAGTCTCTAACATTTGGCAAATCTAATAATTGCTACTGGGTCTTACAACCTAGTTATAATACTTTCACATATACTGTGGACAAAGACTTGCGACATATTATTTCTGAGATACATACGGGGGTAAGTAGGGAGACCCCAAACCCACCCCACACCAACACCTCACTGAAATGCCTGTCACACCAGTTGATCAAATTAGATCAGTCTGATGTATTTTTCCATGCTAACTGTCAGCCTGCAAATCAGACTACAGAAGTTAAAACTGGCCTGACTTCTTTACAGATTATATCACTCAAGCTTTCTACTAACAAGCCATGGACACAAAAAACAAACAAACAAATCTCTTTTATTATGTAATTTGAATACTTCTCCCATGATCCAGGTTATGACACTGCGGCACCTATCTGAAGCAATTTATCAAGAACAGTTAAGAAAACACCACACAGAGTCACAATTTTTCTTCTCAGGAAGCAAGGAGAAAGTTATGGACAAAATCTTAGTTTCAGAACCTGCTCTCTTCTCTGAAAGCTGCAATATTCCCTTGTTTTAATATCATGTTGTTTCAAGGGACCAGTTTCTGGGGTGAACTCCTGTACTAGTCAATAGAAATACAATTTCTCCCTATGTTCTCTGCCATTTTCTCATCCTCACATCCAAATATTAGAGTCAGAGAAAAGGTACTTCCCCCAAAAAATTCCAGGGATGGATCAGACAGTTTCCTAAGACATAGACAGCACAGTAATAATGGTCTGACTGTATTATGCTGTAAAAAGAGTTGTAGAACATCTTCTACCAGCTCAAAAATTAAGCACCTGGCCTGTAACAGTTTTGAAACAAGTAGCAACAAAATTAGCAAAGGAAACGTTAGAGGCAGAAGTATGATGAAGGAAAAAAAAACCCAAAACACCAGAAATAATTATTTTATGCAGCAGCACTGCTAGGAAAAGCCTCCTCTTAAGAGCTGATGATTACAGCCAACAACTGTAGTGACCAATACTAAAATATGCAGTTTAAACATGTGTCACACATTGTACTAATCTTTTTTTAAATATATATATATATATAAAAAGAAAATAACAAAAACCACACACACTGCACTGAAAAGCTTCAGTATTTTTCTCCTAACTAGCCCTGGATGCTATGGTACCTAGTGAATTCCTTGACAGGCTCTCCTAAGAGGCAGCCTGTAGAGAAACACTTAGATTAAAGTGGTTAAGACTAGTGTGTCTGCGGCAATTCTCTCCCTCTCTCGTATCTATTTCATTATGCTCTTCAACTGCTTTTGCTTCAACAGAGGCAACTTGAGAGAATCTTGCAGCTATCTTGAAAGGTATCATTCTGGCTTAGCTTCACCGTGTGGTGAAGTCCATCTGCCTGGACAGGCTGTAGGTGCTGGTCAGCTGCACTTACAGTGGGTCTTAAGTAGTGAATGATGAGTAAGAATAGGAAGGGCCAAGAAATGGCTGAAGCATCACAGAGCCATTAAAAGACTGAAACAGAGGTGATATGCTTCAAATGGCATTACTCATCCATGGCTTATCAGAGTGCTGCACTTAGCACAGGTCAGAAGTAATATGGAAATACATTACATATTTGCAGAAACAGAGCAACAGGCAATTTAGTACAGATATTTACCTATGCAGGTAACAAGCACTTACTCCATTTTGCCAAATTATTCTGATGACTCCGCTACCAAGGTGGAACAGAGAGGAATGTTACCGTCAAACTACTGCAGCAGGATTAGCCGTGGCTTGTGTCTCAAAGCCCTTGGGTCTCACATTTTGATAAGACACGAGAGCAAATACAGATAGACACTTGGAACCTTCCACTGCTTCATCTCAAATTCACTAATCCTTGAAATCTCTTGGAGGTGGAAAAGTACTACCCTTCACCTCAAAGTTGACTAAGCTGACAGCAAGAATGGCTATCTCTTCCAGAGTTCGTGAACCAATTCAAAGCTTTCCTATATGAAGAAACTATTGACAGCTCTATACCATCAATACTTCTACATTAACATGTTTCTCTTCTGCAAGAAATTATTTACTGATGAAGTATCAGTATAACTGTAACAAACAATTATGTAAGCAAATTCCTTTAGGCAGACAATTCCTAGTATAAAGGCTGAAAATAAAATGAAGCAGGTGATGGCTTACACATGAAAAACTAGAGAATTCCTTCGTATAGATGAGTTCTTTGAAACCATTTAAGTTCATATGCATCAGACATTTTATGAGCAATGCCCACTCACACAAAACCAAACAAACATAAGCCCTTCTCTCAAACCCCACTCTTAGAGATAACCTTCCATTACTAATATACTTCCAGAACAAGTAACACTTAAGTCCTTCCCCCCTCACCTCCTGGAGGATTAAATTCTGAGATTCTATCCAGATGCAAACCTATTTAGGTCCTTGGCATTAAAAAAATAAACATGTAACACATCTTAAATTGCTAATACCATCAAATCATATTTCATATACAGAATCTACATTTTGAGAAACTGCATTCCTATCAGAGATAACGGCTCACAGTCATTTGTCCATAACAGCTCTCCACCCCTCCCCATGTTCTGAAAACACTGAATTTACCTTGCAGGAATCATCACAATCTCAAAGCCTTATACAAAGCATAGGTAGTCAATGCTGGGCTTTCTTATGCTACAGCACAGCCTCAGAACTCTTACACAATCGCTGTTTCCATATGAACTTGGTGTTGTATAGGTGGCGTATTAAATCAAGAATGCGTGAATCAATAAAGTTATTGTTCCAGAAATACACTTTGTCTACGGATATGACAGTAAGCAGAAAGACTAAAATATATGATACTAATAATTTCCTCCTGCATACAAAGCAGAACTCCTTTAATGCCAAAACTAGAATTGATCATCTAAGGACATGCTGCAAGACTGAAATATACAGCAACTGGGATTTCAATTTTTTAAGATTAAAGGCTTTAATCATGTCAAAGTTTTAAAGTAAGAACTTAAGCTCTACAGGAGGCTTTACAATACATGATCAACATGTTTCATTAGAACTGCAAATAAATGCTCAGCTATCACACACTCTGCTTCCACACCTTTAAAACAGCCTACTCCTATCTTGTACATCATTGCACCTTCCATATAGTTTTTGATATCCACCTAGGTGCAATTTACATATGGTAAAGAAAATAGAGATGAACTTGTTTTGATAACTTTCCATATCTAAAACTGATGAAACATGACACAAAACTCTAAACTTTGGTATGAGTACAACATGCTTACACTGAGAAGGCTACATGTTGATATATGTCTAATTTTACAAGAGATGACATTAGCATATGGATTTCATCCGAAAAGCAAAACAGCAGTCAAGCAGATGAATTGATGTTACTATTTGAACCTTATTTGCATTTCCTGTCTTTTAAAACATGCCAGCATTGCAAATTTAATCTTCAGGTGATGCAGGAAGTCAAATGGAAACACATGTTCTAACACACGCGGTAATTTTTTTTTTATTAACTTGTCAGTTGACTGTAGGAATCTATGAAAACATTCCTTTCAGAAAGGTTGCATTTAATTATGGTCCTATAAACTCCACAAATAAAAGCAGGAGCAGAGCAATCAGCAGCAGTTCCTGCAAGACTGAAGGCTCAACCCTAAGCCTATCATTTCCCACTGGCCTCAGACACAGGACAGCTCTCTACTTTCTAAATTGTCAAAGGATTGGGAAGAAGAGACAAGGCCCTGTTTCTGAAACAACAACATGAACAGCTTAGAGAGAGATTCCTATGGTTATAGTCAATCTCTTCAGCCTAAAATTGAAAAATGTGCTCATCTGAAGATGAAGAAAATCATCTGAACTTGACTAAAGAGAATGAGGCCAAAAAGAACCAGAAAAACTTTCTCACCTTAAGAAATAAACCAAAACAATTCTCTTATCCTACCTAGACCAACACAGCTCAAGCCATTTACTTATTTCCAAACCTGAACAAATCCTTCTTATTTTGAGTTCAGAATCAAAAGGTAATATGTAACTGAACAATGATAATAAGAGAAGTCTAGAAAGACATTAAGAAAGTCGTGAGAACTTCCTGAACTCGCAACTTCCTCCTGACCAGCACAGCTTACCTATACAGCAGTATTTTTCAAGCAGAGGGGGTGTGTGTGTGTGTCCCTTGCACTTGCAAAATCTAAGGCAAAACTGATACTTCTCCCTATCTGATGCATTCCAAGAGAAATTAAAACATGTATTAGCCACCTTTAAAATGCCGTAACTCTCATTTGAAAACGTGAAATTCCCACCTCTGTGATTCAGGTGCAATTTAGAACAGCCAAAGGCAAGCATTTCTCCCTCCTCCCAATTTAACAACATCCCAAGAAAATGCTAAGGGGGGGCGAGAGGAGCTAAATGCTTTTTGCAACTTAAATCACAGAAATTCCTATCACACAGGTCATAAATAAACTATTGTAAATGTGACACTTTCTTTTAATATATAACATAACTCAAAAATTTATCATGAATGAGAAAAAAAAAGTATTTCAGCAGAGTGTTCATCTCTGCCAAAGACGCAGCTATAGGAACTTTGTAACTACCATTGATTTTCTGTGAAATAACTTGCAATACAGCTATGATGGATGTCACTAAGAGTCATCATTCATTAAAGCTCAACCACATCTGGGGAGAAACCCCACTCCAAACTAATAATAATAATTTAAGAAGTCTTGTTTGAGCTATTTATTGCAGAAAATTAATGAATCGCCATATTAAAAAAAAAAAACCATAAGTACTACTAAACAATAGTACTGTTTAGGTTAGGCCCCCCCCAGCAGCTGCAGAACTCCTCCGACTGAGGAAGTATGGAAGGACTCAAGCTTTTCTTGGCAAAATCCTCAGTTTCACAAGTCTTACGGGTCTTCCTTGTGCTACAACGTCCAGACAGTTAAGTCAGTATGCCTGCACCCTTCTGTTTCCTTCCCCAATACCACACTCAGGAAGAGCTCCAGAGACATTTGCCTTCCAAACTACTAACATCTGTCTCATCTCCCTTCGTGCAAGCCAGCAGGCTTCTACTCAGAAAAGCAGAATTCCTCCCCCCCACCCCCCCGTTATTTTTCTTTTTCCCCGCGGGAGATCTCAGCCACGAGCAGGCCTCTCGGAAACCCCCTGTTCCCGTTAATCGACACTCCGTGCAGAACACAACCTCTCCCCCTCGCGCCGAAACCCAAACACAAGGCCTCTCTCCTCCCAGCAGCCCGAACAACAGCGCAAGCCCTCCCGCACAGCCTTGCTATGGCGGGATCCTCCTCCCTCCCGGCCACCCGATTCCTCCTCCTCGTCTTAAGGCTCAGCGAGGTTCCCGCGCAACGGCCCGGGCCTCGCCCGCCCCGCGGCCGCCATGCAGGAGCCCCGCAATCTCGGGCTCCGCACGAAGGGCCCGACCCGCACCAAAGCCCGGGGAACCCCCCTCCACCCTCCACGGCCGGCACGTCATCCCTCCCCCCCGCCCTCGTTGCTGTCCCCGGGCCGAGAGAAACTGTAGGCCCGCACCCGCGGTCCGCGTCGCTACGACAAAACCCCGGCCCTGCGAGGGGGATGGGAAGGAGGGAGGGAGGGGAGAGGCGGCTCCGCTTCACTCACGCTCTCATGGTCCCACCGCACGTTGCTACGCTTCTCATCCGGGGCCAGGTTTCTGTCCCGGCCCATAAGCTCATCTAGGAGCTGGGCGGCCGATATCATCGTGTCCTCCTGGCCGAATCCCCCCTCGCCAAACACCGCCACCAGCTCCGCCGCCGCCTCTCCTCCCCGACCGACCGCGCCGCTGCTGAGAGTGACAGAGACAAAATGGCGGCGCGGCTCCTCACCCTGCCCACAATGCACCGCGCGCCTCCTAACCGCCTCTGGGGCCTGGCGGAGCGCGGGCCGCCTGTGGGGCAGGCCGCCGCGCCCCTCGCCCACCCGGCACCCGCTGCAGCCGCGTCCCTGCGGAGGCCGGGACGGGTCCCGGTTCGAGATGGCGGCGGGGAGAAGCGGGGACGGGGCTGGTTCCCTTCCCGCGGCCCGGCCTGGGGGTGTCGTGCGCGCGGCCGCTGAGGGGCCCGGCGAGCGAGGAGGTGCCGAGGAGCCACCGCCACCCAGATAACGGCACCGGGGAATACCACACCGTGCGTGGCTGCGTGTGAGGGGCGCCAGGCGCCGGGCAGGCCGGTGCGCTGCCCCGTGGGGTGTCGTGGCGTGGGGCCGCGGCCCAGGCACGGTGCCGTGGCAGGAGCCTCGCAGTGCTGGTCGTGGCTGGAGGCGGAGGGCACAGGCCTGGGCGGCAGCTCGAGGGTCATGGCGGCCCCCTCTGTTCCCTGGTTTTGGTCATCGTGAATTTGTCCTAAACCCAGTTATAGGAGAGAGAACAGCTGGTAAAAATTTTAGAACTATAAAAAGTTCTGATCAGAGGGTCAGTGGCACCGAAATCATCCCTGACCTCCTGAGTGCCTCCCACAGCCGGTATTGCCTTAGCGATTCTGCCGACGCGTTGGGGGAAAAAAAGCCCCTCAGATGTAACCTCCATCTTACTGTCTGATCTTAGAACCAGTTTCTGCTCATTCTGGTGGGTTTTTTCCTTTCTAGATGTGACTTTGTACCTCATCTTCACTGAATTTCACATACCGATTTGCAACTATTTCCCAGTTTCTCAAAAATCATTTTGAGCATTCTAAGTGCATGAATTTCATGAAATTTTTAATTAAATTATAGTTTTTTGAAAAGCTGGAAGCCTGTATTCATGTTGATCCTGTAAAACCCCCGGGACTCACAGCAGCCTTGCTCAGCTCACCGAGGGCTTCACGGAACCGCCAGCGTTCCCCGCGGAGTTTCCTGTCAGCAATCTGGCCATCGCACAGCGGTGTAAGGCACTATGAAGTTCTTTCAAGCTTTGCAATTTTGTAATGATTTAACAACCCACTGGAACTGTTGGAAGAGTGTGATTGAAATCGATGCAACACAACTTGCATGAATTTTCAGTCTTAATATCCTGCAGTCTGGGTTTTGGGGGCGGGATGGGAGGCAGGTGTCTGCTTTAGAAAATGGGGGCAGAACTGGGCTGTTTCAGCTTCTTTATGTTGCTCCAGTTGCATCAAGAAAGCAAAGAGCTACACTGGAGCCTAGCTACTGCAGATTTCCCTGGTATGCTGGCGTGGTCGCACGGGGCAGACCAGAATAGAAAGGGCTAGCTGTCTGGCTGGAGTTTGAGATGATTATTTTGACTTTTTATAGTTCTGAAATTTTTACCAGCTGTTCTCTCTCCTGTAAGAGGGTTTAGGACAAACTGACGACGACCAAAACCAGCTTTTCAAAAACAACAATGCAAATTACAGGAATTACCTGTAATCGTACCAGTTGATTTGCAGGCAGGTGTTGATTTTTTTTTTTTAAATAATTTTTTTTTTCGGGATTAATTGATAGCGCTGAGGATGCTGAAAGACGATGAAGTTCCTAGACAGGACAACTGCGTGATCCCACCCGCAAGAACGAGTGACAGGGCGGGAGACACCGTGTATTATGCAATTATACGTCTATCAAATAATAAGCAGCGCCTCCCGCAGTGCCACGTACCCGCGTGCGGCCGGTACGCCGCCCGGGCAGGGCAGCCCCGGCCCGCCCGCACGGCTGTGAGCCGGAACCCGATGCCCGGGCCGGGGTTGCCACCGGTAATAGAGTCCCCCGGCGGAGCGCGGCCCGGACCCCTGCGGGGGTAACACCGGGTGCCGCTGGAACCGGCGGGAGCCGCGCTGTGCCCGCCGGTCGTTCTCCGGGGCTGGCCGGCGTGGGGGAGATGAGAGCTCGCCCCGGCCTGGAGGCGGTCGGGGGCTGCGGCGAGATGGCGGCTGCGGCCGCCGAGCGGGAGCGGCAGGAGCGGCTGCGGGAGGCGGCGGCGCTGGGGGACGCGGAGGAGGTTCAGAGGCTGGTGGAGTTGGGGGTCAGCCTCAACTCCCAGAACGAAGTCAACGGCTGGTAAGGCTCCCCCCCCGGGCGAGCCGGGGCCGCCGGCCCCGCTGCCGTGACAGGGATGGCTGCCCAGGTTTTCCGCAGCGGAGGCTGCCGTGGGGTCACCCTTTCAGGCGAGACACAAAGCAGTCCGCATTTAGAATGAAATCAAAGGGTCGGTCCGCTGCCAGATACTCCTCCATGTAGCTGCCTCTTCCGAAGAGGAAAAAAGGGTGATGCGGCTGATAACCGCTGTTAGACACAGGCGTCCCCATCCCCGCTCCTGCTTGGATCCCGTGGTGGTTGCTGCTTCTCCAGGTCACTCTGTTGTTACTTTATATTGCCTTTTTTTTTGGCAGGGCACGCTGGCAGCAGGGGCAGTCAAAACGCAAACCTCAGCGTGCCAGCACATGTTCATGTCTAACCAGCAATATTTTTTATTAACGCCTAAATCAGGTTCAAAGATGACTTTCCCTTTCAAGCAGGGAACGTGCAGGCTGCTTCAGCCATCTATAGAAACGCTTTGGTTTTGACATCTCATTCAGATACCACCTGACAACACTAAAACTGAGACTTCCCTGTAATAGACACTTGTGCAAGTGGGACTCTGTACGTGAACACACACACACACACAAAAATGTTATTTGAAGCAGGATTTACAGGGAATGCGCAGGCATTTTTGGAGACTGTTTTCCTCAAGTTCAATTCAGCCTGTGTTTACTGGGCTGTATTGTGCTTGAAGTTGTCATTAGAAATAGGAAGAATAAAATTAGGAAAGGAGCTAGACTTTTAAAGATGAAAGTTCGATCAGCAATTTTGAGAAGTGTGGGACACTTGCAACTTGAGGTTCAAATTGTGGTGATAAAAATTAGACTTGTGAAAACTTAAGATAACTGATTCATAAGGTGTTGAATTATCTTAGTAAGATAAACAGCTGCTTGTCATCAAAATGAGTTTGTATTTGAAACTGGCACTGATGAAGAAATCTGTCATAAAATATAATTAAAAAAATAATGACCAGGTCATTTTTAACTATGGCAATAAATGCATCTTCACTGTAAGTTTGCTTGTAGAATTTAAATTTCTCCAGTGAGCTTCTCAGTCTGTCTGATGCTAAGAGGTGCAGAGTACTTAACATTTTGATTTGTGTCAGGTCTGAGGGTAGACGGTACCTCTCTGCGTGAGACCACGTGAAATGCTCAGGATGGATCCCACAATGAGGCCAATGCTATTGAGGCTTACAGACCTTCTCTACAAACTAAACCTGCAGATTTTGCTCTCAAAGCAAAGACAGCCACGCTGTCCGCAGTTTTTCCCCACCACTTTGGTCCAAACTAGTTTATGTTATATTTTGGCAATGCACAACTTCTGAATTCATGCAGGCTATTCACACTTGTTTCACAAGGAGATATTTGTGAAAAGTCCAGAAAACACTGCACAGAAAAACTAAACAAACTTGGTCTGAGTTTCATGGAGCTTGTCTCAGATTCTGTGCAATCTTTGGTGTTAGAAATTCAGGAATACTCTGCTAATGAAATTCTTTTATCCCATTTAAAAATGGCACTTTCTAGCTGAAATGCACAGCCCAACCTTGGAGAGAGAATACAGGATTTTTCAATATTGCTAGCAATATCACCTCAGAAACACAGATTTTACAGCACCCTTCCTAGGATAGTCTACAAAGAAAAATAATACGTATACATACACTTACATTCCTGTCTCTTCAGTTAGATCTTACTCTACATAACCTCTTGCTCTCGTGACCAGTCCCGTTACCTTTAATTCGGAGATACCTTCTGCCATCAAGATGCATTAATTTTAGTAAGAAGAAATTGTAGTATTGAGCCTTTTGTTTCTGGTTAGACAGGTTTATTAAGTCAAAATATATAGCAATGAAAAAGGTTTTGTAATTCATCTTGTCTTCTCTAGGTTTTACCTGATTTGTATCCCTCCAAAGATTAGACTATTTCTTTGCTCCCTTACATCCTTCTACACAAGAAAATTTAAAACAACAGAATTTTGTATAGAAAGTTGGGAGTTATTGGTCAACATACAACTTCGCAGTCTAATGACTGTCTTTGTTGGGTTTTTTAAAGTGGAAAAAGGTTTTTAGAGCTGGACTTTCAAATGAAACTTTTTTCCCTTACAAGTTCGTTAGTTATCTCTGCTTTATTTTATTTAATTCTTAAAAAAACCAAACAAACAAACTTGGAGAAGGGTTAAGTGTGTTCATTTTTCTAAAGAGTTTCCTTCAGCTGGAGCTAGAGAATTAAAAGCCAGAAGCTAGAGAAAGGTCAAACAACAGTAGAACCTGGGACAGGGAAGAACGGCAAGACTGTGCAGCGAGTTATAATGTGTGAGTCTACTAAGTCCCTAATACTAAGGACTAAATAAGCTCAGTAGCTTTTAGGATGTTTGTTTGCTATGTCTCTCTAGGTCAGCAACTGCAAATAATAATTTAAAAAAATAGAAAAGCCGTTAGTTTTGTGCCATAGTTACAGACTGTGGAAGACTAGGTGTCTGCAGATCAAAGCTTGGGAATTGCTGGTGCTGTGAATAGCAACTGGCCAAAGAACTGTGCTTACAAACTGTGCTTACAGTATTTTAAAACATAATTTACTTTCCAAAAAGTGCAAGTCATTGTGCTGACAGCATTAATTAAAGAGTGAAAATAGCATCCCAGGGAAGTATCCCTATTAGCTCACATACACACACACACAATTATTTTAAGTACAACTTATTCTTTCAAAGATTAAAATAGCCCACACAAGCCTTTGTATATTTATTTTTCCAGAAAAGTTAGTAGCCTAGTAAATGACACATTGAAAAGATCTTGAACTTTAAAAATACTCCTACAGTAACTTGGTATCAAGAATATGAGAGCAAGGGAAAACTACATCAGCAGGTGTCACTGCAGGCTCCAAAACCAGTGTGAGTTTCCAAGGAAGATTGCAATTAAAACATTTGTTCTATTAGACGTGCATTAGGTCTTGTTCTTCTCCTAGGCAGCAAGAACGAGTGGAAATTAATCTGCCGTAATTTAGGATTTCAAACAGCGTTAACATTTTCCATGTGCAGGACTTGTTTGCACTGGGCATGTAAACGGAACCACGCTCCGGTGGTGGCTTACCTGCTGCACGCCGGCGCTGACAAGGAGATCCTCACGAAGAAAGGAGAAAGGCCGGCCCAATTAACCTCCAAGAGAGAGATAAGGAAGATGTTGGGAGGTAAACCTATTGGCTACGCGATGCGCTCGTCAGAGACTGTAGTAAGAGGCTGTTTAAAGCGTGCGTGTTCCAATCTTTATTTTGCACGTGAAGACACTGTGTTTGGGTTTTAGTAATAACTATGACTTGATTTCTCAAGTGTTTACTTGGTAAGAAATCAAAGTTTAAGGAAAGAAGATTTGGCTATCCAGCTAGCCAAACTTTTTTCGAAACACTGAAAAATTAGAAAAACCGTATTTTGAAAAATGCCCCGATTAAACCAGTGACGGATAGATGCAGCTTCCTATTTTCAAAAGGGCAACAGGAGAAAATCTCTCAAATTTGTATGAAGCCCTTACATGAGCAACACCTAAATTTCCCGATGTTCTATGGAGCTTAGATGCTGTGTTGAACAAGTGGAAAATTAGCAGCCCAGAGAAATGGCTCATTAAAGGACACTGCTAAAGCATTTTTATCGTGTTTTGTAACTGCTGGAGTGGAGTAGGCTTTGCTGCTAGAGGTGATAAGTAATTTGAAATGTGGTCGATTAACAACCTCTTTCCTCCCCTTTGTATTCCCTTGTCTGTTTTTGTTTTCATTATTGTCTCCCAGCTGTTGAATTGGTAATGTTTCAGCTCTCCCAGTACTGCATGTTCTTTTCCCTTTATCCCCTGCCTTAATATCGAACAACATATTACCCTTTGTTTTTCATTGCCTTATACATTATGAAGACAATAGCATTATACCACCAGAGACCATGTTACAACGTGCTGGCTACGCATTAAAACAAAACAAGCCAAAACAAAAGTACTGCAGTGTTTAGACGGAAATAGCACCCCCAAAATTACTAGAATCAGACTCTGCTTTTGTGTTTCCTATATTGCAACACCTGAGCATGGTTCTATCTACTGTAGAAAAAAGGTGTGGTGCTTCTTGATTCATCTTTTATCCTGTGATGCTTTTAAAACTCCACTCCCTCCCCATAAAAAAAAAAAGAAACCCCACAGTGCAACAGCAGTACTTCTTTTTTTCCCCTCAAATCAGTCTTGGAGAATGTTGTTTTGTTTGTTTTACAGTGGAAGATGACGAACTCCCAGACTTACAGAAAGATTCAGATCTGCCCATCATCCCCAATTATCTGGCTAACCCACCTTTCCCTTACGTCTATAACACCATGAGTAACAGTATTCCAGATCCCCCTGTGAACGGGAGTATCTCACACGTAGAACCGCAAGGTACCAACTTGTCTTCCTTACCCGATGTGGAGACTTGCACTCGTGCACCGTTACAGCAGGGGAATGCTGCTCCTGAGGCAGCTGATAGCGGAGGCGTGCCGGCCCTGCCCAGAGAGCGTACTGCACCACCGCACTCCACACCCGTCCTTCAGAGAGGTCCAGTTTACCAGGGATCTGTGTCTTGGAGCAGAAGTCCCCCTTCGCCAGCTGGATCACATCAGTCCGGACCTCAGCAAGAGAACGGCTCCTGTATGGGGCCTGTGCCAGCATTTCAGCCGGTTTTCTTCACAGGAGCTTTTCCACTTAATATGCAAGGTAACAGTAAAAGTCTCTTCTCGCTTTGTCTTAGAACTTCTGTCACCTTGGACAGTGAAAGCAGACTAATCAGGGTTACACCTTTTCACAGCACTTCTAGAGATTTTCAGGTTCTCATGCTTAGGCATTCAGGAAATGTTTGAAGGGAATTAAGGAGGTAGATACCCTGTTTCTGCTGGAACTGTTACTAAAAAATTGATGAAAAAACATCTGCTATTTGTCTCAAACGCTATAAAAGCATACAGACACCAGGGTAATCTAATTCTGTAAACAGCATACTCCAAACTTCAAATAAAGAATGTGAGTATGCAGCCAGCGAGCTCAAGAGAGAACCTCACATGGCTCAGTCTGCAGAAGGACCTGAGTCTTGAGGTGAACTATTACATGACCTGACATTTCTGCAGATAAATTTTGCCTGTCCGAAGAGGGAAATCTGGAATTTCCGTTCAGAATTTCATTCTTGAAACAAAAGCTGTTCTGATGCCATGAATCAGCAAGGAGAAGTTAACTGATAACCAAAAGAATCAAAAAACAATAAAGGCAATCTTGGATTGCTCAGGAAATTGATAACCAGTATAATCTGCTTTTAAGTATAAATCCAGTAAATGAGTATTCATGCAAAGCTTCATACATGCATATACACACGCTGTATTAGCTTTATGATGATTTTTTCATATAGGTTGATGAAGGTTAGTCTAATGAAAATTGTGGTCGTACAAGTCCGGTTGTTGGCTTTCGGAGGGTTCTTGTCTTGTTACAAATGATACAAACAAGGTGAATAGAAAATGGAAATATTTGGAAGTTGGTATAGAGATATCTTTTCCAATTCCTTTATACATCTGCCTATTAATGTACCTTTTTATTTCTAACAGAACTGGTGCTTAAAGTTAGAATACAAAACCCTAATCTGAGAGAAAATGACTTCATTGAAATTGAACTGGACAGACAAGAACTGACCTACAAGGAACTGCTCCGAGTGAGTTGCCGCGAGCTGGGTGTTAACCCTGAGCACGTACAGAAGATCAGAAAATTACCAAATACAATGTTAAGAAAGGTAAGAGCTCTGAATTTTGAAGTGCAGTAACTTGTAAAAAAGATTTTTAGGTTACCATTAAAAAGGAATAATTTGTTGGTGACCTGCATAGGCCCATGTTGCAAACCAAAAAAAACCAAACCAAAACCCCCCCAAAACCTCACTTCAGTTTTCAGCACTCAGTAGTTGTTGGGGTTTGGTTTTAGTAAAAAGGTTCTCGAGTTTCTTGATCATTTCCTTTCATAACCATTTGGTGTTGAGCCCAATTAGTATCTGATTTCTCTACTACATTCTTAAATTCAGTGCAATACCACACCACTGTGACCTGTCATCAGCATTTAAAAGGCCTGCAGTACTCAGCTGAGTTTTGCTAGTTCAGTCAGGACTGTATGCAGTCCTTTGAAAAACCAGAAAGGTGTTTCAGAGTTATCCTGAGTGCAGGTCTCCGAATGTAACTGTCTTTTCACTTCAGTGACGCTTACCTGTGCAGCAAACAGAAAACGGACCTGCTGACCCATTTTACTGATTCACCGTTGACCTTCCTTTCGCTCTCAAGTCCCTCTAGAGCACTGTTGCTGTCAGCCGTGGAGCTAATCTGATTAGTACTAGATTAATAGCCTTCACTGTACGGCGTCTTCACTAAGTGACTTTTTGTTAGTTGAGAGGTAGAAAAAACCCCCAAGATATAAGCAATTCTGTCACTTGCCAACTTAGGTTGTTGTTGAAAGGACTGTTTTTATTTCCAGCTCTAATTACTTCAGGCTCTCTGGGTAGGACTGCAGGACACTTACTGTTCCTTGAGGTGATACAAAACTAACTGTATTTAATGCTGTTTAGCAGCAGAGCACTGCTGCGGAGGGGATCGGAGCTCGAGCCTGTACTGTGGGAGGGTGTCTTCCATGGTGTTGGTGGGCCACTCGAGCGGTGGCTGCATGCGGGACCTTCTTGGGTAGAGGCAAGAAGCCACTCATGAGCTTCTAAGAATTACCAAGGTGGGGGGGGGGGGGGGGAAGAGGAGTTGGGGGTGGCACGCAGTGGATCTTTACAAGTGTAATTCCACTAATCACTTGCACTCACCGTCACTGTTGCATTCCTTCTAAAAATAGACTGAAGTGAGTAGCTGAATAGGATCCCAGAATAAATGTAAGATGCAACAGAATGTCTGCTTTCCAGTTTACTGTAAATAATTGTCATGTTTACGGATAAATACATACCTTGTGTTAGTACCAGCCTATTTTTTTAACTTACCTCTGCAAAACTGAACAGACGGTTTATCACCTAACAGCTTCTTGTATTTATTTAAAGGACAAAGATGTTGCAAGGCTACAGGATTTCCAGGAACTGGAGCTTGTTCTAACAGTAAGCGACAAAAACTTACTTTTCAGAGTCCCAACACTTTCTGAACGGAGTGGTTATAACAAGAAGGCATCAGAACTGACGTATTAATTGTTTAAAGAATAAAAGATTTGTATCTGTCATTTTAAAATTACGTTTGAAATACAGTATCTATAAGGGCTAATGATGCGGAAAAAAATCTATTTTGTTAACCTGGAATAAACTAAAGATGTTATGCACAGTTACAGCCTCTAGTTAATCTAAGAGTAACAAGTCTGATATGAAAGTAGTTAATGCAAAGGAAGTATCAGTAGAACTATCTGTTAATGCAACACTTTTTTCCTTACAAAAATCTTGAAATACTGTAGAGTTAGCAGCTCTCAGGGAAAGGCTTACCTTAAACTGTTCTAATAATTTGTTTGCTATAAAATAGCAGAGGTACTGAAGCTAAAGAACCTGCCATGAAACCCATTTAATATTTGTACTGAGTCCATTACCATTAATGTTCACTTTTTAGATCATGTATTTTAAGTCGTATCTTATTTAGATGGAAAAAACCAGAAGGGTTTAAATCTGTGGAAGAAGCACAAAACTATGTCTAGTTTAAATACTATCAATCAAGTGACTTATTACCTGTGAGTTCTTAATCCCTGTTTACACTTTTCCCTATTTCTCAGGTTGAAAACAGAAAGTCATAAGTAATTATCCAAACCATAAATATGCTCTCAACCAAAATCCCTTTTATTGTTGTCTGCCAATATACAGTATTGACACATGCAATTTAAAATACTATTTTTGTTACTGTATTGAAAACACATTTCTCCAATGCTGCTTTAATTTCCCCTTTTAAAAGCACAAAAGTTGTAATTTTATTTTCCTTTTACCTCTACATTCCTGAGAAAGACCTTGAAACTTCGAAGTTGCCTGTGTAAAAAGAAACTAGTGAAATGCCCAGGGTTTTCTGGGCTGATATTAAATCTTGACGTTCCTATGCAATGTATTTTCTTTTTTTCCAATGACTTGTGTTTACTCGTGTTGCTTACTGAAAAAAAAAAAAAAAAAAATCACTTTTCCTGTTCCTATTACGTAAAATTTAAAATTAGATTACTTTGCTATGAAGTTCTGGAATAAATAAATTGAGAAGTATTTAAAGAGCTGGATTTTATCTAATTATTTAGGCTTTTAGTATTTACTCAGTCATCTGCATTTGAGGAAGAATTTATTCTGGTAGCCTAACTGTAGAAGTATGTAGGATAGATTAGATGAATGAACTAAAGTACGAGATGTAACAGGCAAACAGAACATACCAAAGTAGACTGAATTTTCCACTTTTTCTTTGTCTTCCCTCTCCCTTCACCCCAGTTTCTTTGGAAACTAGAGCAACCAAAGGATTTTATGGTCTTGTGTAAGAATTTACAGCCCAAGTTAGCTGTACGTTGTATGTGGAGCTGTAACCGGGATTTGTAGGAGTAGTGAGCTGAGCAGGGAGCCACCCAGACCAGCTGGAGGAAATGCTGAGGTGAGAACCACATTGTAAGCTCACTGCTCCAGATGACATTAGGTGTCCTCCACAGCTTCATCTCCTTTCTCGGAGGCTGTGGCAGGTGAGGAAGTGCGTTCTTCCCCGGCAGTTGGAGCAGTCACCTGTATTACAGCTAGTACAGTAGGAACCGGTACCCCAATTTACCCGTCCTCTCTCTTTCTCATCCAGTGAATAGTGCTTTGTGCAAAGGGAAGCAGCTTCAGCAGGAGTGACTGAGCACACGGGAGGGAGCCCTCTCCCAGTCTGCCTTGTAGTCGGATGTCTAGTGTTCACCTGGAAGCACAGATCCATGCAAACACCCAAGTTTCCCATGTGCCAATTAACCAGAGCGAAGCTCAATATCTCCTGAGGCTAACAGTAGAACATTTTGTCACAACAAAATATCCTCTTCTGAAAAGTGCTAGAGGTCAAATGTGGTCCGAGTCATCTATTTTATACCAAATTGCTGGTGGTGTACTAACTTCTGTATAATGGGATAATAGAACTGTTGGTCCTCGTATCACACTTTGTCTATTGCGTTCTCCCTGGCACACAGAACAGATAGGGTTTAGGCATCGGCTGTCTAAATGCCAGCTAAATCCATGGAGGTACCAGGCTTCACCAGTCAGACCTACTAGAGAAAAGCTCAGCTGTTGGGTTGATGACTTCGTTGTTAAACTCATTGTCTTGCACAGATGCTGATCACTATCTATGCATTCAGAGGAATATTTTTATACCTTAATGCAGTTTATACACAGAAGATACTATTAACACTCCTAACAATCTGATCAGTGTATAATCATTACATTACTGTGTATGATAAATAATTCATTACTTTGTGCTCTGCTATATGAAATGTTAATGTCAAATGAATGCTTGGCTGCAGATTCTTGTTTCTATTTAAGAAGTATTATTTGTAAGAATTAATAAATGATTATTTTTGACTTCTCAAAGTTTTTCTGAGCTTTACTTATGGAAAAACACAGGAACTTTTTCTTGCTGGGTAAGTCTCTAGTTGTTCACTTCCTCCACCAAGCACTCTAAAAAAAATGACGTTCTATCAGATTCTAGCAGCAAATACTGTTTTAACAGAGTACCCCCTTTATCTGAGGAAGCTTGTTGTCAATAATAAGGTAGATATTAATTTCTGCAAAACAAATGACATATTATTTCAGGTGATTAAGTGTTGAATGAGATAAATTATATACACATCCGCTCAGCATGTATGTTCAGCGTTAGTGGAGACTTACTTACACATTGAGACTTCATACATAAGAGAGAGATAGCATAATTATAGTATTTCTGTGCCAATCATGTCCCTCCAGGCTTATGTGGAGCCTACTAAATTGGTAAAAATTGTGTAGTTAATGATTTATATTAAGCCATCTGTTGGTTTCGTTTTAAATACGTGTTACTCATAGTTCTTCTGCTGGAGAGGAATTTTATAATGCTAAAGTTGCCCTGGGCAGGGATACCAAAGGTCCTGGGGTAGCTCACAGCCCTGAAGCAGTAACATTCAACTCCCCTGTCCTGGGGAAATACTGAAAGAAACAGGCTGGAACCACTCAGAGATGACATTATTTCACCATTTTTCAGCCGAGTCACTGCTTAACTGGGCCTGTCTTTCCACTTCAAAACCAATGAATCCTTATGCAGAAAACACACAGGTGAGTTTTATACCATTAATATAATTTACTAATTATAAACCTGAATACAGTACATATTGCCCTGCGATACATACATTTTCTTGGCAGAATGTTTGTCATTCTTTGGGAAAACAGCATATAATAAAATACTTTATGTATATAGAAAATATTTAAAAATATAAAATTCACTTTCTGGTCCTTGTAAAATACTTTGTTCACATATCACAAGTTTAGTCTACTACAAAAACTGTTTTGTAAATTACAGTACATTCACAAGTCATTTTTGTGGCAAGTCAGTAATATTAAAAAAAAAACCAAATCAAAACCCCAAGGGGTTGTCTTTTCATGCTAGTCCAGCATCTTTGGCCATACTGTAGAAAATACCCTTGGATGCTATAAGGCTTGCAGGTGTATCGAATTCAGCTATGGTTCCGTTGTCTAGAACAAGAACCCTGTGCGAACAAAAAAAAAGGGCGGGGGGGGAGATACATCAGGGAATTCCTCGCAAGAAATAATATATCCCTTTTTATCACAAAGCAAACTGCTCTAATCTTTGCCTTGCCTTTGTTTTGCTCAATTATTTTCCCACGTTGAAACACAGCAGCTGATAAACATTATCCCTGAGCTCGTGTTTTATTTAAAAAGGTACAGGACAGTCCTATCTCCCAGGGGTAATATGAGAAAAACAAAACAAAACAAACTCAAACTCAAACCCATATGTCATACTCGTAGTTCTGGAATTGAAAATACAGTACCAGAAAGCCAAGGAGATAAAAGCTCATGGAGTATAGTAATATATTTTAATGTAATTAATATGACATGATGTTAGTGAAAAAGTTACAGCAGCTGCTAGTTAAAAAAGATCCATAAGCTTGCTGACAGTGCCATTAATGCAGCTGGGTAGTATCTCCCACGCAGCGCTGGTTAGTGAATATAGAACCTGTTTCTTACGTCAACAGAAGCAAAGTCAGGTCTGGATATTCTAGGACTATATGGCTTAAACATCATTGCTTACATCCTGCCTGACAAGAGCATCAGTGTGACTATCTAGAGACAAACCAGACCCTCTTAAGTGCTGCTTCACATACCCAGTAAACTGGTGAGCACCCCCCTCCACGCACCATTAAGAGATTTTTACCTTGTGTAATCCATGATTGTGTTCAGCCTGTGTGCTATTGTCAGCACTGTGCAGTCTTCAAACTGGGTCCTAATTGTCATCTGGATCAGATCATCCGTCTCGAGATCGATGGCTGCTGTCGCTTCGTCTAGGATCAAGATTCTTGTCTTGCGAAGTAGTGCTCGTGCCAGACAGACGAGCTGCCTTTGGCCAACGCTGCAAGCAAAGACAGGGCTTTCACAAACGAGGTCCCACTGCCCTTCGCTCTCCACTGCTCAGAATCCCTTGTGCTAGAGCAGATTACTCATCAGGTAAAGTTGGCAAACAAAAAACAGTAGTATTTAGCAAACAGCCCAGTCTGTCAGCCCTAGAGCTAATTAATAAACATTGCAGCATTACTCAGCTGGTTTTAGTGTATGTGTTTCCTTCCTGTCTAACCCAGTACTGCCTGAGCCACCAAGTGCCCCCTTTCTATCACGGTGACAAAAGCTGGGGGAACTAATGGTTACAATGCTTCTGGCCTGAGTTTTCAGAAACACACACAGTTGCAACAGCACTGAGCATATACAAACTTAAAAAAAAAAAAAAAAGAGGGGAAAAAAAATTAAGAAGTTCTGAGGCTGTAAGTCCTTTCTACCATAAAAAAAAAAAAAAAAAAATCTGGGCAGCCCCCACCTCCTCCCCTGCTACAAAGACACCCCAGACACAGCCTCTGTCTCAGTGTCTCTGCGGGATGAGGAAGCAGCTGAACATTCATTACATACATAATATGGTTTATGGTTACTCCACTGTCTCAGAAGCCAACACAGCATATCAAAGCATAGCGTTTTATCATCCCCATTCATGTCTTCATGGGTCTTCCAAATAATAATGGAAAACAAACATTGCTAAAGTGTCAGTTTAGGCAGAGGACTCTTACTCAGCACAGCAGTTATATCTGTTATCATGGCTTTTCCCTTCCTACCAAACCATGTTTAAGGGACTGCCTATTCCTAATACCCTATCATCCTGAAACTTCTTTCTTTACTGATAAAACAAGGGTTTGGGTTGGGAGAAATCCTTCCCAGCAGCAAAGAAGAATCATCTCATTTGCGGCAGAGGCAGAACAGGAGGCAAATGTTTGAGCCTTAGTGGTTTTCTTGAAACAGGAATAGGTAGCTAAATCATTTTAA
The DNA here is from genome assembly GCF_030936135.1 of Gavia stellata. Taxonomy (NCBI): domain Eukaryota; kingdom Metazoa; phylum Chordata; class Aves; order Gaviiformes; family Gaviidae; genus Gavia; species Gavia stellata. The sequence continues at coordinate 7,571,551 of NC_082615.1, read as the reverse complement.
TCACAATAGACTACTGTGTAAAACTGTGCTCAAGTGTTACTCACTGTTAGGGTGGAATAAAAGCTCAGGGTATGTTTCTAATCCAAGCATTCCTTACCTAAGATTTTCTCCACCTTCTGAGCATTCATAGTCCAACGTGGATGGCTGACTACTGACAAACCTCTTCAGATGAGACAGTTCAAGAGCTTTCCATATTTCTTCATCTGAATACTTATTAAACGGATCCAGGTTCATCCTCAATGTTCCAGAAAAGAGAACAGGATCCTGGATATAAACCCAACTTCCATTAGACAAAAGTACTTTAGCTGTTTTAAGTACAGATGCTAAAATACAAGTTACTGCTTTGAAGTCTCCATTGCATTTTAGGTAGGCCACCTCCCAATCCTATCTACGCTGAAAATACATCACATTATACACAGTTAAAAATCAAGTTCCAACTGTAAAGATGTTTTATCCTAAATCCTGTTTTATCACCCAGCATCAGCTTATAAGGTGGTAGGACAGGACCACTTGAAGTATGAATAGGTTGCTTTTCTGAAACAATTTTCTGAGTGTAACAAAGCATTTTCCTCTGTGGATAAACCATTATTTATGGTTTGCTAAGCTGTTAAGAGATCCTTCCTTTATTGTGATACACAGAAACAGTACCTGAGGAATAATTGTTAGCCTTGATCGAAGGTCATGGAGACCAATCTCTGAAATTTTCACACCATCGATTTTAATTTCCCCTTTTACAGCTTCCAGGATCCTAAAGAGACAGAGCGTCATGGAGGACTTCCCTGCTCCAGTTCTGCCAACAATTCCAATCTACAACAAATTACAGGTTTAACAAAGCATATAGTTAAAACCAAACCAAAACCCAACAACAAAAAAAACCCCAAACAAACTTCCAAGATCAAGATCTGAATCTCAGAAAGAATGTAACCATCCTTCCCTAGAAAACCAGTGTCATACATTGTAATGTATATATTGCCATTCCCGTAATTTGAATGATATTGCATATAAGTATGTACATAGGCCTAGAGCCATCCTACATAACTTTGGGTGATTAGCTGAATTAAACCATGTTAGGAGTCCAATCACTCAAGGACAAGAAATAAAGGCTTTTCAGAGGGCTATTCAGACTTTATGGTGAGCATGTGTATGTCCATTCCAGAAGGCGTATGTCATCCCGTCTGCTTAGTATAAGGATAATTCTTTTCTCTTTTAATAACAGCCTGTTAAGTGGAGGACTTTCCCATGTTAATTGTTCTGTCACCAGCACGCAAAACCCAGAACTTTCTATTGAAGTACAAAAAACCCGAATCTCCCAGAACAAAGACAATTTCCTGATTAAGGAAGCAAAGAATGTCATTTCCTTCCATGCCAAAAATTTCACAGGGAAAGCCAGAGAGCGGAAAAAGCTGGAATTCCTTCTCCCATCTGCACTGCTTCAGAAAAGCGTTCTTGTCACTGAATTTTTGTCACTTGCGCTGGTGCCTCCTACGTGACGTACGGTAGCCCGCTGACAGCCTAACTTGGCAAGTCCAGAACGCCCCATGCAATTGGCCCTACTGCTTTCAGCCTGGAGGATGCTGGCACACCGACCGCGTGGTTGTCACTGCTGACTCCTGCAATGCCAGCTTGAGTAGGTCTCCACCACTCCACCCCATCCTCTACTCCATGGTTGTTCACTGGAGGCCCAGAGCAAAGTTCTAGCAAAGACATACAGCTGGTAACTCACCTTTTCTCCACCGTGCACTTGGAGGTTTAGACCCTTCAGCACTAGATCCAGGCCTTTTCTGTACCTCACTGAATAATTCACAAACTCCAGCTCTCCCTTGGATGGCCAGTCTTCTGGGGGTCTCTTGCCCTCAATGATCCAGGGAGCCTAAGGAAAAGAGAAGTCAGAAATGCCTCATATAGGTTTGAGAAAAAATTATTCACACTCAGATACAAACATTAACACCTGTGGCTTACTAGAAATGTATCTGATAAATCAAATCTCCATTATCAAATAAATTTATAACAACTGGGGAAAAACATGGGTTCCTAAGTATCTACCCATTTTGGTTTTTGTTATGAAGTTGACAGGAAAAAAAGTCTGAGCACATAGGGCCAAATCCTCAATGGATAGAAATTAACATTTTTTCCATTAGCTTTAATACAACACTGCCTGTTTCATGCCAGCTCAAGCTCTGGCTTAACAACATGTATCATGCATCTTGTCTAGCCTCCTTTTAGCTTCCAGATTAAATACTTGATCTCCAGAACCGTACACTGCAGCTCTCCTCAGATCCTCCATTTCCTAATTCTTAGTCTCCCATCATGTACACAGGGCTAACAAAACCCAGTGTGTCCACAGAGCAGCAGATTTCCCAGCATAGCTCCATTTGCCACTTTAAAAGTCTTTGGTAACAAAGGTAGATGATTGGATGATTTTCCTGGATTAGGCAGTAATGTGTTCCTAGAGATGTTCTTCTCTTGTGGGAGACAAGGATTGATTAAGCTGATTAAATAGAAATACTACTGAAAACATGTGCACAGCCTGATAACTGTACTGCAGCTGTGCTCACTAGCAGCATCAGAGCACCATCCATGCAGGTAGGACTATGCATCAACACTTCAAACCCAATGGGAGTAATATTCTGATAGCAAAACTCATCTCTGTTGTGCTATAGCCACTCACAGTAGCAGAAAATGAGATGCTAAGCACAGACTGCATGATGGCAGTAATAATTTGGAGCTGTGATAGCATAGATTACAGTTCAGAGCGTGACATTTGTTCAGGTTAAATGATAACACTCTCAAAGCAGGAACTGCCTCTCAAGAGTCTAAACAAAGACCATGTAAATGTGCGCATTAAAATTTCGCCATGCTTGTTGGTGAGCATGCTTGACGCTTGGTAGCTGACCTCTGTTTCAGTTTCTGAATACTCTTTTATTCTTTCAACAGCCACAATGTTAGTTTCAAGTTCAGAAGTCATTCGGACCATCCAATTCAGAGACAAGGTCACCTTGGAGAAGACAAGGAGCAAAATATCACCCACAGAGGAACAACACATTTAACAACAACAACAAAACCAGACACTGCTATTAAGACATGGATTCACATTAATATTACGAATAATTATCTTTGCATCAACATTAATACAGTTAGTGGGACAAGAAGTCTACAGATAATCAGGTACTCATGTGAAGAAGCATACGCCTCCCACGTGATTTAACAAATGGCCCTCTCAAAAAAGTTGGTTGGAAGTCATTCCCCTAGTCATGGGTCTCACTTGAAAACTGCTGAACGGCAATCCTGCACACTCACGGTATCTGAAAAGCTTCTGGCAAGAGTGAGGCCATTAAATCTGCTAAACTGTCCACAGCTTGGGTGAGTACAGTTTTTCTTGCCTATTTATGAATCCTACTGATCTGCCTGTGATTAGCTGGACACACTGATATGCTACATAGCAGGCATGATGCAGGACATGTTAAGCCCATGCTGCTCAAACGACCTGTTCTTGCTGGGTGCACCTGACACTTCCTAAGCTTCCTGCATGCCACCACTGGGCATACTGGGGTGCAGCACAACCTCGGTGCTCCCAAAGTGCCCTGAAGTCCTACTGCATGTGACCCTTCTGATGGTCTGTCAGCATTCAGTGTAAATCTCTACTGTTTCCAGACGTCCCACAACTCACTTTTATTATTTCCTTATTAACTTCAGCTTCAACAAGCACTTAAATTATTGCTAATATATTCATACAATCTACAAAAATGCAAACGCATCAATGAACAGAAAGCTATAATACATACCTGTAACGCATAAGATACTGAAAGTCCTACCAAGCCAGCATTCAGGCTGTTTTTACCAATCACAGCAAAAAGGGCAGCAAAAAGGACAATACAGTTCCCCACAAATTCAACTCGAACACCCAGCCACCTGGTAAAAAGGCAGACGTAAGCAGAGTGGCAAATGGTTGCTTGGACCAGTTATACAAACACAGGATTATCTAAGTGGGAACAAGAGGTTATATGTCTTTTTACCTGTTTGATACTATGCCAGGATAGTAACTTTTCTGATTTTCATCCATCTTCAGATCACTGATGTCTACGAAGGACTTCACTCTTCTATAGGCTCTGATGACACTGGCCCCTGCTACTGTTTCTGAGAAGTGTGAGTAGATGGGAGATCTGCTCACAGACTCCAGACGCTTCAGCTGGCGGGAGGTAGCTACGTAGAATCGCTGCCATTTTTTTTGGAGGAAATTGAAGGGTACGTGAAATACTTTCTCTTTTAATTAAGAGTGAAGAATTTTTTAGATTAAGGATTTAAAGGAGATTGCTACCGATGCACTTCAACCTTCCAAAATATTCTCTATAAGTAAGCAGAATTTCAAGAAAGTTATCTTTCCTTCATTCCACAACAGAGTATTGGGTAACTGCAATTTCTATAGACTGTAAGTTGATTTTATCTATGTCCCTTTAAATTTAGTTAATATAGCCTAACAAAATGAATCCATTCATAGCAACCTCATTTTCCAAGAAAATGAAACATGAATTTGCACCTCCATTATCAGGTCTCTATTTACGGTCTATAAAATAAGCTTCATTTTTTCTCAGAAGTCAATAAATTTGATGCTTTCTATTTTCAACATTTTAACTCCTCACCACCTTAAAAACTTGTCAATATGTCAAATACATAAACGCTTCAATATATCGAAGTGCACTGCAGCTCTACCTCTAGCAGTAGGCTTATTTGTTATTACTTAAAAGCAAAAAAAGGTTATGCCTATTTATTTCATGACTGCATCTCACAGGACATTTCTTTTTCCGAGAGAAGTAAATAATGTTTTGTTTATATAAACATGTAGTTACTTCAGATAGTTCAGTTTTCCCCCAAATTCATGTTGTTTCTCCTAAAAAGAATCACGAACAATGGAATAAGAGTCATCGCAATGGTAGTTAGATATTTTTCCAGTTACCTGAACAAAGAAGTACAGAATTGCAAGTGGAACTATAACCACAGCGAAGAGCGGAGTACTCGCTATAATTACAATCATTGTCGATAAAGAGGTGAAGAATGTTCCAAGGAACATCAAGATGGTCGGTGGGATTACTTCATCGATCACATAGATGTCCTTCGAAAAGCGGTTGATGATTCGGCCGGTTGGGGTGGTGTCGTAGAAGGACTGCGGGGTGTGAAATTTGTTCTCTAGCAGAGCAGCGTGGAGTGTCCGGGCTGCATTAATGCCTCCCATGGCCAGGGTAAAGGAGCAGATGAGTACTATGAGGCCTAACAGGTGAAGAGGAGACGTGTTAACCAGTGAACATGATGTTCCTGATTTGCAGCTCATTGACTCTCACCAGTTTCTGTTGTGCTAGAAGCCTTTTTTCCTTTACTATATTCCCTATCCACCCTTCTCTTACCATGCACATTAGCACTATGGCATTGTGGTCACTGCTGCCTAAGGCGCAGGAACATGTCCTGTAGGATTTCACCATGCTATCCACATAAGACAGATGCACAACCATCTTCCCTCTGCTTTCCGCAAGCCTCCATGAAGTCCTAACGCTACAACTTGACCCCAACCCTTCAGTCTCTTCTGCACCTAAGTTTTCATGTTTTCTCTCCAATTTACTTCTCTCAAGCTTGCACGTCACCTGTTCAACCCCCTCCAAGGGCTTCACAACAAAATTAAAAGTATTGGGCTGAGCTCAGACTTTGTAGCTCCAAGTTACGTTACTTCCCTTGCTTAGGATAGGATTTGGGAGGCAATTTTGGGCCACCAGCAACTGGTGTCATGGCTTTACCACCTAAGTCCTCTTTACTAAACATTGAGACATCATGATTTTATCTGATCTCACCTTGCAAAAGGCCCAAGGCAGCATAGACTCCGATTCGCATGGCTGTGTTGTGCTGAGTCCCATTTATTACCGGCTCATTGGTCCAGTCACTGAGCCACACATTGGCCCCAATGGCAGCAGCATTTTGACAGCAATATAGGAAACATATCACTAAAGAAATGACAGGGCTGACAGCCTTCACGTATTGCCAGAATACCGTTAACTTCACCTGCAAAATCATACACCAAAGCTGGTTTGTACAACTTACAGAATCAGGAGTTTAGACAAAAGAAAAGAAAAAAATTCATCGGGGAACTGCCTAAACTCTAACATACCACAGAGAACAGTTCATCTGCCTGAGCTCCATGTCAGGGTGATGACTTTCAAAACAAGTCAGAAACTTCTATGAAATACTTTTTTCCTCCATTTTGAGGAACTGTATTTTATTAGTTTTGTGGGGTTTTAGTTTTTAAGACTATGCCAGAAGGAAAAAAGAAGAAAAAAGAAAAAAGAGGCTGATCAAATATCAGCAAAGGATGGGTAACAAGAACAGGAGCCAAGTTTTTCAGGCAAAAGCAGCAACTTGGCAAGTGTATCGAGCTTAGGACGACTTTAAACGGCGTATTTAAAGAACAGCGCTGAATGTGCCTCCATTCAGGTGTCTTTACAGCAGCTTAAATGAGATATCAAATGCTAGTGCACCCCAATAAGAACATAAACAGATGATGCTTGTGGCAAAAATTACAGATGCTATCTCTAAGGGAGTGCAAAAAGGCAGAGAAACAAAAAGAGACAGAGACTCAGGACAAAACTCAGTCTCTAAAATAGCTTAAGAAGGAATAATTAAAAGAATAAGTGTTGATTAGGGACTTTGAAAGCTAAAATAATCCACAGAAACACTTAGTTACATGTCTGTGCCATGGACCATGTAACATCAGACTAAACAGGACACATTGAGCCTCCTGAAGTGGAGGGAAGGGGCTTGCTTTAACAAAACCTCCCTGCTCCTATTCCATCTGCTGCTCCTTTCTGTCCATTTCTTTTGCTTTTGTAATACCATCTTCTTTTTTTTTTTTTCCTTCTCTTCTCTTTTTCCTTGTTCCCATTTCACTCCCTAGTCCTGCTCGAAAAGAGTACAGCCCCTTTTGTACCTATAAGCATAAAATGCTCTTGAAGATAGGGTGGTGGGTATCACTTAGAACAGATTTGCTGGCACACAGCAGCCAGCTGGCTTGTATAACCCACTGCTGTGGGTCATCAAATACCCAGTGCTGCAGCTGGACTCAACAGCAGCCAAACAGTTCAAAGACCAACAGTGCTGAAAGCTCTGTGATGCAAAAGTCAGGGCTGAGGGAGCGCAGTGCTTCACCCTATCAGGTGACTGTGGCAGGAGCTGAAAGGGATTTTCTTTTTTTTCCCTTCTTTCCCTAAGTACATAGCCCTTGCCAGGTGCAGAAAGCTCTGCCAAAAGACCAAATTTGAATGATCAGTGGCCACCAGATTAATGCCCAAAACCTGCAGTCATAATTTATACAACACATTTAACAGAACTGGATAAAATGTAAAAATAAAAATTATTTTTTCAAGCAGGAAAAAAAATGTAGAAAAAGGGAGGAGGGAATCAAACCGTACCGTTCCCGTTTCAGTGGTTTCAGCCTGAATAAGTTTCTCATTAGGATTTTTTCTTGGCAGAGGAGGCTCTGCTGGCTTCTTTTCACAGAGTCTTCGTTTCGTTGACATTTTGTTGGGACATTCTCCTCCCTCAGAAGATATTACACTAAGTTGCCTAGTCAAAACAAGAGAGTCATTAGGAGAAAAAGGGCATATTGTGGCAGTACTAAGGCAAGACTGGGATGCAGCAGATTGGACTTATTCCCAGCTCTTCTGCTGAGTTCCCGTGCCAGCCTCACTCACAACTATGGGTGCTTGTACCACTGCTCTGAATGTTCAGTGATGCCAGAAATATAGTTCCTAACGAAGGCTGTGGCAGGGCCTGGGCTCTTTGGTAAAGGCCTTTAGAGGCTTCATCACAAGACAGATATTTCAAAGCTAACCCCTGAGCTTCTCTGTTTTCACATCAACAGTAGCTGGACAGCATCTATGGATATGGTTATGAAAACTTTTAAAGATTTCCAAGATTCCCAATGGAAAGACACAATGGAAAGGGTTTATTTATCATGCAACTGGTAGCAGTGTAGTGTTGCGTGGGTAAATACACACAGTGGTGTTACCTGAGAACCAGAGTTGCTTTAAGAAATTGGTTCAGTTCGGATTAAAAAGAGGATTGCAGGAATAGATGTTTGATCTTCTTTGCGTGTTCTTTCACATTTATTTTCAAAAGGACACTAAACGAATTTATTTATAAGAGGGGCTCACAGACTGAGAAGCAGTATGTGACTAACATCTTTCAGATATATTTCACCCCAGACACAGACTATAAACACATGAACCTCATGTTTACCTAAGAAACTGTTTGCGGACCTCATTCGTCACCGGTTCGTTATCTGCCAGATCGGTGTGGATGCTGAGGGTGTCTTCAGCTAGCAGGACTTCTTCCTCCTCCAGCACTGCAAGACAAGATCAGGCCTCAGAATTTCTGCTGAGTAAAGCAGAAAGCACGGAAAAAGGTGGCTATACAAAGCAAGAGTCATGAAAAACAATACCACAGCAGGAAAAAAAATCATAGTGCATAAACTCCCCCATAGTTTTGCTTACATCCCTTCTGTGCATCACTTCTCCTAACTAAACTGCAAAGATCTTGTGAGGCAGGTTGGCTGCCAAATGCATTTAACATCACATTCCTTTAGTGCATCAGAAATGGTAAGCAATAGTGTTGTAGCTGGTTCTAGCTAAATTCACTCATGCTTTAGGCATGATCTTGGGCTGGGGGAGTTGTGTCAGGAACTACTGCAAGCTTCTGCTGTTGCTAGATGATGCCACACATGTTCTCTCTGCCTATCTGGAGAGAAGCAGTGCTGCAATCAAAGACTGTGGGAACACTGTCACACAGAGGAAACATGTACCAAAATGCGTTAGTCTTAGATCATTTTATCAGAATCAATCCAAGCTGAAAAGTGACCCAAGATTAAAATGTCATTTGAACTTTACTATATGAAAAAAACAACATATAAACAGAGAAAAAATACCAGACTCTGGGTAGCCCCTTTGATAGCAAGCCCAGTTTGTTCTTGGCTACTCCATTTTCCTGCTGAGCTTGACCTTGCTAATTATAAAATAAATTTCAAACTTTAAAATAATTTCTAACACAATAATTGCTTTTTTCTAGGACAAACCACATGACATTTTGAAAGAAATTTGTGAAAACATTTATCAATAATACAGACCTGGCCATAGACAATAATTTTCATGGTAGTACAAAAAGGCAAATGCCAGGTTGTCATGAAGAAGCAGGGGACACTTTATACAGAGAAAGTATCTGTGTGGTTGACAGAAAGAGGCATGTTTTAAGAAAAAGTAATACTGTACTTGTTGGTTCGTCCTCTTCGATGTCTTCATCAAGTGCATAATTTCGCAGGAATTCTGCAAAGGCCTTGTTTTGTTTCAGAAGGTCTTGGTAAGATCCCATTTCAGAGATTTTGCCATCTACCAGGACAACTACATGGTCTACCTGAGGCAGGAAGCTGATGCCATGGGTCACCAGAATTCGGGTCTGGATAGGGATAAAGAAAAAAACCCCACATCTCTCAGTTGTCACTGTGGAGACTAACGCTACTCAGCAAGCCAAATACTACCACATTTTTGGGACAGGGAGTGCATTATCATGTCAAGGTGAAATGGCAAGGGAAACACACTGTCCTTCTTAGCTTGGAAATACAAACATGAACTTACTATGCTTCCTACTGCATGCTGATATAACCACAGAAGGACTTAAACCAACTGAATTATCATTCCCCCATTCCCTTATGCTGATTTTCTTTGCAGCCCTTCCCTTTTGAGCTCTGAGATAGTCTGAGAAGATCATAACAGGAGTAGAAGGAGAAGAAAAGAGATTGCAATTTGGTTGCATACTGCCAAAGACCTCTGTAAAATCAGTAAGCTGTTACAACTTCCTTACTGCACTGCCTCTGAGTAACAACAAGCAATACTAAGCTGACAACCTTTACAAGTTTCTGCAAATGTCTTGTTTTTGGAGATGTCATAGTAGGGTTTTTAAAAGACAGACCAGGTTTCTGCCTCTACATGTTCTGACTAGATCACATCACTTCTGGGCATGCCTAAATAGCAGCTCACTGCAGAGTCTGTGCTGTGGGGAAAAGGTGTCCACACTGCAAATTAAACACAGAAATTCAAGAATGATTCACCACTCAAGCCTCAGTAGTGAAATAGCTTTCCTGTTACCCATCACTGTTTCTGAGATTGTGTACATTTTTGAGAGGATCGAAATGCCAACTTACTTTTCCCTTAAGTACCCCATCTGGACCAATAACTTTGTCAAAGATGTGCTTTGCAACATGTGAGTCCACAGCAGAAAGAGGATCATCCAATAGGTAAATGTCGGAGTTGCTGTACACTGCACGAGCAAGGCTCACTCGCTGCCTCTGGCCACCTGAGAGGTTGATGCCCTGAAGGGAAAGAGGAGAGAACAAAACATATCACACAACTCTGTTCCAACAGCAGCTATGACTTTTTATGGCTCTCACGCAGTCAAACACACGGACGCTAAATTGAAACATGAGACGCTGAAGAGAATAACTCACTCCAAGCCAGAGACAGGAACAGAACGCCTCTAAATCTGTTTGTTCACTGCCAAACTTCCACTCACCCAGCAATCTGGAGACAGAATAAGCCTCTTGCTTAATAAGCTCCTAAAGGGAGCTGTTAAAATGCAGAACTATAAAAGGGAAGACCGTCAACCAGGATGTAAAATGCAAACATTCAAAGCAGGGCTGCGGCACCTGGAACATCTTCCACATCTCTCATCTTACATACAAAGCCATATATCCACCCCACTTCATGATACCCATCTCAAATATAGTGGCCTATGAAAAAAAAATATCCTTGTTGGTAATCACAGATGTAAAAGTTTCTCATTAAAATGAGGTGTTAAGGGACGATCGTATCACTTTTTCCACTTGACGCACACCATATGTTCCCTCCCTTTTTATCCCTACAGGAAAAGGAAGGACTTTAAGTATTCTGGACAGATGCACCTTTACAATTGGACAGCAAATGGAGGATGCTCTGATCTTCCAGTGCTAGATGTGGAATTATGCATCACAGTACAAACACATGCTTAAAGTTAGGAACAAGTTTAAGCCCAACTGCCTTTCACAAAACTGCCCTGCATGTTTCAGTGTTGATTGTAGCAGGGACGCCATTGTAAAGATCAAACCAAATAAAGTACTGACTTTACAGCATTCTCTCTTTAGCTAGACAGAACAGGAATCATCAAGCAGGTCTGACTTGAAAAAAAAAATTACCTTCTCTCCTATCTCAGTCTGATCTCCTCCTGGAAGCACTTCCAGGTCAGTTTTTAAAGCGCAGGCCTCCAGGACATTTTGGTATTTTTGTTCATTAGGAGCTTGGCCAAACAAAATGTTATCTTTCAGTGTGGCATTCTGGATCCAGGCTTGTTGAGGCACGTAAGCAACAGAACCCTAGAACAAGGAGGGAGAAAGCCAACCTCTGACTTGTAACAAGCAATTCATGCTTATAACTCTGGTTAAGATCTGCAGCACATAGATATAGCTCCTGTTTGATATACATTCACATTATACATATAGGTGTGCTAGTTGCTGATGTATAGTAGATAGAATCAGGAAAGTAATTTCATATAAAACAAAACTGAACAGGTGTGGGCAAACCCAAATAAACAGGCAGACAAGCTGGCAAAGGAGCAAACAGAATTCCCTCTCCAGCCTGATGTACATTATAAGCAATGGCAGGCATAAGCAGCACATTTCCATACCATCGTTAAATGGCATCGTAAACAATACCAACCTTCACAGCCACTTCTCCTTCCAGCTTTTCCATTTCACCCAGGAGAGCAGACACCAGAGAAGACTTCCCACAGCCAACATGGCCAACAATGGCAACCAAAGCACCACTGGGGACCAACAGATTTATACTGTGGAGGAAACAGGCTGGAAATTAATTAAACATTAGTTTACTAAAGACATTATGGGTCTTTAAACCAGGGCTGAAATACACAGTGGCAAATCAGCCTGACCTCAGCCTGACTGGATACAGAAAGCATAGCTTGGTCACTGGTCTTCTCCATTTCTTGTGTACAATCAACTGTAACCAGAACTGTGGGAGTAGATGGAAACCCAGTATTAATCCGTCTTGTTGGGTTTAAAAATCAGTAGGGTTGTTGTATGCCTTCTAAGATCCTTTGCTGTGTCGTATCACTCCATCAGCAAGTCAAACAGGGTTAGTAAGATTTTTGAAAGCAGACAATCTACCAGAAGTCTTTTGGTTTTTGTTTTTAAAACCAAGAGCAATTGAACGAAAGTAGTGAGCGAATACATCCCAGCTAAAAATGTTCAAACCATTTTAGTACCATATTTCCAGTGCTAGTAAATAGGGCTCACAATGATGGAAGAAAAACAAAACTTTCCCAGTTAAAGTCCTTTACTGTTTTCCCCACTGTGTTCTTAAGGGTACTGCTTTAGGTCCTGGTTTTGAAGGTGAACTGATATGGAAATGACTGATGCACACAGTCTCTTTGCCATCAAAGTGTTTTTCACTAATGAAATCAAGACAAACTTCTCTTTTCACAGATCCTGATGCAGAACTAGGGCTCCAATTCTTATACAGATTCTTACCTAGCAGGTAGTTGATGTTTTGAACACTGCAAGAGGTTTTTTGTTTGTTTTTTTAAAAAAAACATTCAAAGCAGGAAAGCTCAAAAGCACTGCATTTTTTTTTTTTCATTATTCTTTCCCTCTAGGTGAGTTTTGCCTTACTGCTACTTTAGGAAGTCACTGGGTAATTTTTAGGTCCAGGTAGCTAGCAATTTGAGCTGGAGATGCATGGTTCTTTCTGAAATAAATCCCAGAACACTGAAGTCAACCTGGCTGCAGATTTGGTTGCCTGAACCAAACTGGCTCCTTTTAACTCTAAGCCTCTTGCTTGCAGATAACCTGTTAACATAATACACTCAGCACAGCAGCACAAAAAACTTGGACTGAGAATTCTAAGAATACTTACAAGGTTTCTGTGATTTTGATCTGACAACAAAGCGTAACATAAGGAAGTATATGCTTCCAGGCAAATTTTGTTTGTATTCATTCAAATAGGCAAATGTGCAAAACATGTCCCCCCACAGTCTGGAAATGGCCCATGTACAGCCACAGGGATGAGTCTGCCACAAGACTCTTAGAAGAACAGTCCACTGTAGCACGTCCAAGTCCAAACCCAGACATCTCAACTGTCCGCGTAATCCATCAGATCAATTTGATTTGTTCAATGCTTCAGTTAAAAAAAAAAGTCTATTTAAGAAATTTACATAGCCTTTCTGTCCTTTAATAGGTTAGTTACAGCTAGTCGCTGTGGTGTTAAAGCCTTACAGCGCTGTTCTGTAACGATTCAATACCATAAGGCATGAGGATTAGCTCGATGTTTTAAAGGCAGAAGAGATACATGTATGGGATGTGTGGAAACAACCTTTTCCAGAAGTAAGCCTGCATATAATACTAGACATTTTTCAAACAGACCTCCCAGGAGCCAGAAACCAGGAAGCAGGTAGATGTTGTATTGCAATTGCATAAAGAAATCTTACTCTTTCAAAGATGGTTTAAGCTCCTTGCCCCAGCTGAATGTCGCATTTGTTACACTGATGGCATTGCCTGTATGACAAAAACACAATAGAGAAGGCAGGAAATGTATTACACAGAATAGTACAGCTGAGAGACTGGCAGACAGGAATCTTTATTTACGGGTGTTTCACGTACACTGCAGTTCCCTTTTCTACTGGCATGGGAAGCACAGTCTTATGACTGTGGGTCACAAGACAGACTTGTTCAGAGTGAAAATAACTGATCGCAGCTTAAGCTATAGACTGTGAGCTTACAGACCTATGGAGCTGAAAAGCTGTCCTGCTTCACCCTGCCCTGGTGAGGCAGTTCCCAATGTTTGCTGCTCAGAATCCCCATGCAACTGTTAGCACAACTTTACTTAAGAAACCACTTTCAAGTCAGTAGGAGACCACTGCATGCTGTTGACTTTGATGTATCAGATTAAATTTGCCTTTGCGCAGCTTTTTGCTTGCCACACTAACAAGTTACAGATCTGCAGGCTTTCTTTACCTCCTGGTGGGGTGGTGTATAACAGTAATCGCATCACAGCCACACAGCCATTCTTCCTCCCCCTCTGTCTATGGTATCACACGCACAAGAGAAGTTTCAAACCACAGCATCACCAAAGTACATTATGTGAGAAAACCCATTTTTTTGAGACCACCTGTTTTACTCATTTGTTTTGGGATACTGTTTCCAACAGAAGAAATCAAAACTGTTTACAATGTTCCTGAGCATTTGTGCTGTGTGAAAGGTTTGAGCAGGTCTTGCTGTTCTAGTCAGTGGATGCACTTCATTATTCAGTGCTGCTAGCATCCAACACATTGCTGATGCAAACTCAGGCCCAATAACTCAGCTCAAAGTTCAAAAACATAGCCAGAAACTTCTGTAACTTCCACATAGCCTGAACAACACACACATATGTTTCAAAGCAGCAGATTCTTTTTTAAAAAAACAAGATTATTATTGGTTTTTTTTTTTTTTTGCTTTTTTTCATACCTCAACCAGTCCAAAACAAATACAAGATGTTTGTTGTATTAGCATAGTTTAGAAAAATACTGATGTCTTTACCTGGTGCAATCACTTTTGTTTCCACACAATTTGGATCAAGTTCATCATGACTCAGGAACTGCTGAATTCTCTTTAAGGAAACGCTTGTCTAAGAAAAGAGCGCGGCGTTATTTTATCATTCTTTTAATAGGGACTTAATGCTCTTACTACTGAAACAGAAAACGTGCAGAATGGCTTAAGCTTTCACTTCATGGACTTCCTGAACAGTGACTCATTCCTTCCCTGCAATCAGTTTTACGCTGAAATTCAAGCTTTTAACTGTGAAATTTCTCAGACCAAGCTGAGTTCATCTGAGTGAAGCAAAATTCACAGACAAGCTTACTCAGAAGAAGTCAGGCTTTCCAATACAGGGCAGCAGTAGAGAAAGGATACTAGAAAGAAAACCAGCTAACAGGCAGATGCAAGGGGTCCCTGATTTCTGGAATGCAGAGATATCTGGGGTTCTTTTTGTTCAAGTTGTTCACAACAACTTATGCACCAGATCCTCCTTACCTGCGCAATGTTGCTAATGACTTGTGGAAGCATATTGAGGGGAAACTTTAAGATATTAAACAAGGAGAGGGAGACAAAAGCCTTTTCTGCATCCAGAATATTCTTCTCATCCACTGAGACATATACAGCAAACGTCGTCAGTGCTACCTGAAAGCCAGAAAGTGAGTTTACTGCAAGACATATGTAATATTTTGACATTTTAAAAAGCAGTCAAGCCTGATAGGCATCTTTGAAATAACAGTGTCAACAACAAAATTGGGCAAATTCTCTGTTTCTGACCTTTTCAACATGCTTTAAGAATGACAAGTCATATGAACAAGTTGATACAAAAAAGGGCACGCAGAATAAAATAACTTTCAGTTTACTCATGGCTACGTTTAGTTGAACTAGGAGATTCAAGAGGTGAACTACAGAACTCTGATAAAAAAAACGAGAAGCAATTATCTGGCTGTGGTTTGGCTGCATTTCCAACTCCACCCAACCAAATTTTCCCATTGTAAACTACAGGCTAAGCAAACAAGACTTACTGACCAATAGGAAAGGGAATAAAATCCAAGTTACTTGCTGGTTCACTGTATGACAGGGACCATCCACTGTAGAGGGACCATCCTATGCAGTAAACTAACGGTGAGCAGGAACGCAAATGTGTATTTAAGGAAGTGCGTTAACTTTAAGGAAGTATGAAAGAGGCAGGATCTTGAGGCCGTTAAGAATATTTCTGCAGGGTTGGGCCTTTGATCTCGAGAACAGTTGGCTAGGAATATTTTTGATGAAGCATTTATCTGAATGTTTGTATTACCAAAACCATTTCTGCAAAAGGCATCAGAGTGTGAAGAAATGGAAAATAGAGGGAAAGAGAAAATTGAGGAAAAAGCATTTCAGAATTGGTAATGTATCATCTGAGCTTTATTTTTTACATTAAATCAATCTTTTTTTAGGTTGTAGAATAATTTAACAACTCCCTCTCCCACTAAAACAAGCAGAGCACTGTAACACAAAAGGTAGAAATGAGAGCTTAAGACAGATGTTGTCCTGACTGACTCAATTAAATTTGTTTTTGCTATTTTTGCTATTCACAAATATCTCTGAGGTTTCAAATTCTAGTTTCAATTTGTTATGGGAAGTACTTTGAAGTGGTTGGAAATTCTCCTGAGACAGCTATTCCCAGCTTCCACTGGCAGGCTTTATCAAGAAATACTTTAATACCGATTAACAAAAAGGCTCTAGAGAACAGGGAACTTTGCTTCAAAGCATGTGAATAATTTTTTTAAAAAGTATTTACATTTTATTCCTACGTCCATTTAGCAAGCAGAAAGCCTCACACTTATCCTTCAAGGACATACTTGTACAGCTTAGGAAGTCATGCAAATTCAATTTACCAGGAATGGTGCACTGATCCATGCAAAGGTGGACAAAGAATTGAGATAGGCAGATTTTTTCAGAACTCGCAGCTCATTCTTTCGTATCTCCAACACTTTTTCTGAAAACGATGGTTCCCACGCATACAGTTTCAGCACCTTGATGCCACCCAGAATCTCATTCATTAATTTAATGCGGGAGTCTTTATATCGCATTTGTTCCACCTAGGTTATTAGTAAACACAGGAGACAGAGTGTCACAGGAATGACTAGAAGAGAGCTTTCAACATGTTGTCTCACAGCTGTGATGGTCCTTGGGCGATTGCTAAAGAGGATGCAAAAGGTAATTAAACAAAGCCAGACTGTTATCAGTAAGCTTACTGTGCAAGTCTATACCTCCAAAGAAACCAGAAATCAAAGAAAATGGCTGAAAAGCAGAGTATAAAAGCTTTCCACTCATCTTCACTGTAAGGGGTTACATTTTCAAAACCACCTTAAAGAAAGATTCAGACACTTCACAAAAATACTACCCTACTTCTTCCTTTGATTTCTTCAGATTTTTTTCCTGACATGCATAGTTGTATTTCTTAGGGTATCCCTTGAAAATTGTGGTTACTCCTAGTTTATTTTTTTCCTATACATTAGAATACAGTGCTCCATTCAGTTACTTTAAAAAAAAAATATTAAAAAAATCCCTGCTCAGCTGTACAGACAAAATGAAAAACTGCATTCACACACACATGCACACCAAGTTATGCAGCTCTGAGCATCTTATAATGGGCAAGGGAGAAAAGGCCTGTTAATACTAACATGTCAGCATCCAAGAGATTTAATGGGAAGTCTGGATGCCTCTTTAAGGCACGTAATAATACCACTCTTTTACTAAGGCTGTGCTTATATGTCATAATTTATATTCGTTTTCCAAGTCTTACCTTTTTTACATCAACAGCTTCTTTTTTTTTTTTTAATCTTCCAAACAGTCACTGATAGGTTGCACAGCACAAGCTACTTACTAGATTTTTCTAGCACAAAGCCAGAGGGCACTATTTTATTGGTTTTTTTCAGCCTTCCTTGACTAGAGGCGACTAAGACTACAAAGAAGGGAATAAAGGATCCTTTTACCTTAAGATAATAATTCAAATTTAGCCCAGCTCAGTAGCAATGAAAGTCAACACTGGCTAGCAGCATAAAAACCCAAGCTGCCAGGTTTCAGTTCCCATCCCCGAAAACAGTCATTCACGGCTTAAAGAATAGCATTTATTTGCCCTTTTCTAGACACTCTTAGAAGGAGCTACAAGGTGAAGGGATATGGAGACAAAGAAACTTCTTGCTAATCCCAGAAGCTGCTCCAGCAGTATGAAGAGCCACTGACTCAATGCCACACTTTTTCCTTAAATAGCATTCAATTCACTATAGAAAAACTATCTGAGAGGATACAGTTATTAAATATATCAGTACAATCTTACTCATAAGTAAATTGGTGCAAATGGCAGCTCATTAATGGCCAAGACAACCGCTGATGCCTTCATTTCTCATAGCACAGCTGCCAATTCAGATAACGTCACCTCTGCTGGTACCTTACCTGGAATGCTCTGGTTTTCATTGCTATTGCAGAGTTAAATGGGATAAGTAAAACCATCACGGCGACTCCTGCCAGCACAGAAGGCCCTAAAGTCTGGATTGAAAGAAAAAAGGTAAGCTGTTGTACCCAAGTGCTGCTGTTCCCTATTGTAAGCATTAAAACAATAGTAGGTTATAGAAACAGAAATGAATGTTTTACATAGACAAGTTGAACTACTCCCAGTGAAGTGTTCTGATTCCACAGAACAACTATGAGGAGGAGACAGAAAAATATGACAGCATCCACCTTGAATTATTATTATGCTAGTATTGGTGATAGCAGAGCGCTTTGTGATTTACCTGTTAAGTGGTTCCCAGTGGGAGGGGAAAGTAAGTTTGAACTAATGCAAATACAGAGCTATTGAGCAAATGTAGAAAGGGAACAAATAAGCCACACAGAAGGAATTTTTCCATTGACTTCTCTCTGACCTAGGGAACTGTAATGACTGAATTAACCCAGTACCCTCAATGCGAGTAAAAGCATACAAACTGCTAGCTACCAGAGTTCAGCTTACCAGCAGAGCAGTAACTCATAAAGCTGCTGCAACTTAATGGCTTTCAAGTCTAAATCAATATGGTTATCCTGGCGCTACTGTTTTATGCGATAAAAGAGATTAATTGCATAGAAACATTTTAAGGATGAAAGCCAGTGCTCTAACTGAACCTGGAATAAACCAGAAACAACTTCACTGTAGCAAAGGAAAAATTATGGTTATTCCAGGTGAGATTTGTTTCATGTTGACTGGCACAAATCTTCTTTATATGGCATTATATAATCTTTATACATGCCTTACATTTCCTATGTCCAGGGGTTTTTTTTGTTTGGTTTTGTTTTTAAACCATTTCCCTCAAGCTCTCATTTGTATCAACTACTGGGAACACTGTGATGAGTCCAAGACTGATCCTATCAAAGCGTGGTAGGGACACAGGAGACATAAAGGCTATCTTTTGTTTCAAATGCCCTATCTTGCCTACCAGCTGAACAAAATAATTAAGAGACTAATTGATCATGTACACCAGTACAAGCTATTTTACTACAAGGCAGAACAATAAGTTTCTAAAAAAGCAGCAGTGGGTCAAATGAACAAAAAATAATAAGCTTGCACATTATTTAGACAAATTCTGAAAAAATGTGACAATGTCTGTACCTGCCAGAGGAAATACAAAGCTAGAAATATCTGCAGTGGTGCAGACCACAACATGTTCAGGAAAGTCATCAGGTCCATGAAACGTTGGGCATCCACTGACATCAAGTTGACAATTTCTCCAACAGTAGATGAGCGCTTTGCTGAGTTTGTGATGACTAAGGACTGAGAAATAAGAGAGATTCAGTGGATTCACAATCTTGATAAGTATGGAGAAACACAGAGAAGAAATCCTCAATTATTAGCAAAACAAGACGCTCCCCAAGAATGTCCTTCTCCAACAAGAATAAAATAATTCACACCTACATCAATTCCTAATCTCCAAAGAATAAGAATTCTGAAATGGTTTGCTCGTGAGCACCTCTATCTCTTGCAGTATGTAGCATTCTGAAGAAAACCTAGTTGCATCTAATCGACTCATAGCACAAACACACTATTCTCCTGGATCCCTTTTCCAAATATTTAAAATGAACCAATATTTGCCTGTGATATGTCTGGTGACCTACCAGTACACCCACATTAAGTTGCTGATCACTGGAAAATTCTGTAATGATAGAGGTACTCCTAAAAACTCACCAAAAAACCCTAATCGTTCATATCCCAGGAGGCTGGGATATTCTTCTGCAATATGCCTGCTCTCCCCCGAGTACTGGAGAACTGAGGCCACTTGCTTGGCTATACACCGGTGTTCCAGCCCATGAAATGCTTCCAGTCTTACCTTTCGGTATATCACTCCAGTGATCCCAGTTCTCAGCCTCATCCCAGTAACAAAGCAGTACTGGAAATGCTGGTGAAGTATGAGTGTCTGCAGCACAGCACAGATAAACATCAAAGCCGCAATCAAAAATCCCCACCAGGCTGGGGCATCTTTGTTCTTAATGAAGCCGATTAATACACTGTTTTACAGAAGATTAGGGAAGGAAAAGGAAAAAGAAACAAAAATAAAAATCATGCAGAAAGTTTAATGGGACATAACACAGCTTCTCTCAACTATGGCATCCTGCCACATCCTCTCTCTAACCACAAAAAGTAAACAGCTCTCCAGGATGCAAGCTGAGTTACGGTTTCAGTCAAACAACATTGCAAAGATACAACAGAGAAACCTTAGGCTTTGCCAGTGAGAAAGTCCATCAGCAAATGAGCCTGTAGAAGATGAAATATGACAAGAAACTCTAGGTTTCCCCCGAGATCCGGCGTTTAAACACATGGCTCGCTGTCTGAGCTCTGTTAGGCAGCCCCCCAGGGCAAGAGGTGAATGATAGGACACAGTAGGACCATGTAGTAAAGCAGGAGAAACCAGCTGCTTACCCAAATCCTTTTCAAGCAGCCTGAGTGCTTCTGCCTGGGGTGTTTTCCCACAAAAAAAGCTAGATTAAAAGGCATCCTCCTGGATGGATGCATAAAGAGTTCTTCACTCCTACTTTTTTGGTAAAATGGTAGTACCATTAAACTGGCTATATCATCTTTTATTAATAAACCATTTCTCACTACACACAGCTGCTCTCCCTGCGAGACCTGCACACTGTCATATAGCAAACAAGCAGAACAACATATGGCAATGTCCAGCGTTCTCAAAAATCACATTTGTGATTTCAGCCTACTGACCAGAGTATTGAATTGTCAAAATTTGGGAGGAACAGAGATTTGACTCCATAGTTCAAATAACCAGCAGGGGGAAAAAAACACCTGGAAACTACAAATCAGGCCCTAAAGCCTTGCGTTAGAAGCAAGAGGTGCTATATCTTTCTTCTTCCAGTCTAGAGAGATCTTCCTTCTGCACTGCATCAGTCGTTCATGCTGGAAGTGGACTGCTTCAGGAAAACCTCTTCCTCGTAGTCCCAGCATGGGCTTCAGCAATCTTTTTAGAAACATAAAACTATCTTATGTGCAACCTGCCAGACAGCCATGGCTTTTTTATTTTCTGTTACCACTAGCAGTGCATTTTCCAAGACTGCAAGAATTTAGACTTGAGAAGAAATTCCCCATCATATGCCTTGAGATATCACTGACAACATATCCAGGAATTTATGCAAATTTGAGAAATTCCCAGAATAGATTATACTTAATGTGTTCTCAGAAGGAAGCCAGCTGCCTCCTCTTCACTAGGGACTCTGGAAGACAGATTGTAAGCTATTAAATGTCACCATACTGGGTCGGACCCTCTTTTTAGCAAATTTCTGGGTATGTCACAAACCACCCACAGAACAACATGATCTCAGAACACAGCTCCACGCTGGTGTTATTTTAAGAGACACTTGTATAGGAGCAGGGCCCTCTCTTCTCCCCTTCCCCACATCCACCTGTGGCCTCCATCCAACTCCGTTCCTCTGTCATTCATTAACAGGACTATGTGCTTTTCCATTGATTTGGAAATTAAAAAAAAAAAAAAAAAATTCTTTGATAGAAATGCTGGTATTTCCACTGTTACATTCTTCTTAGTTAATGATTATCTGGTGAAATTCTCACTTTAAGAATAATACTAACCGAGAAAAAAAATGTGAGGATCATGCCAATTCCTTTATGGATCAGGCTGAGCAACTGGTCCCCCTGGAGATGGGAGGTACAGGTGTTCCTCATACAAGGAGAGTTTGAGGACATACCACTTTTGTCAGGATGTCTCTTTTTTTTTTCTTTTTCTTTTTTTTTTCTTTTAATAGAACCGTAATTTTATTTCACATGGAAATTTACTGCAACTGTGCCTCAGACATTCTCATTGCTGTGCACAACTAAGAACACATGAACTCATCTAAATGGTCCAGAAATCTTTCCCAGATGACAGCGGCATGGCCAAAGCGCCACATACTTGAGCATCACACTTCATTTGTATATCAAGTCACGCTACAGCTGCGCCCACCACCACCACATGTGGGTGTCAGATGTATAGAAACTACTGGATCCAGCAAGCAGTGCTTCACTTTGGTTTCACAAATAATCCTTTAGAAATGGGGAGAAATTGCTTTGGACTGCTGCAAGGAGCAACAGGTAATTTGTAATTCAAAGCTGTCTATCGGTAATGGGGGATTTACGAATCTTGCATTTCGGTGAAGCTTGCCTAATTTACAGCTTAGTCCACAATAAAGAACTCCTGTCTTAAGGCATTTCAGTGGGAAGGTGGGGGAGCATACACATGCAGCACTGTGAGGGAAAGTAGCTATGCATTTCAAAAATAAATACTCTGTGCAAAAGCCAAGCCTCCATAGGGATTGCACATAGAAACTACTCACACAGTAAACTAACCTTAACAGCTGAGGGTTGACGAAAGAAAGTAGGTCTTGTATCAGCTTGAAGAAGGAGCCGATTAAGAAGTATGGCCCAAAGGTTCTCAACAAAGCTTTGAGAAAGGAAGGCTTTCTATTGTGCTTTTTGTCTCTGATCAGAACTTCTGCTTCCTCTGGACCACCCCCAACATGATTCAGCACATGGTTAGATTGCTTCATATATGTCACATCTTCTTTCCTAGGGGAATGAAACAAGCAGTTAGACACAACTGACAACGAGAATGTCATTGCCCTGTGTGTACGGCACTGCAGTAACATCTAAAAGTCTGCTCCTTTCTTTGCTCTGCTATTGATCAACAGCAGGACTTTCAACAAGATCTAGATGCACTCAGGGATAGGCCACTCTTGTGTAATGAGTCTTGTTTTCTTTTCTTTTTCTGCAGTACTTACGAGGTGTACTCCATAGGCCAGAAAAATCAATCACCATGGGATGAGAACGTGGCCCAAAGGAGTAGGAGATGAAGGCTTGACTTCCTTTGGCAGAGAACAGAGTTGACCTTGAATCTCCAATTTCTTGTAAAGGAATCCTCTAACAGTTGCTATTTACATACCACAAAAGGCACCCTCACCTAGTCCTTCTGAGACTGTATTCGTTGTTCAATTAGTAGCTGTACTAAACCTTTAGCCTTATCTGATCACACAGCTGCTTTCAGAGAAATAGTCTGAATCCCTCTGGGGAGACAGGCATCGAATCACACGCCAAACTAAGAGAGGAAGCAGGCACAGCCCTCTCAAAATACAGAGTTTTGCATTCCTGGAACCTTGAAAGCGTACAAACCGTAGTAGCACCTCCAAAGCTAAGCCATCTCCGAGATCTGGGCTGCAGCTGTGTGAGGTTCTTCCAGGACAGAAACTTTGGGTTTAGGTGCCTAAATTTTACTCAGATGACAATTAAAGCATTTAAACCCTGTTTGGCTGTATCCCTTTCTTACTTTGTGCCTCTCTTTCTCTATGTGCAAAATCAGCCAATGAAAGTGACCTCTTCTGCAAAGCTCTTTGAGACTGACTGATGAAAAATGGACCCGACAGGTCCGTGCTGCTCTCCAAGGCTTTAGGTGGGTTTTCCAGAAGCACCTCTGGGGTTTAGGTGCCTGACTTCTGTTGCCCATCAATAAAGAGGGGGTGCTCTGGGAAATTATTTCCTCCATGAATCACTCTAGAAGAGCAGCCTGGCAGCTCTTCTACCAGCAAATACTGAATTGCTGTTGTTTCTTGGGGGCTATGGGACCTAGAGAACAATTTCCAGAATGTCAGCCAGGAAGGCTAAGTCCAGGTGGAGCAGGGAGAAGGAAATTAGTCTGGGGCACATAAGCCTTATAAGAAGGGACAGATGGAAGAGAGACCCTAGAAACAGTGAAGACTTACAAGAAGGCATTTGAAAAAATAACTTGTAAGTACTACTAAGTGAGGTTGGATTTATGATTCTCCATAAAGAGTGTGCAGATTTTTTTGGAGCTGGCTGGCTGCAGAGTCAAATAATTCCAACAGCCTGTGAGCATTCAAAATGATCACTGTGGCTAACAGTCCACAGGTAGAAAATTATTCACATCCTTTCAAATAAAGGCATGTGCAAATCCCAATTTCTTGGCAATAAAGTTTGAGGGCAGGGGGAGAATCTAAACCAGACAATTTTTTTTTTCCCCCAGACAAGAATAAACAGTGTTGTCTTTGTCCTTCCAGATCAAACCTGGAGAGTTTATGAGCAAAGCCTTATTTGTCTGGCAACCAGGCTGTTAAACTCATTGAAGGATTTGAAGAAACAAGACTACTTGCCCCTGGCTTTGTACTATTAAAAATGTTTATTTCAGTGAGCTAACAGCAACGCAATAGTTCTCTCGCAGCAAAAAATCCCAAAGGGAGAAAATGCACTTCTCGTGTTTACTACGGGTAGCTAGGTGAGGTCAGGTTTTCAGCAGTGTGTGGGACTGCTCGCACCCAGTTTTTTATCAAAGCAAAAAGCATGTGCCTGGTTTCCATTATTTATAGCAGGGCAGATAATAGATGCTGATTATCTCATGGGAAAACACATAACTTTCTCAATGGTGATGACAAGGCCCTGCATCTTAGATTTGTCTTCATAAGCATAGTCTCTAAAATCAGAAGCTAACTAAAAATGAGACGGAATAGATTCCAGCTCTCTCTTCTCCATCCAGCACAGCTCTAACTTTCTCAGAAGCAAATGCACTTATCCATAAAGTGAGCGAGTAGAAACTTCAGCCATACATGCAAAGAGAGCAAAAGTAAAGGAAAAATACTTTTTGCATGCTTTATTATCTATAACAACAACTTAAATCCACACTTATCTCTCCTGTAACTCATTAGTAGCAAATGAATTTTTAGCAATTATTTAACAGTAATTCACAGCTGTGAAGCAAAATGTAAAAAAGGTTTTGTAAGTTTAGGAACAATATAAATGTGATAGCCATTACCATAACATAAGTTTAAAGCTTTAACTATGCCAGAGTTGCAACTGATTAAGTTTTTTAAAATAAATTACTACTATGTACACTGCAAATATTTTCCATGACACTTTCAACACATGTACAACTTGACATAGCATTTTTAATGTTATAAAAGCTTGCTCAGAGCAGATTTAATGAGAAGAGTTAAAAAAAAGTATTTACAATGGCTCCCAAGCAACTACCACTAATGTTATTTGACATGAAGTAATTGAGAATACCTATTTATAATTGAAGAATAAGCAGAGCCACAAAACTTTTAGAGTTATGAGAAACCCAGCAATCTGGAGTACAGTGATTTGCTTTGTTTTTGCTCTTTTCCCCACCTTAGAATCATTAATATAGTTGCCACAAAATTTTACCTGAGCTAAATACAATCCAGGACTTACGGTTAAATTCATTGCCAACTGGCCCCAGTTTGTATGAATAATTTCCAAAATGCAATGAATCCCATGACAAAACTCCAGGCACAGTTTCTGGGTTTCCTAGCAAAAGTTTTCCTGGACCCCAGGCACTTCTGCACAATGGCTGTGCTCTTACTGTATAAAAGCCTGGGGGAGTAAGATTTACGTCTGTTCAAAAAGACCAGAACCCAGACAATGCACATTATTCCACACCATAAAAATAGAGACATTAAGAAAACAAAAAAAACCCCAAAGTAAAACCACAACACACATACATACAGAGCACTAGTGGACAAGCTGCTGGTGTTAGTGCTGGAAACCTTTCAAATTTTAGCTGTGAAGTGGAACTCTCCACATCATATTTAGCCTTGCCAAGAACCTTACAACTCTCTCTTAGTATTATCACATAATAGGGTCTTTCCAACTTGGCAAGGATATGCATAGAAGAGAACAGAGGAAAGCCTCCACATGGAGAAGAAATCTCCACAATGAACGGAAATGGAAGTGCAGGCCTCCTCCTTATTGACATTTTTCATTTTGAAACACACTATTATCACATCTATTTGTTTGGAAACATTTTGGACACTAATCAGTGGAAGAAGGAAATACAGTTACACAATAGATAATTTCTTAAGATTAGATTAGGACAGAACATGCAATAAGAAGGATATCCTTTCCAGCATGGATGCAACTATATGCAAGTTCTGACCCTCATCTCATTTCCATCAGAGACTACGAGAATTTTGCTGCTAACTTTCTAGGCAACCAGAGTAGGGTTTCAGCTCTTAAAGTGGGTTATCTCTTCCCCTCCTGCCTTTCACGTGTTTTGAGTTTCATATACTTACTGCTAGGAAGTGAAGAGCTGCTCACTGTTAAGAGCCTTAAGGCTAAAAATAGCATCAGGCCAAAAAACTCATGATGGGGATGATGAGGAATTCCTTTTGGTTTATGGTGCCTAGACGTTGTGCTCTAACATGCCTAAGAGGGATGCAATTATAGGGTTAGACATCTACCAGCTCATTGATGAAAGTTGTTCATTTTCTACAATCAAACCAACTCAATCCCTTCTGCTTACGCATCTTCAGCCCTTCTCCACGTGGTAAATAGCACTACCTGCTCATGTAGATTTTAAAGCACCTAGTCAGAAAGTGTGTCAGTGGTACACAAGCCCCAGAGGGCTCCTGCTTGCCTCTGCCTAGACATATTAAAATAAGCAAATTTGACTGTCAATATGAATGAAGAACAGATAGGTTGAAGAGGTAGGTGCCATTTTTAGCTGGCTCATTTTCAGGGGTGAGCAGCTTGTTAATGTTGAAACGACTCAGATCAACCTCTGTTGCAAACGTGTACTTACTGTTTGCACTCTGATTTTTCTTTCTCCCACTCTTCACTTAGTTGTTGCACAATAATTTTTGAAGTATCATCTTCATTCAGCGACCACAAATCTTTATCTTCGAGGGGCCTTCTGTAGCCAAGAATTGCCATGCTGCACATATGGAGAAAAACAGTCCAATTCAGTTTGGCTAATAGTACTTAGAGCATTGCCAGTAACTCTGGGACTATTAAGCTAACAAAAGCAAGAAGATACATCTCCAAAGAAAGGGTGATAATTATACCTCCACCTCCCTTTGTTCCTTATATTGATGTTTGCAATTAAGGAAAGGACATTACGTAGTTTTGATTATATCTATTTTATTGAAAACATCACTTCAGAAAAAAAAGACAATAAAAACTAACTACCAGAAGCATTTGAATGAAACTGTGGTGTTAAATGAAAACAGTGAAGCTTTAGAAGTGAAACTAAATAAGTCTGTCTGGAATAACACTCAAAGGTGAACAAAATGCAAAAGTGAAGCTCACGTAAGTTAAAGGAAAATCAGATTTCTCTGAAAACTACAGTTCCTCAACTGTAAGAGGAATTTTGTCAAGGAATACAAACATCTAGTTGCCAAGAACCTCAATGGGGAAGCTGAACATTCAAAACTCTGGAAGTTGAGAAAGATCTCACTCTCTCACTAAAAAGAACTTTACAGGGCTGTTGCCAGGACAATAAAATTACATGGAGGGAAGAATGAAGATCTCAACACCCTCAACCACTATGGAAAAACTGGGTCTTAACATGACCTTTGATGGCTGTTCCACTTCTTTATCATGGAGCAGCAGTAAGCCCAATCTCAAATTTGCATCTTTCTTTAATACACATGCCTTTTGACAGCAGTATCAGTTGGTGGTAATCATTGGTATATGTAACCCAGTTTACTTTCCCTCTTGCATGGAAAATGTCCTTATAAAAAAGCATTCACCTATGAACCTCAACAGGAAACAAAATGCATCCTCAGGTGGGTGAAAGGTTGCCACAATTAATCTTGTGGAACACAGTCTTACATCTTGGTTTAGGTTATACTCCAGCATGCCGTAAGCACAGCCAGGCTGTATACCCTATTAGTCATGCCACAATTGTTGCCACTACTCTTCAGAGAAGAAGTTTGGGCAGTGTGAGCACTCTGAAAGCTGTTTCCAAAAAGGCAAATGCTAGAAGTGCTGACAACACTGTGGATGAAAGAGCATCCAACATCAACTAGTTACGGAGGAAAAATCTCTGTATTGATAACTCTGTAAGACACATATCACAAGTAGAGTGTCGGGTTGTCAGCTGTCCAACAGCTTGAAAAGAGAAGCTCACCTTGTAAACCACCAAAATGTCAATCTGGACAGGAAACCTGAAGTTAACTCTGGACATGGATTCTATAGTAAAGTTATAGGGGGGAAAAAACAAAATAAATAAAGCAAGACATTTACCATTACTTTAATAAGAAGACAGTCTATTTCGATCAGTTTTGGTATTTTATATGGTATATTACATGTATGTACCTATGTCCTAACGAGACATAAAATTGATTGCTTTCATTTCCCATGTCATACAGAACTCTATCTTTAAAAATTGCTTCATATACTGCCTTTAAATCACACTCATATAAAGTGAAATGTCATTCTACAGTTTCTGAAATGTTCACTTTAAGAAATGAACTCAACTTCTCTCTCAGCTTGGTTCAAACATAAATCCAATTATAGAGACCATTTTATGAATTGGAGAAGAAATTTAACCTGTGACACCACTAATATCTTTGTTATTAATGTTTTTCCATATCTATTCTCAACACATATAGAACTCATTTATTAAGACAACCCTTATAGACTTTAGCTTACTCTAAATGAATGTTAAGCAAGTAGACCACCATCTCCACAAAACCCACCCTTGAAATAATTAATATTACACTTCATTTTTCATAAATGTAATTTAAACTGCTGTGAAGCAGCAAGTAGGAGAGCTGCTTTCACTACATAGCTTCGAGTCATTACTGATGGCACATATAATGGAAAAAGGCTTCAAACCCCAATATTACTCTCCATACACCCTGTTTTGTAAGGGGGTCACTAAATACTGCAATCTCAATGACAATCCAAAGCTGTTTTCAATGACAAGTATTCTCAGTGGAACTCTCAAAACATGATATAGTCTGTAAAATGCAAATAAAGCAAAGTAAAAACACTTACAGGATCTGTATTAACAGGGGAAAAAAATGGAGGCTTTTCTTTAAAACATGAAAGGATCAACTCAATGATTATCAAAGCAAAGTAGATGTAAAACGTGGTAAACCTGAACCTTTCATTTACATGGCCCTAGAGGGAAAAAGAAACACAGTAAATTGGCTTTATTGTACTTCCCAGCCCCCCCAACACACACACACACTCTGACTTTTTCACAGCTTCTTTTGGCAATTCCTTTCTTCCTCTACAGTCAAATACCACAAAGTAGTTGCTAGCAGGAATTATCTTATGAAAGTATGCACATACTCTGTAAAGTGCCTAAGAACATGCTTATCTCCAAGCTTTTCATTAAATTATGTCAAGTTCAAAGTGCTTATACATCTTCACTGCATGCAGACACCCTCTGGAATCAGGGCTACATGACATCTTTTTAAATTACCTCCAGGAGTTCTTGCAAGATCATGTCTTAAGTATAGGAATTGTCAACCCAGATCAGAGAACATCCATTTACTTTAGTATCTTGTCACTGACAAGCAGTCAGTGTTAAATACTTTCGGAAGAAGCTGCAAAAAACCCCACTGTATTGCATAATAGCAGTTCCATCTGCTCTAGAGATATTTGCTTTCCTACTCACATGAGTCTGCAGTTGACTTAAAACTTCTTGCTGTGAGGGTATGTCCCCCATACAGCTCTTTCATACCCCAATGTAGTTGTGTATGCTCTCATTGTTCACTTAAAATGTTTAAACCTTAAGTGCAAGAGAAAGAATATTTGGTCCTTGGCCTGAAGAGGCCAGGAGACCTCTTGCAAGAACAGGAGAAACGTTGCAAGAACAGGAGAAACGTTACCCGTACCTGTTCTAAGGCTCTGCACCCATACTTTTAAGTTGATTAAGGATTCAAACATTGATAATCCAATAATTGCACTTATTCACCACTACTACATTTTTTAAATTGACTTTAAGTGGTGTTTGAAAGGGTCTCACCAGGATTGCAGCTATTTTCTGAAGAAGTTCTGCACAGGCTGTCATTTAAGGTTTAATTCAATCTCTGCTGGAATATCTACAACAGCCTGGTATAGCAAACCCCTTGCTAAAAGGATAATACTGGTAATAGTTACAAAAAACTAAGTCCAAAAAAAAGAAATCACTGAACAGAATCAACACTGATTTCACTGAGAAGAAGCAATCACCTTAATGTTTTTCAAATACTCTTTTTCGCTCCTAGCCTTTGATGATTTAATCACTGAAGCAGTCTGCTTTGCCCTACTTAGTGAAATTTGTTTCTTTGAAAAACATAACAACTTTCTTACTGTGGGAGAACCTGCTATGTTTTCAAACAGGAATCATAACAGCCCAGGTTTCTTTCCTCTCCCTCCAACTTTCTGTTCTCTATTTACAGCCACACTTGGAGTCAAAATGCTGTCCTCAGCACATCAGGCACTGACAAAAGAAAACCTATGGAGCTGTATAACGCAGCCAAGCTACCTAAGCAATAAAGAAACATTACATATTAAAACACGTCATCTCCGATTACTACCCATCCCTATTTAAGCATGACAGGGAAACAGGGCTGCAAAAGGGAAAAGGGAGGGAAAAAAAAAATAGAAAAAAAAAAAGAGTCTGTTCTAATATATATATATAGTATTGGTACAGCCCTCACATGTCTATCAGTCTTCCAGCATAGCCTTGGGCTAAGCAAAATCTGCTTTTTGACATTGCAGGAGAAATCCCAGTTCCCTTCAAGTTACACAAGTCTGAGTCAAGGCAATGGAACCAAACTTCTCTTTGTCTCTGGCAAAAGCTGGTCTCAGATCTGACTCCAAACTCGGTGATTCATTCCCTTCACAGAGATGTTAATGCTACATTTCCTGTTCTCCAAGTGCTAACAAGGATGGCATGTTACCTGTGCTGTTGTAGTCATGATCTTAGACCGGAAAGGCCCCACGGCACAGAGCACACACAAAAACCAGAAGATAATGAGCACTCCAGAGGACTGAACTCCTCTCAGCCTTTCATACTGAATAAGCAATGTAGCTAACAGCTGTAAAAGTAAATACAGGAACATGTGAATACAATCCCATCCCACTGCTCCCCTTATTCAGACTCTCAGTTGGCAGCTGTTACAGTCATCATCGACAACGGGACCTCTTTGAAATAAGGCCCCATCATAACTTCACAGAAGTCAATGGCAAAACCTCATCTAGCTAAGGAAAGCAGTGAATAATTTTATGAAATTTGTTTTTCCTGTTTTCAGAGCCTCATCTTCAGAATTCAGTTTTTAAACCAGACTTTCTACCTAGGGCTAGGCACAATTAAATATTAGCTACAAACATTTTAAACAAATGTAAGAGCTGTCATTTCTCCAGTCCAGATGGACAATCATGACTTGTCTAGAAAACAAGATCTAAAAATAAAAATCTAAGGAAATTAAATCTTAATGGGCAAATTTAATGGCTTCATTTTTCATACAACAGCCACAAGGCTGTTTGTCATCCTAGGCAAAGCAAATTTCATTTTTGTTTAATGGAGGAACAACCACCAGATAAGAAACACAGTTTTACAAAGTCCAATACAATATGGAACAATGCACAAGCCATGCTCTATCATATCTCCCTGTTTAGGCAAAGTCATATCCAAATTCTCTCCACACCTGGATCACAAGCCTGGAGAAATAGATGAAAGCAAGGTGGAAGGCAGAATAATCTCTCCATTATAAAGATTTTAATTTACATAGCTGAATCTACATGAGAGATATATCTGTAACTGCGGCCTTTTTGGTAAGCAAAATTTGCTTCAGTAATACAAGTACTAGTAATTCAGTTAAAAGAGTACACGATAAGGCAACGAATGCAAAGGAACCCTCCTCCTCCTTCATCTGTCTAAGAAAGAGTTATTCTTATTGGTCACAATAAACAGAAACAGCTACGAACCACAGTGATGCCAACAATCAATGGAGTTACAAAATAGACCGGTGGAGGCGTTCGGTTTTGCAGGAGCTCATGGAAAGAGTAGAAGAGATCTGCCCAGCTCACGCACCACAGCAGGACACCGAACAGCTGAAAGTAGTCAAACAGAAACAGCACTTGGTAAACTCATCTCCAGGAGCAGTCAGAGGGCTAGCAAAACCGTTATGGTTCACAGATTCCCAGCAAGACAAAACTGTGTAAACAGAACAACACTGCTGCATTGATCAGCTGCAGTCAAGCTAATGGAACTCAAACCACTGCACTCAAACCAAGGATCTTGTCTCAACTGCTTTCCGAGGGATTTGCAAACACAACCAGTAGAAAGACTAATGTACTTAGCTGTTTTTTCCCCATACTATTCAGTTTTGATTGGAAACACAGGTAGCATCCAGACTAAAGGCAGACATGCCCTGAAGCAGAAGCCTGGATTTTTTCCTCCAGGAATAACCCCAGTTCTCTCATGACCTATGGAAAGTGACTTGTTTGCTTTCCTTAGACCTAGCCATTTATAAACCAGAGGTGCTGTTGACACCAGCCATCTCTTAAGCACAAGATGCAGATGAAATCACGTAGCTATTGGGTGGGTAGAGTGGCTTGAAAAAATACCTCCTTATGCTTACTTTCACAACGAGATGAAATTCTCATTAGACCTACCTTAAGGTCTTTGTTTTACAGCTTTCAGTGGTTTAAAGCTTAAGTAACGGTGAAGCAGCATAGTTTTGGCTCAACAAACGGGTGAACTCTCTTCTGCAGAGCAATCAGCTCCTCTCTCTACCCAGAAAGGTGTGCTCGCAGGAGGGATTTCCTTACAGATGAGCTATCCTTTGGTATCCTTCCTCAGGAATTTGTGTGTACACTGTTGTTTCCTATAAACAAGTTCTTCAGTTCCCCCACAAATCAGAGGGGAATCTGTTTAAACCCTACCGCAGCACTTGCTTGGATACTGAACTAATGCTAGCGAACTCAAAACTGCACATTACTCATGGAGAACTGCAAAGAGATCTTACCGTCTTGAACCTGCTCAACACGGAAAGCACGATGTACCCTCTTTTGTTGTGCTTTAGGTAGAGGAGATAAAAGGGTAATGCACTCCATAGATAAATGCTAGGGATCCATGCTAGGATGGTATTCTGGAAACACGGTGTCAGGTCTGGATTATCAGTGTGTATCGAAAGATTTGAATCCTGGAAAAAAAGATGAGACATTTATTAATAGACAGGCAGAAGCACTGCCAATTGGAACATCTGCTCGAAGAAGCTGTATCCAAATTCTGCTGGAGTTAGCAAATGGCCTTAATAAAAGCTTTCCAAAAATACCTATCCCAACTACTTGTGGTTAATCTGCTACAGTAAAAGGCTAAGTACAGTTTTAAATACTGGGCAAAACCTAGAAAGACAGACTTCTGCCCTCCTGTATCTCAGAGTTGGACATTTCGTAGCAGACAAACCCCCTGTGTTTCTGTCTTCGATAAGGCTTAGTTACAGGTGCTGATACCACGGTATTTCTCAGGCATTCCCAGCCTGGAGTGCAACTGCTAAACAAAGCTCTTGAGGCAAAATCCTCAACTTGAGAACTCATCCAGCAAGAATGTCCAGCGCTGGAGAAAATGATCAGATTTAGATCAACCGTATGCTGACCTGGGAAAACCCCTTCCATTTACGACTAAAATTTTGTCCTTCTTACTCATATGCCTCCGACTGTAACTACTTCCCTATTCTAAACAAAGGTATAAGGAATGTATTGTACATGGAGGTACGAATATGGATTTTCTTGCAAACGTTGCAAGTAATGCTTTCTGTCTGTGACCTTGGACACCACAATTCACATATGCAACTTGTACCTAAGGATTTGAATGCACCACGTGCAAACACACAGCTACACAAGTTCAAACTAAAATAGAAATTTCAGAACAGTTAAGGGGAACTTGGTTTTAATCAAACCTACTGGAAATTCACAACTTGCGTTTCGCCATCTGATGTGTCATCTTAAATGTGGTAGATAAATATTTACTTGCAGGAAATGTAAAATTACTTTGTTGCACTATCATTAACAAGCAGATGATAAAACTAAGATATCTGTGGTTCAAACATGCCTTATCTATGCACCAGAATCATTTACTTGTACCTAATTATTTTTGGGTATGAGCTGTCAGTAGAAGTATGTTTCAGTTAAGCTGAGCCATTTCTCCCCACCCCTTATAAATGAATGACTGACTAGTTTGAATATGAATTCTTCAAAAGTATTTCCAGTCCTGCTTTTGTTTACCAATACAAAAGAGACCAAATGCTGAAAGCAATGGTTGATTTTAGGAGAACTGAAGAGCCACAATCTGCTGACAATCTTTCAGTTTCGGTGATGACCTGTCAGAAGGGACATGCATCACTGCACCAGTCCACATACACACAAAAGAGCTCAAAAGTGTAATGAAACTACAAAGCCTTGGCAGGTTGCAGGATGGTTTGGCTGAACTGTGACATTTGTCACTCAGTACTTCAGCTTTGGCACAAATGAAACCTCTGGCCGTGGTGAAGGGTGGCACAAATCCATTAGCTGCACATCTGAACTGCACCTTTTAATGCCGCAGAGTTGGTGCCTCCTCAGCCGAGAAATGGCTCTTTTGGAGGCACGCAAGCACACAGCATGGGCCAGGAGAATAAAAACATTCCCATTTACCTAAACAGATTTGTCCAGACCTAGGGGAAACTTCAGCCACAAATCAACAACACAGGGGCAACTACACTGCAATTCAAACACAAGACCAAAACCAAACCAAACTCCAGCCTCACATTCAAACTATTTTTGTGTTTTCCTCCAGCAAGCAGGTCTCTGGCACCAGAAAGGAAGATAATGTTTTAAGAGCACCCATTTCTGGCTCCCCTAGCAGCTACCCTGCCTGAGGCAGGAGATGCCCTCTAGAAGTTTGGAGCTGAAGAGCTCTTTAGTTCCAAAGCAGGAGCTTTGGATAGTAGTATCACTTATTCAACAAAATACTAATTTCCTCTTTAAATTACATGTGGTTTAGCAACATCTTGAGCATGTTTGCAATTGTGCTCCTTTTGCTTGCTGGAAAAAATCCTGGAAAAGGAAAGCTCAGGAAGAATAGCAATAACTGGGCACAGAATAAAACAAATATTCTGTTTAAGGGAAAAGTTATTGAGAGAAAAAAAAAGCGCACTCTTAATTTAAACCTTTCCTATAAGACCATAATGTCCAGAAATGGCTTTCTGTCTGACAGCCACCTAGAAACTGCCCCAGATGTCCATTAACTTCGGACTGAACACAAGCTGACTATTGTATCCAAGACACAGACTGTATGGCTGCCAAGCCATTTAAAGGTTTTCATTAACTCTTATTTAAACAAGGCAAAGGACTTGCATTTCTGAACGTATAAATACAGCTGGCCAGAAAACAAAAATTCTGTCCTAAAAAAAACACGTGAGATTTTGAGATTCGGTTGAATTATCCCCAAGAATAAAAGTGAAACCTTTCCAAAATTATGTGAAAGTACACGAAGCAGCATCCACCCAATGACCAACAAGAGCCTACTGCTTCCATGGCACATGGGAAACAGGGATGAGGGCTGAAGGAGAAGCCTACCTCCAAGGTGACAGACCTGACTACTGGCTATCTTGGTAATGTTTTCCCAGGTCCAATTCCATCCTGGACCAGATAAACAAGCTTTCCTGGAACAGATCTGTTTCTGTAAAAAGTTTCCCTTTCAACAAATTGTTGTTTTCTGAGAGCAGACTCTTTCCATCCTTGAATACAATGACAGGAGTTCCTGTTAGAAGACACAGTACCTAAAACATTAAGTAGTGTAATTCCATGCAAATTACTTGCTCTCCCTAAGACCGGACCACAGTGGACTAATGCTGCTATGCCATCTGCCATGTAGCAGGGACTCTGCTATGAATTATTATTATTACTTTTAAATCTGGGAATCTGAAAGTTGCATTTCTTACCACATTTCTTACCAAGTCGGAGCTGTTTTCATGGAGCTGGCAGTTCCACGTCATGACTTTATACATCACCACACTGACAGCACACTTTCAATCAGAATATAACACGAAGTCTCAATACAATCTATCCTGACCAAGCCAACATTGTTAAATATTGCTAAATACCCTTCAATTCAGGAGTAAAGTTATGGATCTCCACCCTTGAGAACAAACACAAGAAGAAACGGCTTGAGGGACACATCAGCTCTTTGACTCCTATCTTCAAGGCTCCTGCTTTAATCTGGTTTTACCTTTCCATACTCTGAACTCTGTCCTGATAAGCAGAGCAAGTTTAAATGCTTCTTGTGTCTCATTCTGATTGAGGATAAAAATACCCATCTTGTGCTGTCTGGGTTTGAGGGTTTTCTTTGGACTTGCTACTGAAAGAGGTCTAATACGCTGATGTTGGATAGCACACACATTCCTCGGCTCATGGCTCTGTGCTGTCCTGAGAGCTGCTCACCGTCCTCTGTGCACCACAGCTCTGCCTCAGGGTCCCCCTTCAATGAAAGCCCACTGAAAACACTCTGCAGGCAGCGGGGTGACCCAGAGCCGGGGTGACCCATCAACAGGCATCTCACAAGGGGAAATGCTCAGCAGCACATGTTGAGAAACACCACTTTCTCTAAGAAACTCATCCCAGGGAAATTGTAACAGCCAGTGTGTCCATCACAGCTAACGTCACTGTCAGCTCACTTCCCCACAAGCAAGTCTTAAGGGCAGTAACCTGTGACCTCTTCCTAATGCAGAGTCCCACTGTGTTCCATGGCTCCTCCAGACTGCCAAGAAGTCTGTGGCAACCGTCTGTAAGCAGCAGCATTTCCTTGGATGCAGTATCATGGATCAGGTTGGAGTGTCTGCTGGTGAGATCCAGCATTGCAGAAATACCAGCCCATTGTACCAAACTCCCTGGGCACACAATTTACTTAATCCTGTAATAATACTTAAATGCAATGCCAACATCCATGGGAAAAGAGATTAGAGATGCTTATTACAGCTTCACAGCAGACAAGGGGTCCCCTGGAGTCTAAAACTTACAAATTAGTAGGGCTTTCTGTTGATCAGTTAAGAATATCATTGACATTGTCCCTTGCAGCAGCTTTCAGTCATACCCATCACTCCAGTCACAGTCTTTGGATAAACACGATCCTCGTATTAAGGGCCATCTGTGGAGTAGGACTTACATTTAGATAAGCAGTTTTAAATACATGATCTTCATTTAAGGGAAGGTATTCAACAGGGGGAGCTCTGAGCAACATTCAATCTACGGTACTTTCTATTACACTTTCCGCTCTGGAAAAGAGCGCTGCTATTGAAAAGGCCTTTAAACTGATAATGCCTTTAAAGGAAACAAAAGTTCAACGCAACATGTCTTGGGTTTCTTGCACATCATCCCTTACAACTTTCAAAGAAAAGGGCGAACAAACAGAAAGCCAAAAGCTAGGCTGAAAAACAGGAACAGGGGAATTCCTGCCTATCCCTTTCCCAAACCCCAAGGATGATGTTAATAGAGCCCGCTGAGAAAGACCAGTTGGGGTTTTGGTCTTGGGTTTAAGTCTAAACCCACTCCTACTCTACTACAGAAGTTTAAAATAAAAGTGTCTCACCCTGGCTTTACCCAGCATACAGCTGATGCCGCAGTAATGCTCTTCAAACAGCCAGCAACGGAAAGCTTCCAAACCCTAGGGAAGGCTAACAATATCTCTTACAGTCTCAAGCAGTTATCTCCATTGAATGGATAAATTAATACATGTTACTCTCTAAGTTTCTATAGCGCAAAAAGAATGGGGGAAAGCACAGGAAACAAATTCATTATCTGCTGGGAAGGTGAAGGCCATTGCGTTGACGTCATTCACGCTCTACCCAAGGTTAATACATGCCATGTCGCTGATTCTGTGTCAGTTATCACTAGTTGGCACGTTATTTAAGATTAAAAATCAAATTGGAAAGCTGACTGGGAAGGTACACACGAAGAGTAAAAGATAGGGAAGTGAATAACTGAAAGTAACAACACTTCTGGGCTGTAAATAAACATGGAAATGGTATCTCTTGTAGGAGAAGTTTTTAGTGAGAACTTAAATGCAGAGGAAAATCTTCCTGCCCTTCTTTTGCTCCTAGATCTGGTAAATACCCTGGCCAGTGAGTTTCACTTGCACTGCCTGGCAAAAAATAAAAAGGAAAAGAAAAAAAAGGATGTTTTTCTCTTGGCTCTACCACACTGCCTCCTTACCAACAATGAGGATGGCTCTGCAGTGGCTCTGAACCACAACACCAAAAACTATCAGGTCTCAGTCTCAGCTACAGCACAGGCATCATCTCAGCCTATGTCTCACCTCCCACTTCTAGATGTTGTCCACTCCTCTGCTTGGTCCCTGTTGGTAAACTCTTTGGGGCAAACTCTAATAATCATTTTGGAGAACAAATGCAAAAAAGCACTTTGCTCCAGGCCTCCGGAAGGCTGCCCATTTCAAATGGCCTTTTCAGAGGAAGATCATCCATTTACGTTTCCAAAGGAACAATTTCAGCCTTATGCACAGAAGGAGTAACGTGCTTCATTACTCCACAGTGACTGCTGCACAACTCAATTCCTTCACATGATTACATGAACAACCTCCTGCCCCCCCCCCGCCCCCCTTAAGGCAGGGCAAAAAGATAATGACATTCCCCACTGCAACAACGTAATAAAACTGATTGGAAAAAAGGTGAGGTTGAGAGGACGTAAGCATTTATAGTACTGCACGAACAACACAGTTAACAACCAGAAATAGTATTTTTCTGTTTACAAAGCACACTGCAACAGTTATCTATATTAGTGAAGAACACCATGCGGGACACTGAACTTTATTTTCTAGCAGTAAAAGGATCTTTAGCGGCTTATTTTAATTGATCAAATAGACCTTGCATAAGTTCATAGCCTATAAAGCTAATTTATGGTTGTGGAGTAACTAGTCACAGGTTTTTTGCTTGAGTTGAAGTTTCATGGTACAAATGGTACCAACCCCACAATGCACTTGAGAACTGTGGAGCAGACATCCAAAAATCAATGTACGGGCCTAGTGACAGCTGTTATACAAAACAGTAAGTTTATCTTTCTTCTCCTTTTAGTTTTTGAGTTTTAAGAGTAGACGTTCAGAGCTCCTCTGCCATCATGAACAAAAGAAGCAGGATGAAAAAAAAAAAAAGTAGGTTTGTATTCTGCCACAGTCTTGCAACCCTGGGAAACGGGTCTTTCAGAGAAGCATCTGTAGCTTAAGAGAGATAGTAAAGTAGAAGTTGACCACAGAAAATATCTGTATCTAAGACAACATACACCTAAAGTAAAAGTAAAATCCATCTACTTCAACTGCTTTAGTAGCAGTCAGTCTTCTTGGACAGAGGGACATTTATTGACTTGCAGAGGGGAAGGCATAGTGCAACCATAGAGGTACGAATGCTCATGAATCAAAAGCAGGATTGAGAGGAAAAGGAAACAGGAGCATTCTTTCAGCAGAATAAAGTCCCCAACTGTCTTTTAGAATTGATCAAAGCTATATACTGTTGTAGAGAAAACTTTCTGTTAAGTGCATCATCACAGGCCTTGTGCCAGTACAAATAAAGGAGTGGGTTGCTGTATTTCAGCCCAGAGTGATGATGGGTGTGGGGGGAATATCCTTAATTTGAGCCACCCACCTCCTTTCAGTTGAAAGGAACAGGGTAAATCCAAGGATCATAATGAATGTAGCTCAATTAAGAAGAGGTAGGAACTGCTGAAACAGCTCCAAATGAGATGGTTCCTGCTTTATATTCTCCACTTCCCACCCTGACTCCTCCATTTTAATGTGGTCCATCCAGTTGGGCTGATGTACGACAATAATAAAAGGGATTGTCACAAAAAAATTGTCATCGGTGCTGCTCTGACACTCTGCCTGCCTAGCAGGAGCTGGACCCAACAAATTGACTGCAGCGATAATGAGATTTTAGTGTCTGGTCAAGGCTGTCTTTAACGTGACAGTAGTGTGGGAGTTTTGTGGGGCAGCATACAAAGGTGACGTGCCACCTCAAGCACCCAAGGTTGGTCATACTCTTCAGCTGCAGGGACACTCATTAGGGGAGCACCAAGAAGTCAAACGCAGCAGCAGGCTAGAGGGCAAGGACAGACTCTGGATGCTAATGAGCTTTAATGCCAAGATTAAGCCTGGTTTATCACTCGCAGAACTGACCTAAGCTTACCTAACACAGACGAGCATTACACTCTAGCTATACTCTCAGAGTTAATTTGCACAAACTGTACTCATCTCTCAGTCTGCAGACCTACTTATTTCAGTCATTTTTATTCAGAAAAAGAGAGAAATCCACAGTCTGGCCCTAAACTAGAAAAAGAGCTTGCAAAGCACCGCTACAGGCAACATCTTTGTGAAATGTCTGCTGCTAAGCCTCCTCCCACCCTCTCAGCTACTCTCTCGTCTCTTCCCTTCTTCTGAAAGTGAAGGTTGGCCTTCAGTGTTGGTATGCCAAAAAATTCAGAGATAAAGAAAAGATGGGATCAGATGACTATGGAAAAGGAATATGTTAATCACGGAAATTGGAGCAAAGGCAGAACTGTCCTGGTACATTGTTCTACCCCAAACCAATTGCGTGCACAGCTTCTATCCGACACTAAGTGACGTGAACTTAAAGCTTAAAACTTGTTGTTTTCAACACCCAGGAAATCCCTGTTTCTAAAAGAATCTTGTTTAGCTATGGTCTGTACAAACACCCTGCAACTGAATCTGCCCAGCCAGTGCTGGCACAAAGAGAGCAACGCCATCCCTAAACAATCGCTGTAAGACCACAGTGGCCCAATTGCAACATGCTTACAGTAACGATGCTTCAAATACCCAAATGAGCCAGAACTTTCACACTTCGCCACAAAGAGGCTTAGACATGGAAAGTGAATTTTTGCAGGTCACCAACATGCAAGCAAGAGGTAGCAACTCTGTACCAGGGCAGGACAAAAAAGGGAAAAAAGAAGCAGACAAAATAGCATTGCTGCATATGAAGATTACCACTGCCCACAATTTTCCATCTGATAGATCTTCCAGTAGTAAACTATTTCCCCCAGAAGATAAACCTTGCTTTTTCAAAGGAGACAAAACATAAAAGCATAAGGTTTTTTTACAGCTTTTTGTTCCACTTTGCCTGCTCTCACCTCCCCTTACTGTAATAAAAAGATGATATCCAGAATGTGGAGCTTTTTCCCCTTTTATTTTTCCATGTTTCCATAATAAAAAAGGGAAATGAAAGGAAAAAATGCATGTGTAAGAGGTGGGGGAGATTCTAGAATACAAGTCATTCATCTGGGGGGAAAAGGAGAGCAAAGCAAGAAATGAGAAGTATACTTTTCTTTTAATTGCACAAGTGTCAAATGTACTTCTGTGTTCTCAGAAAGTTTGGAAACTAAATGACTTTGACATTTGAAACAACTCCTGTGAAATAGTTTTTCCTCTCCCCCTCCTTCATTTCTTATTCTGTTCTAATTCAAAGCTTTATGATACCGGCACGTGACATTACTGTAAATGATCTACGTTTTATTACATTGACTTCACCTCTCACTCTGCCCAGATTAGCACAGGGACAAGGTGCCAGCTCACACAGGCCCAGCACCGAATCAAGGCTGTTGGTTGCACAAAAGCCTGAACGCATTCCTGGGAAGATGTCTGGTTGCTTGCCGCTATGCTCTCTTGCAGCCCAGCCAAATAATGTTGTGACTGGATAATGGCCCATCATATTCACGACAGTATCAGGAGACAAATGAAGCATTAGCCTACTGGAAAAATCAAAGATCCCATTTAATAGGTTTCTCAAAGGAATTTTTTTAAAATTAAATTTTAAACAGTAATAGTCTCTTCATTTTAATACATTACAAATTTACACATGTAGAAAGGAAAGGATTATATCTCCAGTGGCATAGAAATTTGCCTACCAGGTAGGTTAGGCCCATCTCAAAATGCTTTATATTCTTAACTGTAGTGATTAAATAAGCTCCATTTTAAGGAGCTACTCATGCGATTCAGATTTTGTTTCAGATATTATGTCTTTTCAGGAAGCAAACTTTAGACTATTCCTCAGTCCCAGACACTGTATCTATCAGCTATGTCACTTAAGCTAAAACTGTCAGAGCTGTCACCAAGGAGGAACAGTTGTGCTGAAAGCTGAAGAACATATATGACCTTGAGTTTTACTACAGAGAAAAAGTCTCCCTGTGGGGCTTTAATCCTCAGTTAAAGCAAGGTGGAACCCCGCCTTCCTACCATCTGCCCCATCTCACAGCATCCTCAAGTTTTACTGTCCAACCCCCAGGAAAGACATGGAAGGGAGGGACAAGCAGGCTTTTGTGTCCAGATCTTTGTGAAGCATTTCCCACAAAGCCGCAGTGCACCTGGGCAAAAAAAAGATTCTTCTCCCCTTGGGCATTTTTTTTCCTAAAAATCCTTTTTCCTGCAATTCCAGAATTGCAACCAGGAATTCCACAAGGTACTCAACCATGCTGGTGGTGACAATTTTATCAGCTGTCCCCATTCTCCTGCAC
Source organism: Gavia stellata (assembly GCF_030936135.1). Lineage (NCBI taxonomy): Eukaryota > Metazoa > Chordata > Aves > Gaviiformes > Gaviidae > Gavia > Gavia stellata. Next base: position 7,529,090 of record NC_082615.1, on the reverse strand, counting down.
TGAGGACTGTACTATTTGTTCAACCTGTTAGTGTGCTGGTTTGAAGGAAACAGCAATGACTGCTTTCCTTGAAAAACATGAACAATCACATTCACATATTCCACTGAAATTAATGTCATTTTCATGAGCTTCATTAATTGACACTGTCATTGAAGGACTCCATAAATCCTTGATACTGGCAGCTTTCACTGGTATTAAGTTTTGCTCACAACTCTCAAATCCAGACTTTGTCTTTCCCAAACAGATTCAAACACAGTCCATTATGCTGTTTACACACAGATGAATGACAATAGGTCCTGGATAATACTCCAAATCTAATGATAAATATTTATACTGCTCTTGACATTGAGAATCTGAGACCCAAATCCTTTAGCAGTAGCTTCCATTCAACTCAATTCAAGAATCTGAAAATCTCAGAGGATTTGAGCTTGAGTACTTAATTGCTTTTAAGTTCAGCTACCCTTTGAGAGAGCATAACTTCATAGATCTGATGTCTGAAGAGACCATTAAAGTTACCTGTTTTGATCTCCTACCTAACATGAGAAAGAACACAGATACCCGACACGATCATTTGTGACGAGATTTACAGAAGTGGGACTCAGTTATCTGAAGTTGGATGCAGTGAACAAAGATTATGTGGAGATCTGTATCACATTTAAGTATCTATAAACACTGAACAGTCTGTGTTTATCACAGTGTGGCAGAAGAGGAAGCTAATATATAAAGAACAGCCAGGCTGGACCATACCATCCTACTGCAGAATCCCTCCTTTGCAATGACCTGCTACAACCTTTCGCTTCACTCTTCCTCTGCTGGAACTAATTTAGTTGAAAATATAATGGAATAATTGAAATTCAATGTTTTATTATTAATTTAGGGCCAAATCACATAAGTTGTGGGGCTTTTAAAATAAACTTGTACATGCGTAACAAGAAGTACACTGTTTGTCATCTTTCTTGAAAGAAACATTTCTTCCTTACCACAGCTATCCTAAGTCATCTTGAATTACAAAAAAATTAAGCATGATACATGATGAAGCAAAAGGGGAAATTATGCAGAAGGGAGACTGGTGGCACTTTGAGCCAAGAGAGCAGGAAGCTGCATTTCCAGAGAGCAGCATGACTTTTAGTCCAAATCTACCAAAATTTCACAGAATGACTCAAGGTGAAGGAATATCCGCAAACCTAAAGGTTAAAGGGGTGTTTGTCTGCGACTATCTCAAAGACAAGACTGAGGTATTGTTTACTTTTGAAAGTTGCTGCAACTTCCTGTTGAATTACTCAAGAGCCTCTGGATGAAGAAGGAGCCAGCACTCCACGTGGGACGGAAAAAAACCCACCAAGACATCTGTCAGGATACCAAGACACAGGGTAGGCAAGGAAAATGAGCTCTGTGGGCTAAGCAGGATCAAAAGGAACAAGCCGGGATCTCATCCATAACCGACTAGAAGTTGTGGTCTTCCCTTTGAAGCACTATATCACTTGTCCTCTCATTTCCTATTTATGTTGTTAAAAAAAACCCCAACACCAAAAACACAAGCTGCTGCGTAAGCCTAGGCACTTATTCTGTCTGTAGGGTCTGGTGTTTATATAAGCCGTCATCCCAACAGCACCCAACTACTGCAGAGCACTTCATGTTTTATCCTCACAGCAGCCACAGTGCCGCTTCTTACCCAGGGAGTCTGGGCTGCAGAAAGACGACGTGTCTTTACACTGGAACAGAATTCGGTTTTCTAAGCTTGTGTTGTTTAGTCGCTAGGCCAAAACACTTTCGCAGCAAACTCGCCCTAGGAGATCACTCTGTTCTACTCTCAGAGGAACTGCTCACGTTTTACCAGCGTGGATGATATAAGCAACAAATAAGTGATAATTCACTGGTATCTACTTCCCAGGTACAGGGACTGTGGGTCACGTTAATTGGCACGCCTATCTAGCACACTTACTATCACATAGTAAATATGTGACACAATAAATACTAGGTAATTATGGGCAATAGTAAATAACACACCTAAGGACTGCCTTGTGTGGGTATGCGCTATCGCATTCATCTCCTCCCGAAAGGCATTTAACATGGGAACACTTCTAGGAGGTATTAACAATTAGCTTTGAATTCTCAACTGAAGTAGATCGTATGTTTCTCAGTGTTCAGATGACGAGATTGCTCATACTGCATTTTGAAAAACTAATGTTCCAGTTGTTCCTCTTTTATATATAAAATACCCTGTATTTGTATTAGCAAGTTCCCGATTGCATGTTCAACAGGTAAAGCAGTAGCTGGAAGCCAGAAGCTTTTATAGATTTCTAATGTGACCTACAGTGTTTCTTTTGATTTCTTATTTCTAAAATGGGTTAAACAGGAAATTATTTTGCCTCTGCACAAACGCAAAAAACCCAAGCCATTGACATTTCCAGCAAAATTCCCCACCCTGCATCAGGGTGAAGAGTTGAAACCTTAACACTTTTGATAAGCCAAAAAAATCCACGATAAATCAATCATCTGTTAAAGTTGATATATTTCAATTTAAACATTTTCATGAGCTAATTCTGAACTGTTTTGTTTTCATTCTGACCTCCTTTTAACAGAAAAGTATTGTAGTTGGTTCAAACTCCAAAACAAAGAACTGTTTAAATTGGAACAGCATATTTCCTTTCGCCCTAAACAGTTTTAAAACAGACACCAGTATGTCATTCAGCTTCCAAAAATATCTAGATTTTCTTTGGGAAAAAAAAAAATGGGGAAAGATGCTAAGTTCATCAGCTATGAAAAAGCGAACATTAATACCGGTTCACATTTTATCAAGTTCTTGATCTGAACTGCAAAGCTGAACACCATTAGTTCGCGTGCAGCGGCCAGTAACTGCCTTTCACCTTGCTCTTTCCTCTTCGAGTGTAGAGCAGCATGAGAAACCCCAACTTTTGTGGGCATATTTCAAAAAGAAGCCTCCACCTGATTTTTCTTATGGAACAGCATATTTGCACAGCAAATCATTTCAAGATGACTGTCATCTACATGGTCATCAATTAAAATCTCTCATAAAATCAGTTCACTCTATACACTCCTGTTAACAGAGAAAATAGCACTGGCTACCAAAAACAGGCTATAAGACCCTTGGCCACTGAGTTCAATCTGCTGGTCACTGGGTCACACGTTCCATTTCACACAGTTATTGATTACCATTTTTTAAAACAATCAAACCCATGGAAGGTTGTTCTGACTCTAAACAACTCTGGATCACTCCGAAGAAACAGAACAGGTCTACATTTATTAAATAGTTTGCCCATTTGTTTAAGGAACACTGCTCGTCTCTTTTCAAGCAGTCTCCTTTTATTCTTTAGTAATATTTTAAGATGAGATATAAGTATGTGATAATTACACAAAAAAAGAAGTTTCCGGAGAGCCTTGTAACACATGCCTGACATCTTCTTTCACAGACTCGGACAGAAAATGCACTCCTCTGCCAATCCAAACTACCACGTTTCAGATGAACTGGCGTTAATCACATTTGAACTATTACTTCGAGCAAGGCTGACGGTGTATTTTTTAATTATCATTTATGCTTTGTTAAACACATTTCGATCTCTTAATCATTTATGCCGTAAATAAATGTTTATTAATTAAAATATCTAAATACCTTCCCTGGATTGCCTTTATATTACTTCCTGCAAATTTAGTTTTGAAAAGCCTTGGCAATATTAAAAACCAGGATACACTACGTGAGCGTAGCATACACCAGACACAGCACCACAAAGGGCGCTTGAGTATAACAGTACTGCGTAAAATACAGAATGATACATTTACTTCATACTTAAAACCAGCAAAACTGCCTGAACATTTTACATTAATGTATCGATAAACTGTTATCAAAAACTTTGGCCACAAAGAGTAGTTGCACTACAAGCCTTCCTTGAGAAACTAGGACATGCTTCTCCAGGCAGTCAATAGACTAGTGAGCAGTGTTGATCTGTTTGTGCTTGTTCCTGTTCTATAGGTGTTTATAGTAGAAGTAAGAGGTGAAAATACTTGTTTGAGCAAGCTTATCTGCCAACTGTTGTAGCAGAGAGTGTGCAGAGTGCTTGGAAATGAAATCTGAAACTGAACAAAGAAATGTAACCAAGGGGCTTAAGAGCCTAAGTCCTCTTTTAAAAAGTAATGTTGGGACAGTTTTTGAAAGATAATTAGTTATCTGAAGACGGAGCTCAACATTAAGTCCTCATAGCCAATTGCTTGTATTGTCCTTTCATAGCTTTCTAGCAGTGATCCATCTTCAGATACTCTTTTTCATTCCCGCTCATATTTCTTTGAAAAAAGTCTCCCTTGAGCTAAATCAATGCAAGAGAAAGGCACATGCAAAAATTGTGATTTATTTGAGGGCAGTTCCAGAGTCACCATATGTGCTCAAATCCCCATGGCTTCATACGGTCTAAAGTGTCTGCCTACACAGCCCAGAGAGGAAAGCAGCATGCTGTACCTTGGGGAAATACCGCACCAAGCACTTGTAACAGCATTTAACACACTTCACCGTCAGAGCAGACCGTGGCAGCAGTTTCCAAACTTTTGTGCTTACAAACCCAATGCCTGCTGCAATCAGCCTTTCCAAAAGGCTGACGGCTCCAAATACTGACGGAAGTCATTGCAATCCTCCGAGGCTTGTGACCACCCTTGGCTGCCGTGACCCCATCGCTCTTTAGCAGTTACAAAGCACTTAACGGGCAGCACCTTCCCACTCACCAGAGGGGTTCTGAAGAGCAGCAGCAACACTAAAGCAGGACCCCTCAGAAGAAGGCAATAGCCACGTTCATCGCTATGAGGTCCAGAGGTGGACTACAGCTGTTAGGAGAGCTGCAAGAAACCCCACAGCTCCTGCAGGAAGGCGGGGGCTGTGGCATGGCATGGGGCCTTCTGGGGTCCCTTGGCGGGTCTCGGCTCTGGTCTGGAGATGCTGAATCGCGAACGAGGTGCTGCCGGCCCCGCTCCTGCTCCTGCTCCTCAGCCGGGCGCGGGAGGGGTCACCGCACCAGCCGGCCCTCGGGACAGCCCGCCGAGGCAGGCAAGGGAAGGATGCGAGGCAGGCAAGGGAAGGATGCGGCGCAGCCCCTCCGAAGCCGCGGGACCGACCTCTCCCCGCCCGCTCCGGCCCCTCAGGCCCGGCGCGGCGGGCACACGGCCCCTCCGCCGGGAAACTCCCCGCGGCGGCAGAGCGAGGCACAGCGCTTCTCCTCCGCCCCGGGGCAAGCCCCGCAGCCGGCGCCGAGGGGTTGGTCCCCGCTTCCCCCCGGCGCAAACCTCCCCGTCCAACTTTCTCCTCAGCGCGGGGGGGGGGGGGGGAAGCCCGCGGGGCGGGAAGGGGGGGAGCGAGGCGGCACCGCCGGCCGCGCTGCTTACCCAGAAGCGGGACCCGCAGAAAGCCTCCATGGCCGCGGCAGGAGCGCAGAACCTCCTCTCAGGCCCACGCCGGGCACCAGGCGGGGGGAGAAGCCGGCTCCTTCCCTCCTGGGCGGGCCGGGGGCGGGGAGGAGCGGGCCCGGCGCGCCCCGTCCCGCCCTCCCCGCCGGCAGCGGGTGGCGCCAGCGCCACCGCCCCGCTGCCCTCGCCCCCTCAGGCCGGGAGGCGCCGGCCGCGGCCGGGTCCCCTCGGCCAGGCCTCCTCAGGCGGGGGGGCGCCCGCCAGAAGGCCCAGAGCCTCCCCTCAGCCGGCGGGGCAGCCCGGGCGGGGCAGGGGCGACCCCCGGCCCCACCGTGGCGGCCCCTCAAAGGCCGGGCGCTCGCAGCTGGTGTCACGGGGAGGGAGAGGGGCTGCCCCAGTCCTCCTCTGGCCCCTGAAGCCTGGGCACCGCTGCTGAGACATGGCTGCTTGCTTTCCAGGGGTGACCACCCTGCGGAAGGACCAAGCCCCGGCGAAAACATTTCCCCCGGTCAGTGTGAGCTGCTGGGACAGCCAGACCCCTGCTCGTGGAGAGGGACGTCGCTGGTCCCCACACGGCAAGCGAAGGGCAGGCTGAGGGACGCTCACCCAGGGTGGCTGCAGAGCTGGGGCATCTGCCGGGTTGGGGGCTGACCGGGTCCATCCGTCTAGACCACTCAGGCTCATGTTAACATCTTGGAGATGTTAATATTCGTCTTCCCCTTCGAGTGGTGTGGAGTGTGGTCACCTCAGCAGGACTTAAATGAGCGTCACACCTCTTACCCATCCGCATGCAGCCTCTTCCTTAATGCTGATTGCTTCCTCTGTAGACGTGGTTAAACCAGTGGCGTGGATCTATTTTCAAAAGCTTTCAGTCAATAAATTTCACGTATATGTGCAACTAATAGATTTTGTAGTGTAGCACCTTGGACACAATCTGGATTTCACCTCCCTGTGATGCAGAAGCACTGTTTGCTTTCCTCTTGGGCAGGACTTCTGCTACAGCATTATTGACCTTCCAGCACCTGCTGTTTGTCCACCCACTTGCTGTAGCATCTGGTTCAATAACATCATCTCACGCAAAGTCCCTGCTGCGACAAATCTACTTAAATATTTTAAGAGTTTGAGTTTCCTTCGTTGTTGGAAGGTGAGGAGCCATCAGGCAGAAGGGTGTTGTCAAAAATACTTACCAGAACGGAAAAGAGAGATGAGAAGCACACTACTGCCATGTCCCAAAAATATTTCATCCCTAAAGAAAAAATACTCTGCTAATCTTTTATGAAGACCGCTGAAGACGCTAGGGGTGATACCCACTCCGAGTGCTATCAGAGGAAGCCATGTGCTTCCCACAACCAATGCTGAAAATTTGTTTTAGACATTTATTATAATCTGGCAAAAGGGATGCAGTTCTTATTAGTGTGGGAAGATAGGATCTTGCCCAACATAAGGTTCTCGGGTGATTGCCTACAAGATTTGAAATCTCAGACTGATTCAGGATAATCAGCACAATCATATTACAATCCTCTTAAGGAAATACTAGAGGAGCCCTAGTCAACTAAGTGAACGAGATCTTCTAAGGATATCATGGGTTGTCTTTGCAAGTTTTACATTGCAACTTTTGTTCAGTGGAATTGCACCACAATCAAAGTTTTAAGAAAAGTCAGTAATAGCTGCGAGTTACTCTTATATGGCTCTTTAAACCTCCTCTGCTTCAACAACCTGTGAGAGCAGTTGCTCTGAGAGAAGTGCTGAGAATTTGATCTCTCTTGACACCCAAACATGCATCTCTGTGTTTCTTGCACCAAGGAGCAGGACTTGGTGCAGTTCGAGAACGTGCCCTAAATTAAGACCACCTCTGGCATTGTAAGATGTCACCAGTACAGAGGCACCTCACGAACAGCTACCGTAGGCTATGTGTACAGAAGGGAAGAGGTTTATTTTATCAGTGTACTGCACAGTTCCATTGACATGTGCAATGTGAATTAATCCCTGATTAAATTATTGACTTCAGTGGAATTCTTCCACCATATCTGTGGAGGAAGGTCCTGTATTAGGGTATTTCCCTGAGTCTCTCAGTGCCCTGAAGTAGGGGTCCCTAAATGATTCTGCCTCTTCTTCATGTTCCTAATTCATGGTGGGCAGCTTCTGCCTTCAGTAGCAGTCCATGCCACTACACAGGGATGGTACCGGTGAGTGGGTGCCAAATGGGGTGCCAGCTCCCCCTGCATGCCCCGCCAGCAGCTCGAGGAGAGCCACCAAGCAACCAGCCTGGACCTCACAGCAGACCCTGCCGACTTGCACTGACTTTGCAGTGTAATTACTGACTTCCAGGTGCTGTCTGGCAAAACACTCTAGCAGAGAGGGAAAAAAAAAAAAAGGCAGTAATATTAGAGTCTCAGGCAGACAAGATGGGGGGAGAAGCTTAAAAGCTGCTGGGAAGGGCCATGATAAAGGATTCTCTGAACCTGGTGCAAAGCAGAGCCTGAAGCACTATCGCAGGCAGCTCACTTTAGTCCTGTTCCCTTTTGATGATGGGAGGGAAGACGGATGTACCTATAACATGTCATTACTCCTGTGATGCTCCCCCAAATGCAGGCTGGCTGTGCAGGAAAATGAAATGGCACCACCTTTGGTGCGAATGTCAGGGAGGTCATGAACTCACTTTTTCTCACTGGACATTTATTCCGGGGAGTGGCAAAATCTGATCTGGGTTCATTCAGTAATGTATTTGCATCCTCTTTTCCATGCCAGCTGCACAGTAAAGGACTTTTCACCTGCTAACACATAGAGCAGGTCAAGTCAGTGCAATCATGAAGCACCTACAAGGCACACCCAGGGCCACACAGCAGGTTAGCTATCAACTAGAGCTGGGGCAGGACAGGAGGTAACGTGAGAGAGAAGCTGTTTGTGTAAGCACAGTGCCAGGTATGAGGCAGGCTTCTTTTCATATCTCACCTCACGCTGATTTGCAAAGCACTAAAAGCAAAATGAAGTGTGACTGACTCCTGAAGAAACCCATATAAAGAAGGACATTTAGAGTTGAGGGTTGGGGAGGGCTGGAGCATGTGCAGCTCTGGAAGTCACAGTTTTATGGTTAGTTGACTATAAATATCACCTTTTTTCTCTGCTTGGAACAGCAGAGGCTCAGCTTCCTTTCTGAGACCCGCAGAGGTGTCACATTTTACAGATGGCAAGAAAAAGAGGCTGCCAGAGTGGCATTTACAGCAAGGCCCTATACATTTGCTTTATAAGAAAGGGGATGACTTGCTTGTTTTAACACATGTAAGATGTGGGCTTGTAACAAACTCTGCTTAAACTCAACACCACATGAGTAGAGGCAGACTTTGGGTTTCTCCTTCTCAAATGGTCAACGGTGTTGCATATAGCACACACTTCTCTTCTTGCAGGAAAGGTTTTAACTTTAATTTCCTCATTTCTGGAAAGCACAATAAGCAGTTTAGAAGCCCCATGATAAAACAGATGAGGGAGTGGGCTGGGAATTTGCAGCCCCAGTTTTTATTCACAGCTCTGCTTTTGGACATATATCAGCTATGTGGCTTTGTAGGCAAGGAGGGGAAGGCAAGATTCCCTTGGCTGCAAGAACAGAGACAGCAGTTCCCTGGAAAGCCAGTGCAGGGAGGTTGGGAGCACACTGCATTTAGCCTGAAGATGCCCTGTAAAGTCATTCTGCTAGCTGTGGGGTGAGGTGGGGTCCACCCACTGCATCAAGGCTCTGTAAAAGGAGAAAATGGTGTACGTATGACTCCTCCAGGACGCCGTGTGTAACACCGTCTTCCTCTGTTACGAGTGTTCCTACATTTCATACCAAGAACGATGAGCAGGGAAAGAATCTAGACATGCTGAGAACTGCCTAGATCCCCCCAAAATGATCCTGGAGCTGTTCCAGCAGTGAGAAGTCAAACTCTGAAAGCACTGGGTGTCTCTCTCTCTCACCTGCTAGATAATTCCATATGCATGCTCTGAGGTGCCTACAGAGGTTGATGGAAGCTGTGGCAGGTGTGACACACCCCAGCTTGTGGGTGGTTTAGCTGCAGAAGGAGCTTAGAGTGATGGACAAACAGCCACAGACAAACAGCACGTGGCATTTTGGCCTTCTGGAGCTAAGACCCAAACTGACCTACTTCAGCCACTGACACAATTGCCACAGCTTATCCTCCCTCCCTGCCAACTCTGCCACCCCACAAACCCCTCCTAGTTTTAATGGGCTGAAGCCATTCAGGATTTCACCGCAAAATGGGCACGCAGAATTCACAGTGGTTGCAGGAATCCAAACACCGGGTCCTTCTTTGTTTGAATGAGCGTGGAGTTGTCACCAGCCCTTGGCCACTCTGAGCTGATGGCACCCAGCAGAGCGGTTCTGCGCAGCCTTCGCAGGTGTCAGCACAGCACATGCTGTCCACTGCAGTATTTTTTTCTTTGCAGAATGACTCCCATATTAACTTCTTCCTGATTTCCCCCACAACAGCTGGATTTTGCTTTCTGTTTCCGTAAAATAATTGTTAGCATAGTAAGTAATTACGTGGTTTAACCATCCTTTCCATTTCCCAGCTGGAGCTGCAGGGGTCTTTGGTTGCATTATTTAGAGTATTAAATAGATATGGAAAGATAATCTATTCAGGAGCTTTGAAAGCTTGCCAATTATAGCATCCAGTGACTCAAGCAATAATAGACAATGCCAGAGGATGTTGCAGGATTATATAGTGTGTTGTAAACATATCCGAAGCATTGAATACAACATGTAAAAACCACCTGAAAGTCCAATCACCCTCAAATGAGAAAATGCCAGCGAGACAATGGCTTTCGCTGATGGAACTGAAGACCACGTCAAACCAAACAGAAACAGCAGGTTACGGGGGACCTCAGCTGTAGCCTGAACTAATGCGCACAAATATCCCAGTGAAACCACTTCATGGCATTGCCATCTAGTGACAAGCACTCAGCCTGCGCCCCAGTGAACACCGACCCTCTAAGCACCTCCGCACAAGCCATGTAAGATGGCACAAGGCCTGCTTGATTATTCTCCTCCCACGCTGGGCCAAGCAGAGATTAAACGCCCTGATTGAGCTCACAGGTTGTGGATGTATCATAGCTGTTGTGTGTGAGCGCACAGCCTGTACAGGACCAGGGCGGCTTGGCACGCATGGGGAGGACTGTGTGCTGGGCTGTACGTTTTACATGTGCTTCAAAGGAGGCATAAGCATGTGCAGGGACAAACGAGCCTCTCGGGTGCTGCTGCAGCTTCGGAGATGCAGAGTCAGGACTGTCCCTGGATGGGCTTTGCACAACCCTGAGCCATGCAGCCGGCGAGAGGAGATGCCAGCGGGTATGTGCAGCAGCCTCGCTTCGAGCAGATCCCGCAAGCACGGAGCGATGCGTGTCTCTGCTGCGCGGCTCCACTGGCTGGCATGGTGCTCCTGAATCTGGGAGAAATCCTTCCTCTCCTCCTACCGTAGGAAGAGATTTTTATAAATTCAGTGGCTGAAAATCCCCGCAGAAGTAGAAACCCTCTTCCCCCCCCCCCCCCCCCCCCCAATACTGCGCTGTTTCTGCGACACCGAGCGAGGAAACAAAGCGCTTCACGGACGGGCAGAAGCGCAGCGCAGGGAAGGGACCTCCTTCCACCTGATTTCCCCGGTCGCCGGAGCATCCCGCTGCCGGTAGCCCGAGGGCAGCTCGCCCAAGCCCGCTCCTTGCCCCAAGCCCACTAGATGGTAGCAAAACGCTGCGCACGGGGCGGCACCCGGCACTGCCGGCCCTGGGCTGCCCGCACCCCGGCGAGCCTCGCCCACCTCTGGGCAATTTAATTCAGGCCTCTGGCCCTCCAAAACTTCACTGACCTTAACCCTTTAGCCTGCAGGATCCTCACCGCCTAGTAGCTGATCACAGCTGGTCCTTTACACGGTGCTGGCAGCAGCAAAGGGAGCCAGGCACGTTTCTTTAAATTGCCTTTTCCTGCCTTATTTTTTGGGGGTATTCTAGTACAGGTCACAGCTAAGGCTTGTTGGTGTGTCTCAGTTTGTATCTCTGGAACACCTGAAACGCAGAAGGCACAAACAGCCCTTTCCTGTTTCTCATGCAGCCTCTTGCAGAGCTCTGGCTGAGAGATGTGCTGCACACACAGCTCATCTGATGGGACACCGCTCTCCAGAAAGCAAGACGGTTAGCCAAGTTCACCTAACTGTCTCAACTAAGCCTGTGAAATAAATTAAATTTGGAGCACTGCTCCCCTAGATGCAGCTTCCATTACACAGAAAACAATCTAGTTTCATGCGGCATCCAAATTACTTACCAAACAGAGTAATAAAGTGCCATGCCCAAGCTCTGGCAAGTTGAGAGCAAGCAGCCAGCCTGGGTGGGAGCCTTCTAAAAACCACAAGCAAAACTCAGCAAAAGAGCTTCATACAGGAACACTCACAAAACAGAGGAGAAAAACAATCCCTCTCCCAAGTCCCTCTGAAACCCAGCATTGAAAGTGGACGGATTTGCCAGCCCCTGTAAGGAATTACGAGAGGGCTAAACTCACCTGTGTGCAGAGAAGTGTGAAGTGCTTGAACCTGTGAATTGCTCTGCTTCCTTGGCTCAGCCCGCTTTACCTTCATGCCATGCAGATCCTCCAGCCTCAGAGGGGTGGGAAGGCACTTCAGTGGTTCCAGCCTGGTGGGGTTGGCCCCGCAGCCTGGACAACACAGATGCATTACAGAGCTCACCTCTGGAGTCCTGCTCTGCGTGGATTTGCATGGGATTTTGCACAGATCCACATTTTCTCTCTGTTTAAGGGCTAACTTCCTTCCTGCTGTTTTCTGCTCAGAGGTTAATATGAGAGGGCCTTTATCAAAACACCCTCTAGACAACATAACTGCTCTGGATGTGACATTAGGGTCCCTCCTGCTGCAGAGCGATCATCAGGTCATTCAAGCCACAGTGAGAATCAGGGCTGCAGAGTGCCCAAGTGCCCAGTTCCTCCCTTTGGTGGCTGCTCCCCAGAGGAGAGGAGACTTCATGTTAGGAGCTAAATAACTCATTCACTAAGGCCCCTGAAGAATTTAGGTGCAAATGTTTCTGGTGGTACCTAAGCAGCATCTAGAGCCTGAGCCCCCGCTGCCCTGCAACATAGTCCACAGCTCCCAGGGTGGTACCATCCCCGCCAACTCCTGCTTTGCAAGGAGCTAAATGACTGCAGAAGTGATGGAGAAGAGGCTGGAAACCCTGAAGTTGTGAATGCGTGGAAAAGCCCAGCATCTTCCTCTTCACAGCAAAACGTTTTCATGGACAGATCAAATCTGCCCCTTCTTCGGACTCCTTCCTCCCCTTTGGCTGCAGCTCTCTCCGTTGCAGTCCTGGCAGCCTTCGCATCATTAAGCAACTTGCCAAGCCGTCCTCAGTCTGCATAGTGCAATTGTAGCAGCGCAACTGATGGTCTCTTCGGTAAAACAGCACACCCTGGGCGATGCGCTGGGCCAGATTCGCTTGCGGTGTCGAACCGAATTGCTTCACAAAGGGCCGACATGTCGCAATCTTTCTTTCAACTTCCCATCCGCTGCTGCTATACAATACCTACTCCAACTGTTCGCAATTAAAACACGACCAAAGATTTGACCGCTCTGAATGATACAGATTATCATCAGCAACAACAAAAAAGGGAAGTGCACAGTTGTTTTCTTTTCAAAAGCTTTTAATAGGACACATTTGTTTTTGTCATTTGTAAAGATTTACACTCATTTTTTGTCTTTTTTCTTTTTTTATAAAGGAACATTTTAACCGAATTTTCCCCCTGAATACCACCTTTTGTTGCCCTGACCAAAAGACCTCATTTTGGCCTATATACCTGATACAGTATAACAATATATTAACTATTAAATACAAAGTTTTATAATATATACTAGGTTGTTACGGACATTGCAATGGTACTGTGCCTACTCTAGTCACCTTGTGTAATAGTGTACATGGGTTATTATAGCCAAAGGGGCAGAAAAGGGGAGACTGGGGCATAGCCTAATTTACAATGGTAACGCTTTTGTTGTCTTTTTTTTTTTTTCCTTTTTTTCACCTTGAACACACCTTGTGCTGAGTGCAATCCACAGAAGTCAAAAACAGTGTTTTCTCTGCCCTCCTCCAAAATATCTACAGTATAAACGGCCTGTAACCGAGCTATGAAAAGTCAGTTCTATGTGCAAGGGGCTGCAAGAATGGAATTTACATTTTTTTTACATTTTTCCAGACACGTCGGCAGTCTCTCTGTCCCCATGTGTCAGACTGGCAATAGCAGAATATCCTCCTCCCACCTGTATACAGTAAATCCACAGTAGTAAAGTGCTGGTGTGCTTGAATGAACTGGATAGCCATGCGACTACTTTACCATCAACAGGGGCTGAGTTTTGGGGGTAGGTGTTTTATATGGGTACAGCTCTTGAACAGTAATAGCACTGCAATATCGTAGAATTTGAGCTTAGCTGCTTACTCCTAAATGCGACCTGGATGCAGGCTCTGAAACTAGGCTATACATGTTGTAATACAGTAGGTCTGGCTCCAGGTTTATGAAAAGAAACTTGTAGATAAGAGCTGCTTCTGTTCCCAAGATGCTACGCAGACTTTTAACAATTTCTCTATAGATTTCTACAAAAATATAAAAAATTCTATCAACATAACCATTCTACAGAATTCCTGTGGATTTTGTACATTTTGTTTAAAAAAAGTCAAATTCTATAAAACCCCCCCAAACGGTATTTAAAATTATCTTAAGATTATTGCACGCACTGCAGTACATTTGTATTTGTTTTTCAAAAGGGCATCTAGAAAAAACTTAGCCGGTTTAGAAAACAAACTATTTTACATGGATTCCTTTTCCTGAATGCATCATCGTAGACTATTTTTTTATTGGCTAGTCTTCACTGAATATTCACGTATGACGTAAACTTTTTGTTACTTCCACAAACCTTGTCAGTGGGCAAACCCCCAAGTATTGAAAATAGAAGAGCCTTTAGGCTTTCTCTTACATTTGTTACATGCCTTTAGGCATTCTGTTCCATCACATCACCATTTTGCGCCATGATTTCAAGCTAAAATGTTGCATGTTTTTTTCTGTAAGAAGGAAGGAACTGTGTGAGTAGTATCATTCCAGCTATACAAACACACTCCTAATCATTAAGGAACGAGGGTCAGCAATTTTGGTGGCCTTGCTATTTTCCCAAATTATTTAGTACATGTGAAAGGAAAAGCTAAGGCTCATTATGACTGTAAAACCAAAAAGGGATTAAGAATATTTCTCAGGCTTAATACACTGTAATTTTCTTATTTCCTTAAATATGATCTGGGGGAAGAACTGATGAAAGGTTTGTTTGAAACCATTGCTTTAAACGGGCTTAACTCTGGATTTGGACTGGCATATCAAAGAGAGCGGTCTCCGTATGGGCCCGTGTTGAAGAGGGGAAAAATGTCCCAGCCAAGAATTAATCTAACTGCAGTAAATAGTACAGAATGTTAATCCTCCTACTTCAAATACACTGATTGCCTGACTTCCCACTGAAAGCCCTTACATTTCTCCAGGACATGTAATTCAATAGGGATTGTTTATGGAGTAAACGTTCTCAAGTGAAAATAAAGGAGCTTAAGACCTCACATGGGCTGTTAGGTATAAACAGCATCTTCTTCTTGTACGTATACTTGAAGCTAATGCAGAGACATGTAACAGTCTAATCTCTGAATGGATAAAAGGCTGTACATCAACATGTTGTAGTGATTTGAAAAGATCAGTCATTCTCAAAAAGTTACAAACTCCCGACTGACAGAATTAGCACAAATCCTCCTCTTGCTTGCGCGGGTTTAAAGACACGATCCAGCAAAGCCTTATCCATGTACGCAGTTTTAAACCTGTGACTATTCACACACTTCAACCCATGCCCACGCGTCTCATTTAGCCTACATCTTAACGTGATTTCATGGAGGTTGAGTGAAGTTAATGTCTGGTTTCATCAGCCTTGTGAAGAGCGGGAGGTGTCGAACTGGGCCAACATCTCGTGATTTTCAGGCTGTGCTGTCCAGTTTTACAGATTGCTTTTTGCAGAGGGCACAGAAGTAAGCAGTTCATTTCTGAGATGACTGACATTAAGGACATGTTATAAAGGAAGGACCTGAATTCTGGTTTTATCTACTTTGTATCATGGTGTTGCTGCTTAAGGCTTTTGATAGATTGGAAATAAAATTACGGTCAGGGTCATGGAAATTAACTCTAGCAGTGACAGCAAAAAACCCTGACTTTTTCACTGAAAATCAACAGTCATTTCAGTACCTACAGACTTTCTTATATGCAGTCTGTAAAATAACTTGCAGTAGGCCTCGACTCTGTCAAACACACAAGCACATGATTTTAATTTTCAAGAATGACTTAAATACGATCAACCTCAAGGCAGATTAAGCAAGAGCTTGACTTTAAACATGTGCTTAAGCCCACTGCTGTGTCATGTCTGCGCTGAATTCACCCACTGCAAAGCTTAAACATGGCCTTACTCTCCTTTCCGCACGGGTGCAGAAAGGAGGAGCTCCACTGCAAACGGTGGGTGTAAAACTCAGCAAAAGAAACAGTCTGTCTCGGAGACACTGGAAAAACATCTCGGAAGTGACCACAGGCTTTTGTTGCCTCAGTTTCCCAGGGACGTATGAAAATCAGCCGTTGACATGATTTTGTGAGTCACCAGCGGATGATCTATAATATCCTTCCGTAATTCAGTGTTGTGTACAGTTAAATGGCTCTACATTCACCATCTTCAGACATCTATCAGCATGTTGTACCTTCCTGGGTTTGCGCACCTGCTTTCACTCTAGATGTCGATTTTATGCAAGATTGGAGTATTATTTTGTTGAAAAACCTGCCACTGCATTCCTATACTACCCAAACGATTGTTCTTCCAGACTATTATTGAAGTCCAAGGGGAAAAATAAATTACATTAAATAATCCTTATTTACTGCTGACTGTGGGATACATTTCCTCTGTAATGCACTAATTGGCTACATTTTGTGCTTTGCAAAACAAAATGAAACCCAAACAAAACAAAACAAAAAAAGAGAAGGGATTAAATATATATTTTTTAGGTTAAAATATTCATAAAAACCAACTTTATCTCAGAAATATTCTGAGATACATAAAATAGAAGAAAATTAAACGAGTCTTTAGTCACAAAATGTACTACATCCCGCAATACTAGATTCAATTAATTTAATAAAATATAATATACATATAGATTCTGCACATTGTATTGCTTTTACCTAAGCAGAACATATGCTTAAGTAAGCGTGATATAGGTTAACCACTCTTTTAACCAGCTGGTTCTTTAATCTTTCTTTGGAAATTTTTTTACCCAGTGCCATTTTGGAATACAGAGTTTTTTAATTTTTTTTTTTTTTTTTTCTGTTACATGAAAGGAAGAAAACATTTGGCACCAACAGAAAAGTAACTCAGGGGTCCATTTCCGTTTGATCAAAGGAAAAGCTAGGAAGTGTCAACAAGTCTTTCTTTGGGGTAGGAGATGCTGACATACTGTCTGGAAGCAACGAATCCCCTATATCCATTGAATCCTTGGACTCACAAGATGGAGCACGCCGTCTCAAGCAAATGTCTCCACTGGCAGGTGAGATGCTGTGAGGTCCTCTAGGTAGCAAACTCTGTCCATCGGGTGGATCTATAGATATACATGGAGGGCTCAGTTTTTTCTTCTGCCGTGTTCCTTGCAAGCCTTCCATTTCACTTACCACCTGACTTATGAAGCCAGAAGAACTAGATGTGGAATGGTGCTGAGGGCTGTTTTCCATTGAACAAATTTCTATTGAATGTCTCCTTTGATCATCTAACCAAGAGGGCGGTTTTTTTAGAAGACCCTGGGTATCTACACTGTGGTATTTCTTCAGGTCCTTCAGTGTAACGTTGCCAGTATTGCCTATGTTCCTCTTAGGAGTGAGAGGCTGAACCTCTGAACAGGCACTCGAGGCTGTACAAGTTTCTGAAGTGAAAGGCTCCGAGGAGCTGTTTATTTCAGATACTTCTTGGTCCATTGAATCTCCAGGTGTCTCCTGATACGAGTCTGCACAAGCACACGATGCTGGTGCCTGCTTTGAAATATTATACTGATTGTGGGAAAGCTGCTGCGTATGAACGCTTGCCCGGCTCCATGCAGGCAACTCTTGCGCTTCTGAGGGTGTCAGAGCCACTGATGACTCCTCCTTGGGCACAGCGGGGACATTTGGGTCAGAGAGTTCACTCACCTCGGTGTGGAGATTCTCCTTGCTATCCAAAGAGTCGTTCCTTATAGCCATCTATATCGGAGCGCAAAGGGATCGGGGAGGAGGGGAGTTGCCAGATGAGAGAGACAGACCAAACAAAGGTTAGTACAAGCAAGGCACAGCGTTTACAGGGCACTCAACTCTGCTGAGATACCTCAGCACAGACCCACTGACTCCTATAACGACCTGTGTTGTGGGTTCTAGCAATTCCCATGCTTCCGAGATCTGTGGGTTTGTCCCTGTGTAAGTGGCAGGAGAATTTGGCCCTTCATTCTTCATAATTGGTTGACCTTTAGCTTTCTCCTCTAAGGATGGAGGGCTGCAAAAACAGAATACTCCCACCCAAACGTAGACATATTCTTGTTATGCAAAGGATGAGGGTCTGCAGCAAAGCCCTTTATAATTTTAGCAGCCCAGGTACGAGTGGGAGAGGGAAGATGTGCAAGTGGGCCTGCGTATTCTCTTCTCTAGCTCAGGTGATGCTGAGGGCACGGAGCAGGATCCCCAGGGCCGGCGACCCCAGAGCAACCACGCTCTGCGCCAGCATCAGGGCAAGAGCCTGTCCCTCGCTTTGGTCACCGGGCTGGAGCCATGACTCTGCACCATCTTACGGCAGGGGAGCTGGAAAAGCTGGAGTCCAAAGCTGGACTAATAATAATAATAATAATAATAACAACAATAATAATAATCTGTAATTATTTCAACTTATTCTGATGCTTGAGTTCAGGCTTCCTAAGGCACATTTTGCCTTGGCTGTCTAGAGCCGTATGCAGCATCAGTGCCTGCTGGCAGAGAGAACCTATGGCATGTTGTGAAGGCTTTGTATTTTCACTGCACTGCATCCCTTGTCAAAAGGGTTTATAAATCAGCCACATTAACTGGCCCTTAAAGGCAGAGTCTCAGTTTGAGAAGAATCTTAAATGATCTTAAAGATTAAAAACTTCACAGAGAAACTTGGAGGAAATGCATACAGCTGGTGTCAGTCCTTCAGAGAAGTGTAAGGAGATGAAACTCCTCACACTAAGGAATGCTTTTGTGACGAATGGCCCCAAAATGATCTTAGAATTTATATAAAAATTGTCCCGCAAGGATTGTTGGAGCCAAATGATCTCTATTCAGGCAAAGCTCTCATCAGCTGCAGTATGCACATGTGTGCACGCAGAAACACAAGAGTCTATTGCTACATCTGCACATTGGGCTCCCTTTGTCGCCTGTGAGAGTTGAGAGAATATTTAATACGGCAAACGATTTTGTGCAATGCTGGTGAATCCTCTCTAGTTAAAATCTTACAGCATAATACTGGCAACTAACCACAGTCAAGAGTGGCGCTGATTCTGGTCTCCTCAATGCCAATAGTTTTAGTGAGTGTTTGGGAGAAGAAACCATGTTCATATCCTGAGAAGAGACACAGACCACAAAAAAGTAGAATACAGAAGCAAAGAGTAATTTTTGTCATTACTTTTGCTTGTACACCAACCTGTGTTGCACACAACGACAGTATGAGTCACCACCAGCTCTTTCTTTCCCTATGATACAGGCATCTTTGGTAGTTGTTAGTCGTAACTGTTTGTACAAATGTTTTACTGGTTTGTTTCAAAATAAAAGGACCCTCTGCCATCCCACTGGGGTGTACACCTGTAGCAGCCACAGCCTGGTGTGGGCTACACCTTGGATACACAGTCCTGGAACCGGAAAATCAATATAGTTTTAATTTCAGGTAGAATCCCCCTGGAGAAAAGCTTTTGTGCAATACACTGCCAAGGAGCGTATTCCTCAGCAGGGCACGTTCTCTCAAAGCATCCGATCCCCTCATCTTCATCTGCGAGCGCATCGCTAATTGTCAAACTTCCCGGAGTCTAAACTGCACGTTACCATGGGGACTGTGTTCACTCTCCAGCACTCTGGAGGGAAAGGGAGGTTAAACACACAGGTTTTAATGATGGAGGAAAGTGCACGGACCAGGTATGTGGTGGACAAGATTTATCTATGCACAAATTTAGGAAAGGAGAGGGGACAAGGGGGAAGGGGAAGGAAAGAAAGAAAAGAAAACAAATCAGAATTACATGCAATATATGTAACAATAAGGAAAAATGGGTACTGCAAACCAAAATGCTTTGCTAGTTTGGGCTATTGCAACGTGCTAGTAACAAATTAGTGGTGGCAATAAAAGGAGCCAAGCAGAGAGCACTTGAGCAAGCAGAATTGCCGAGGGTGTAAAGGGAATTTTGCCTCTTTAAGAACTAAGTTTCACAGTGTCTGGCCATCTAGATTGCAATTAACAGTAACAGCACTGCTGCCTGTTGCCAGGAACAACCTTACTGCTCCCATTAGCCACGTTGGGAGCTCCTGGCTACTCGGGAGCATGCCCAAGGCAACACCTAACCAACCTTCGGAGGGATCTGTCTGGCCCGTGGACCATATCTGCTCACTGTCCCAAAGCTTTTTTCTCTCTGAAATGTCACTCCAAGAGCATGCTCATGTCACTGCGTGAGCAGAGAGAGGAGGGAGGGGAATAAATTGACTTAAACATATGAAAAGGTTTAGAAAAAGAAGCCTTCAAAGATATGAACAAAATTAGGCTGAGGAAGATGGCTAACATGGTAATTTGTTCTAGATAGATCAGTTCAAAAGGATGGGTCTGTTATTCATTACAAAGCAAGAGAGAGCGGTTATGAACTGGAATCATGACATCAATTAGTTTCCCCATTAGCAGTGATTGGGGTAGCTGGCCAGCCCTGTGCAAACGAATACATGCTAGGAATTTCTTATGTCAATTTAGTATTACAGACTAATGTAATTGTTAACCTTGGTACTTCACATTCATTTTTAGAGCTTAATGAATCAACTGTCTAATTTGTCAATGTTGATTAAAAGATGAAAGAAAAGGGAATATTTTCATGCAGGAAAGAAATTGCTTTTGAAAAAATAGAACTGATCTATTTTGTGTGTATAAAATCAGGCATGAAACTACTGAAGAAAGCAGAGTTTGGGAATCAGACATGCCTCTGGTTCTGGTCCAGCTGCACAATGAAATATGCTTAAAAATGTGAGAGTGAAGCACAAGTTTAAGTATTTTACTAAAAAAGATAAATTTAAACTTATGCTTCCAATCAACCAGCCTGGAATTTTTGATTAGATCTCTTAGATCTTTGGTTGAATCAGGATTTAAATCAATGCCAGGCAAAAACCAGAGAAAAAAACAGTTGCAAAATAAAATGTTTTCTGTTTTGCATATACTCAAACTTTTCAAAAGCACACAGGAGATTCAAAAGGATCTTAATTTTCAGTTCTCACTGTAAAAACAATGTGCCTTCCATGATGGTTTTGCATACGAGATATCCAGCTTCCTTTAAATAGTTTTCCCCTTTCGAGAAACTAGAGGAGCCAGAGGAAGGGTGGCCTGGGATGGAGTCTGCAGTCCCTGTGTCCTTTCAAGCACTGAGAAAATCACAGCAGTTAAGAATTAGTTCCTTAACCCCAACGAGCCCCTGGGGAGCTTTTGGCTGCATTTATGAAGAGGACTGAAAAAATAAAGTGCTAACAATGTGGAGAACATTTAGGCATGTTGCCAAAGAAGATGATACTCATCACGCACATTCTTTGGAGACTCCTGGATGGCTTTCAGATCAAAATCCATCAACCTTTTTGTTATTTCTGTAGGAGAATTACAGTTCTCCGGAGGTTTCTCTGTGAATCCCTCCTTGAATTTAAAGTATGGTTAACCTGGAAACACAACAATATAAAACCTCAGCAGGTTCATGATCATAAGTCTGCTTACCTGCCTGCGGAGCAGCCTTTCAGCAGAAGGAGAATGCGCCTGCTGGGAAACCTGGGGTTTGCTCTCCCTCACCACATGGTCATGAGCTCTAACGTGGTGAAAATGGTCTTTTGGAATTTGCAGGAGAGAGCTGGTGTCCGCCGGCTGCGACTGCACCGATGCCTTTGAACCTTACAAGAGGGAGAAGAGACAGAAACGTGACATGTTCATCTGGGGATTGCGTCCCAATCTCAATGACCTTTCAGAGGAAGCTGCTCCGTTGCACCTTGGACCAAACAGGCACGGCAAAACCACTGAACTCAGCAACTGGCTGTCCGTGATTGGGAAAACACTCCCACCTACTAATAAATTATTCCAAAATTGTCTATTATTTCATTTTTCTTGTCATTTTCCCCTGATACAGCTGGGACTAGCTTCTGTTAAGAACAGAAGATTATGAACTAGAAGTTCATCTGGATGAGCAATTTCTACATCCCTGCTTTAGGGCCAATAACTTTGCAGGCAACCACACATCTTAGCACCGCAAGGACCTGACTTTGAAGGACTCTAGAAAAGGATGTCTCCATAGCTGAGCGTACGCGGAGGCCGACTGCTGGGATCTCAAAACCAGCATGCACACTGGAAATGAAGCAAAAGGGAACGGCACCTGGCAGCTTTCAAGGCTAGTTTTACAAAGCATCCCAGGAGAAGGAAATACATACTCACCAGCCTCTTTCTGACCCGTTGTGGTTGCTGGCTACTTCTTCTAAAAGGTTTGAAACTCTGCATGCTCCCCCCCGCAACAGGCTCAACATTTTTCAAAACAATTCATTTAACCTGGACCGCATCCCAGAGAATCTCATTTGTCCTGGAATCCTTCCCAGAACAACAGCCCCATTACGAAGGAGTATTCAAACAAATGCCTCCTGCAAGTGCCAGTGTTTCTGACAACAAAACCTTTCTCAGCTTGAAATATTATGGCTTAGTTGTGGTGATTTATTAGAGGCGCCTGGCACCTTTTGCTATCTTCACAGCACTTTATAATATTACAAACTGTAAACAGGTAGGGGTGACTTCCCCCACCCTGAAAAGCAGTGACATTGTAGGTGGAACAGGACAATGATGCATATGCCAAGATTTGGGCACCTTACCCACCTCTGAGCACTTCGGCCCGCTTAAGACAATTGGAATTTCATGAGCAGGAGAGAAACACAAAAGGTTTAATTGCTTAATGTGGTTATGAATAAGACATCAGCTTTACCTTTCCAAAATACTTCTCCTACATCTCAGTGGAGTTTTTCACATGGATTTACAAGGGTGCAATGCCTGCCCCCCGCCAAGCCAGGGCTGTCAGATGGGGCTATTCAGTTCTCCAAACGGGAATTGCAATCTTGAAGAAAGAAGGGACTCGGAAATTACCCACTTTTTAGTCAATTTGACGTAGTTTTTGTTCAAGACAGGACAAATGCATCTGAATTAAGGGTCAACAAATGCAGCACCGGAAACTCCTTCTGTAGCAAATGGGATTCCTTCGTATAGTCAGGGATTATAACTCCAAGGAATTTCTTGGCTATTAGAGACAGCCATAAATTCGGGCTCCACTGATAGTAATGGGAGTTTTGCTATTGACTTCAGTGGGATTTGACCAGGATTTTAGTTGCACCTTTTGCATTATGTGCAAACAAATTCTTCAAAGGACAGCTCTTGACCTTGAAAATTTTGTATTATGGCAGTGATTTCTCACAACTCCAGATTCATCTTCCTCCGTTGTGTCTGCATTTTTTTTCTGCTGTTCAACAGTGACTATTCAGCCAAATTCTTATTACTATGCAAATTTCAACATCTTATTTCTAATCTGTTCAAATCTCCTGCCATTCTGAACAGTGCTGAAATTATGTTCTGCTTAGAGGCTTTCAAATGACAATGCTTGTAAAAACTTCTCTCTCTTATCTGTGACAAATGTCTAAAATGATGGCATGTACAGAAGAATTAAAGACAGCTACGTTCACTTACCAGCAGAAGGTAACCCCTAGCAGACAGAGTAAATGAAAGCACATTGATAAGCACCAGGAGGCAGCTGCAAGTACAGGTACAGAGGTGCATGTAGAGAGAGAGCCCTTAGTATCTGCAATACGCTGTGTCTAAGAATATCTCTGAATTTAGCTCTAAGGCGTATATCCCAACCACGCACACTGGGAAGGACAATTCTACACTCTCTCATTTTCCCATTCATCTCACACTGAGATCTTTCTCAATTCAGCACATTTATGTTCATTTTACAGGCATTTAGAGACACCATTTTCCCATCTTTCACAGATGTTCCCGTATAAAGCTTCCAAAACCTGCTAGAGTAGGTACTGCTGCAAAAAAACAGCCATGAAGAAATATTCTTCTGCTGGGGTATTTGCTCTGGGGCCATAGCTAGCTCAGGTGAGACGGATAGAGCCCAAGTAACCTTCCGGGAACCAGGCAGAGGGACAATCAGCGTTGAGCCAGGCCAACTGCTCATTGTCACATTGCCAAAAAGGTCAGAGGAAAGGAGTTCCCTTTAACAGCCTGGACTTTGTAAGTTGTGGAGGGTCTTTGCAAAGCCATTCCACAGGTCAGGACACCAACATTCCACTGGAAACTGATGGCGATTTGCTGCCTCCTACTGAATAGCTTGGAAAATCCCAGCTATTGCTATATTGGAAAATCCTGCTCTTGTCCCAGCGGACAGATGTGTACCTGACTGGGACTTGTGATGTGCCGGATTCCTCTCGCCCAGGGAGGCAGGACAGGGGCTGGAGTACGGCGGCTGGAACATGTAGCTGTCATTTGGCAAAGAGTGGGTGCGCCCCACCAAAGGCTTTCTCACGCTCAGCAAGTCCTTGCTGGGAGACAGGGTCAGCGTGTCGTCTTTGGAGCGGAGATCAGCCTACGGGGAAAAAAACAGTGAGGAAGGAAGACATCGCGGGGTGGGAAGAGGAGAAGTGCCCAGAAACGCTAGCGACAGCCATTGCAATCAGTATGGCACGATGGGCATGCACATCGTCAGTATGTACAAGTTGCACGAATGGATCTACCGGGAGGCTATACCCCTCATTTTGTATTGTCAATAAATTGTCACACAGAATGAACCACAGAAACAGAGGAAGCAACACTGCAGTAATAAACCATGACTATTTCAGGGATGTGCAAAGAAGGCATCATGCCTCAAGGCCAACAAAGGTCACATGCTTTGCCTAACTTTGATCCTCTGCAATAAAAGTAAAGCTTTCCCTATGTGCCCTCATCAGCAAGTCAGACTTTTGCAAAGGTGAGTAGTTTCCTCTTCTAACAATAAAAAAACCACCAAAAACCAAACACAAAAACTAGTTTACAGAAAATATTCTATTTTCTGGCTCCCAGCACAATTTTATTGGTTTTTCTTCTCACATAATGAATAACTAAACCCATTTTATTAAAGGGATATCTAAACCTACTGCTTCAGGATTAAAGCCATTCTCTAATTAGAAGGGATCTAATGCAAGCGAGGGTTATTGTATATATGTTGACTATGGAGTTTTTACAGCCAAAGCATCTCTTGGAATGGGCAGCACCACAGGCAATATCAAATGAGGTGGATTCAGGTCTGATTTCATAAGGAAGTATCTCCATCCCAGAAGTGTTCTTGGGAGTTATTATGTTGAACAGTATTAGCAAAAATGGAAGCAAAGTCAGCTTCCCTGGATATTTCTAATGAAAGAATGATTTTCTCTTTAAAAGTTCTCCATTGAAAAACACAGAAATAAGATGTGACACTGTAGTTCGATACAGTATATTGATGATAATTTTTTGAAAGCTTTAAATCTTATTTTCTGAGAAATCTTCCCTTCACTCAGTGCATTACAGGTTTTCTGAAATCAACACTGAGATTTTTTTCCCAATTTTGTCCTTCAGTCATAAACCCAAAATTTCACTATGGCATTTTGTTTGCAGAAGAAACATGATGAGATTAAAAGGAATTTACAAAAAGGAAAAAAAAGGGAGGAAAAAAGAAGAAAAGGTAAAAAAAAGGAAGACCACTGTTGTAAATTTAATGAAGGAAACGGATCTGCACTGTCATGCAGCATTAGTTTCAGTCCTCAGGAACCTGCCGATTTGGATATAGCCTAGATAAGAGAGACTGCAGTCTCCTGATATAGCTCAGGGAAGGAGAGCGAAACCGGTGCTGGTAAAGCTGAGACATTGGGTTTTGGGAACCTCTCTGTTCCTCCCCTCCCTGCCTTCCCTTTCCGAAGAGTATGTTTATGCTATTTAGCTTTCATATTATTTAGCTTAAAGCAAAAAAGATGGCCTGAAACCTGAGATTTCAAATTCAAAACCATTTGGATCTGAACACGAGAATTTGGATTCGACATCCTACCCAAACCCAACCTTTAATGAACCTTTAGGTTCATTGACAGGATCCAATACCACAGCGGGCTCGTTTCCACTTTCTGATCATCTCGGGGGAATTCTTGTGAGTTAACTTCAGGAAAATAATTTTAAATGGCTGCAAAATTATCTTCCGAGTCCAGCTCACAAACAGAGCAGCAGGAGCACATGACTTTTTGGTTCACTGGTAGTTTTGAAAAACATGTTGTTTTGGCTCGACTGAAAACCAAATCTGAGTTTTCCGTGAACCAAAAAGAATCCCAACCCAAATCTATTCTGAATCAAACAAAACACTCTGAGATATTTTTCAACTAAAGCTGTGTCTAAATGAAGTATAAAAACATTGCATTTAGGAAAGATTTCAATGAAAGCTTGCAGTTTTTCAGGAGTTTGGGAAATTGTTTTCACCAAAACACTTTGTTGGTATCGACACAAATTCACAAAACGCTTTGTTCAACCTGGTTTTGCTTTTTTTTTTTTTGGAGAAAAACCATCTCTCTTGGCTCTACCCTTGAGACTTTGCTATGCTGTCAAACAGGTTTGTCTGATCTGATTCAAAACGAGAAGGGCTCTCTCCTCAGTCCAGCTCTCCGGACTAACTAATTTTGAAACAAAAGGTCCCATACAAAATGTTAAACGTAGTTTACAAAATCTTTTGCACGTGATGCCATGAAGCATGATGGGAAATATTGTCACGGTTTAAGAGATGTTTCCCAAATAAGTGCTAATTAGGATGACAATCAACTAGAATGGCAGAAAATTTATCAACAACACAAACATCCAAAGGCAGGTACATGAACAACAACAAAGAAAACAAGAATGATCCAAAAATGTTGGAAAGGAGTTATGTCTGTTGTACAGCAGAAAAAAAAGCACTTGACTGCTACACAGCTAAAAATGTCTAATGTTTCAAAGAGGAGATGGTTAAGGCAGGGTTCAAAATACTGGTTATTTCATTCAAAAAGACACAAAGTAGTCCAAACTTCTTTTTTTTTTTGTTATTTTCCAGCAGGATGACTGCTAGTAAGGATTCACAAAACAAGCAGCATCTCAGAGAAATCCCCATCTGATATTTGTAAAATAAACAGTCTGGCACCAATCATGCAAAAAGCCTTGTGGTGCCTGTGTTCATAAAGACAAAAATCCAGGACAAACCAAAGGGTTCTAGATGACCCCTCAGCAGAGGACACATGAGTCATTAGCTCATGGGTGTCTCTTCCACGCAGCATCACTGATTTGTTTCAGATGGGGAGGAAATTTCAACCTTGATGCTTTCCAAAGCATTTTTTTACTATTTATTTTACTTGTAGAAAACACATTGTTTTTACATAAGACGCCAAAGGAAAAATAGAAATAAATACTTGTTCCTCACAAGGAGCCAAGTTCGTGGACAAGAGTGGTAACAACCCAGGACCTAATGGCATTAAGGACAACGTCCTGTTCAGGGGAAAGGTTGGTGCTACTTGGAAATGGGCTTGAACTGAAAATGCCATTAGGCAGGTGTAGAGAGGTGGAAGCAGTATTTCGAACCCTGTAAACATCAGACTATACAGTGACCAGTGTATGTACATTGCTTTCCAGAGCATTAAGTAAGTGTGTGTTAGTATCGTCAGGAAAAGAGTCATCCGTCAGAGCTAAGGACCAGGACTTTTCAGAGAGAATATCTGACGTCAGAGACAGAGCCTCCATCTCAGCTAGAGGGATCTGAAGGGAGAGATGATTAAGCATAAGAAACCAGGACACAAATCTTTAGGAAAAGAAAAAAAAAATTATCATAATCTAAATACTTCTAGACACTCAAACAATATCCCTGCAGTGGGAGATGCTACATCATGCACATTGTTACCAGGGACAGAACATTAAAGAAACAAAATATAACAAAACAATAAAAAAAAAAAGAGCGGGACCTTCATTCTTAATTGCTTATCAGTGAGCTGGGAGGGAGTTTAAAACCATACACTAATGCTAGCATTATATTTTGTTGTTCTCCTGTCTAGATGAAGAAGCAAAAGTAACATTGCTTTCATGCTAAAGATATTTATCCTCTTGGCTATGATCAAATACAAGAGGCTTCAACATCTTCCAACTTCTCTGAAGTTGTTCCTACCCAATAACCATGCCATTTTATTGGCCTCTAAGCTAATCTCGTTGAGTCCCCAGATTCCCCAACACCAAAATAATTTTGCACATGGGGTATGGAGCGTGCCTTTCCCTGTGCTCCGGGGAGGATATGGGGATCTCCCCCTCCCTGAGAGGCAGGTGGGACTATAATTAACTTCCTAATGGCTGAATGGGGACAGGGAGAAACTTAAGGCTTGGTTCAAAGTCTGGAAAGGTCAGCGAGTGCCTTCCTGGTGACTTTAGTGGGTTTTGACCTTCCAAAGAGCCTCCAGTGCCTGGGTAAGCACCAATAACTGTCCTACTAAAAGAACTGCCTGCGTCTTCCAGCCCCCAAATGCCACCCCAGCCCTGGCCCCCATCAGCCGCCTCCGGCTCTGAGCAAACCCAAGCTGGGAATACGTGCTGCACTGCCGCGCCGACGCTGTACCTATGCGTCTTGCACAAACACATCCCCGCTGAAGGCATTCAAGAAATTGATAAAAAACTTTATCAAAATATCGATGAAGCTCTCTCCGTAGACACAGAGCTCTTTTCATAAGAAACGTGAAACGTCACTTCAGGGTTTGGAGAGAAAGCGGAAAACGGGGACTGCAGTGTCTCCCCCAGAGCCGCATCCCTGCTGCCAGGCACCGCAAGGAGGGATGCTTGCCCTGAAGTGCAGGCTCAGCCCTCCCCAAATCCCCACCTCAGGTATGTGTCTGAGGCTGGTGCGCGCGGCAGCAGGAGAGCCGCGCTGGGGACAGCATTTCATCGGGTAACCTACAGACCTGGCTCACGCTTGCAGGGGCCTCCTGGCCTTCCTTCTCGTTTCTCACTGTGCATTTTTTTTTTTCCTATCCTCTATGCTTGAGAAGTCTTTCAACAGCAAAATATCTTCCAAGAGAAACCACAGAGGCCCAGATCTGTTGCACTTACGTTGTCAGAGGGCTGGATTTTCTCACTCTTAGAAATGGCATCAGTGGGGTGAAACAAACCCAGTGATGAGTGAACCTTACGAGGCTCAAAACTTCAGCTGAGATAAGGAAGAGGGTCGGGCTCCTCTCATCTAACCTTGGGTTCGATATCTCCTCTAACACAGTCACCCGCTGGCAACGGATGAGAGACATGCTTTGGAGGAGCTCCTGATTTCATACGAGGCTCCCAAAAAAAGCATCGCTGCAAAGGTTGCCAACACAAGGACGGTGATCCCTAACAGGGACAGATTCAACCCACCGACCGGAGCCCGAGCACACGGGGAAAAGCTGTGCCAGAGCGTGGTGGACCCCAGCAGCTCCTGCCTGATGGAGCTGCTCTGCTGGGAGCTGCTATTAATCAGGTTGCTTTCAGCCAAGTCCCAGCGCTGCTCTAAATTCCTGACTTCCCTGAGAACATGATAAATGGTGTGAACAGAAAAGCCGAAATGTAAACAAAACATCACCCCCCTTCAGCCTCCCCCCTCCCAAAATTGAGTTTGAAGCCGTCAAAACATGTTCTTGGAAACACTCAGCTGATTTATATGGGTTTTAATTACAGGGGGAAAAAAATAAAATAGCTTAAATTTTAAAAGAAAAAGCCATTGCAAACTGGAATGCTATATTTTTTCATTAAAAAAAAGTCAAAACAAAACCTGTTTTTGCTGCAGCAGCACTTTCTGGTGAAAAATGTTGTGACAAAAAATTTCCGACCAGTTCTCGCTGAGTTTCGTACTGACCCTCTGCCTTCCCTGCCAAAGCTACCGTCTCTATTCCTCCGGCAATTCTTAGAGGCAACCACTTCCTATAGCTTAATAGACCTCAATCTGGAAAGCGATATGCAGTAATCAGAGGGAGATATGTTATCCCGCTATATAAAGATCTGCAGTAGGATTTCATTTTACCTAAGCTTTTTCCTTTCCTCTAATGAACCACTGAGTTGGATAATTTAGAGTGTCAGTGAGCTCATAAATAAGCAAACTGATTTAACAAGAAAACTTCTGCTATTTTTAGCCAGAATGGAAAAAAATATAGATCAAGAAATATGGAATTCGCTCAATTCCAACTGCAGGAAAAAATAGGTATGCTTGAATTATTATTATGGTCACTGCTGTGATTTAGGGAAAATATTTGCTCTAGGGAATAACACGCTTGAGAAAGCAGGTATTTTATTCCAAGAAGTAAATGAACTAATTTTAAACAAGTATTACAGCCCTTGTTCGAGAAAGCACTGGAGCACACGATTACTTAAGTACATCATTAAGGGCTGCCTCACCTTCTAAATGCAGTTTAAATCAGAGATGAGGATCTAGTTTACAATGACCCACTTGCAAGAAGCCTCTTTAGGAAAACCATCCAAAACTGGATTTTCATGCAGTGTAAGTAGGCACAAAATGCAGAGACCATTTTGTGATCCCCACCAGCTCAGGCTCTGCTCTGGGAAAACCTCACACCACACTCCAGGCTTTGCAGACGTGTCCTGACATTGCTACGGAGCCCTGGTTAGGAGCAAGAAGCCAAATACAAGAACCCCACTCAAGGATGAAGATGGGATTTTGTATCCTTTTCCCTACAACACTCGTGAACAGTAAATCCCAATGAAAAACTTCTTACTGTGTTAAAGAGGGAAACTCAGAGCCTGTACTTTTCCTCTTGCACTGATATACATCATAAACCAAGATATTATCTCAACTCCCACAGAAAAAGCCAAAATGACTTATGCTTCAAAATCCCTGTGACTACGTTACATAAAGAACTTTAACTCTCTATTAAAGGTCTCAGTCAAATCGAGTTTGGATGGAGACTTTGCAGGAAATTAGGAATATTAACCTGGTTCTCAGAGTTGTAATATTCGGGAGCTGGGAGGGCATAATGATGGCACACAGAGCCTGACAGGTTGTCCATCAGCTTCAGCTCTCCTTCCAGAGATTCCTGGATCAGCAGTGATATGGTATCAAACAAGTGCCTTTCCTAGGAGGGGTGGTGTATAGCATGCAGAAAGAGAGAGCAAGCCAAAGAGAGAGAAAAAAAGTGAGGGACAGAGACAGAGAGAAAAAAGGACAGTGTATAAAACCCAACAAACAAAAGGGGAAAAAAATGGAATAGAAGCGGGGGGGGGGGGGGGGGGGAGATGGAAACGTTCAGGGAGAACAGCAGTAACAGAAACAACGGGACAGGAGAGGTGAGGCAGGAGAGGAGAGAGAACAGTGCAGTAATATCACGGTGAGCAGTGACAGCTTTCTCAGACATTACTAGAGACGGGGCCGACGCCGGCTGCCCCGGGATCGTGGTGCTCCCGCTCAGGGCCCTCCTCGGGGACAATTCTTGCTCTCAGCAAACACGACCGGTTACTCCTGGGATCTGAGCTGTACAATGGGGCCGGTATAGCAGCATCTTGGTACTTGGTGCTGTGAACTTCTACAGGACACTACTGCTGTGAGGTTTCTATACCCACTGTCCACATTTCTGAGCAAGAAGACCTAATATCTGACACCTAAATCCATATCCAGAGGTCACACAAATTAAAATAACCTGACTTGAGGAGAAGCTGAGCATCCTGTCCATGAAAGCTGCAGATGCCCAGGACTGACACACGTCAGGTCACTAATTCATGTGCCAGACATGGGTTGAGGTGCCTCTGTTGTCCTGGCCAACCTCAAACCAGCGGGCCACAGCACAGACAACGGGAGGTTATACAGAGCAGGGTCTGGCTTTCTCAGGCAGCATGGGAGCAATTTAAGGGTTGCACCTTTCACGTAGGGAATGCCTACTACATACAATGAAATGAGGACCATCGTTACAGTCAAACAGCACACAGTGCAAAAATCCTGGGGAATAGGCAAGCAAAAGAGCATGCTGACCACATGTCCTTGCAGGGTCGTGTCCTGGGAATTGTATTCCTCTGCTATCATGCTCAAGCATCAGATTTTTCCCGAAGATTTTGGCTGGGAGAATAAATAGGGGGAATAAAATCTGCTGGAGGTTTTTGAGGCTTCTGTTTGAGAGAAAAAGCAAGAAACACACTCTAGAGATTAGGACTAGAATAAGCCCTTTGCAAAGCCACCTTCAGAGAGGGCAGGTTTAAGAGACTGAAGAGCTGAGGGTATCCTTCCCACTGATTTGTCTTGCAATTTCTCTCTTTGCCAGCGTGAGGACTGGTGCAGGACAAGAGTGCTGAGGACAGTTTGCCAGTACTCTGCTTAACATGTACAACAGTTGGGACATGTTGTTTCTTCCTAGAGGACGTAATGAGTCTGGATTTCCCCATATTGCCCTGAACTCCTTTTTCCTGTGCCAAGGAGCAGCTTTGGACTCCATCGCAGACATCAGTGACTCCTAATGGCACCAGAAATTTCCAGTAGCTTAAGAACTGAAAAAAAGCTTAAGCAGGGATTTACTCTTTTTCACCCTTGGACTAAAGATCATAAATGAGTTTTTCATGCATTAGAATACTCATTAGTCCACCCCAGGCAGAAGCCAAGATATGCTGTTGTGAAATCATGATGTAATAAAAGCTAATGAGGTCTGTGTAGAGTTTAACCCGATTTGCAATCAGCTAAGACTAAAAAAAGGGCTGGACCGTTTTTCTTGTGTAATTTCAGTTCAGTTCCCTCCCGAAGGACCTGTCTGAGTCTTGACCTCACCTCTCTCATTCCTCAGACTGAGTATTCATCCAGAAACTGTACTTTAGAGAGACTTGTTGCAGCTCGTAGCAGCTACCACATTGCAGCCCTGCTCCGGCACTGCTCCTGCTGGGGGGAGTTTTGCCACCAGTCCTGGTGAGCTCAGGTTTGAGTCCCCTCTGGATTATTCTATTGTTAAAATAATCGTTTCTTACAAGCTTGATTGTGGGGATGGATTTTAAATTGAGGTTACACAAAACAGATTTAATACTTAAGGAAAGATTAACCAAGTTTTATTCCTGTTCTGTGTTGTGGTTCATGGCCTGCATTAGAAAAGCAAACACATTATGCTCATGAGTTTGCTATCACAAAGGACCTAGCCCAAACTCTGGATTAGAGTAAATTTTGAGCTAGCTCTGAACTGGGTGGCTTGAGCACATCTCCAGAACAAATTGCAAAGGTCTCTACCTCTGAACAGATGCGTCAGGGTGGTCTGGAGACCTGCCTAGGGTCTCTTCCCTGGAGCATCGGTCCCCACACCACGCAACAGTCAGTCAGCAGACAGTGAGGAATACAAGCCCTGGACATACGGTACACCCACTCCTTCATTACCGACTCGTGCATGTTTTCCCCTAGCAAATATGCAGGTCAAGCCCTCTTCACCCTCCAACCAAGATTCTCACCATAGGATAAACTAATGAGAGCTGAGAATCCACCTTGATTTGCATGGGATTGGTACATCCTCGGGGGCTCTCGGGTCTCTCTCCACCGGCGCTGCCTGTCCACGCAAAGATGTCTGAGGGGCTGTGTTGGCCGGGGGTGATTGTCTTCATTTCCATTTCCAGTTCTGCTTCGAGCTCTGCCTCCTCCTTAGCCTCCTTGTTGCTCTCCTCCAAGTGCTTCATGAGCACGGCGATCACCACGTTCACCAGGACAAACTGGGCCGTCAGCACGAAGGAGACGAAGTAGATGGGTGAAATGACGGTGTTGTAACAAGTGGACTCCTGGTCACAGTCCCGCAGCGTGTCCTGGAAACAGGGGGGAAATGATGGAGGGATGCGAAGAGGTTCCAGTAGGGACCTCGATCTGCCGGCTGGTCATCTGGCTGCAATGGGTTCCCCTTTCATAAAGAAAACTGAGAAGATTGGGAAAATTTCATGTCTAGAATGGCAAAATACTTGCCAGTAAAACCTTATGTTTCTAACTCGTGTGTGTTAGTTCTAACTCGTGTGTGTCAGTCACCACAAAGCAGGCTCAGAGGAAATTGTCCTTGGGGCATGCAACAACAGACATGGACACCCTGCTGCTCCTAAAGGAAAGGCTGTTTTACCAGGCTAGAGACCAAACATACAAGAGTGTGGCAGGTGGGTCCAGGGCAAAGCAGGGTGCAACTCCAACCCATCAGCTATCCCACAGCAGCTGGGCTTGCAGACACTCTTTCCTCAGGTTCACACCCTGTCATTAAGACTTTGGCCACCTAACACTCACCATGGGCTACAAATAGACAGAGAAGCAATTCTTTCAGACTAGCTAGCACCCTGTGAATTCATAGACCACATTTCTTCACAATAGCGCGCCTTTATGGCTGTCCCCTAAGAGAGACTCTCTCTCAGAAACCTGGGTTTCCCTGAAAAAAACCCACAAAGTAATACCAACAACAATAATAACAGTAACTGGAGACTTTTAAGGAAAAAAATAAAACTAATGCATGTTACAGAGCTGAACTCACGTTCTACTCGAGAGAGGAGTCCCTTTATTTTTTCCCCTTCTTTTTAAGTTGCCCTCTTAGGTTAAAAAAGGGAATATAGGGAGTATGCCAGGAGCCTGCAACCATAGGCACGGCATTGTTGGGAGGAGGGAACAGAGTTAGAGACTTTGCCCAGTGCATGAAGGAAGAGACCAGCTCACTGCAGGACGTGAGTGCCCTGGCTGAGCATCGTTACCGGTCTGGAGCAGAGTGGATGGCTTCTAATTAAGCAATTATAGGTGATACTCACTTTCTGTGGATCTCTTACCTTCATTATTCCATTCCAGTTGTCTCCCGTGGATACTCGGAAGAGAGTCAGAAAGGCCATCCCAAAGTTTCTGAAGGTGGCGTGCCGTCCCAGCCCCTCGCAGGGGTGCGTGTCGTCGCACTCTGTGGGACCAAGCACAGCCGTGAGACCCCCGCTCGCACACCACTCCCACCCCTTCCACCGGCACGGGAAGACTCACCAAGGTCTCCAAACAGCTCCACTCCAAGAGCTGCAAATATGAAAAACAACAACATGAAGAGAAGACCCAGATTCCCCACCTGGAAAGAGAAAAAGAAATGGGGGAAAAAAACACAAAAAAAGAACATTCATTGATTTTTTTTTCGTTCCAGACCTGTTTCTTGCTGTATTCTTTAATCCAAAACTTAAATTGCTTCAGGGGAAAAATGACCTCAATGTGAGGACTGTATCTCAGACTGTGCTTCGGAAGGGAAATGTGATTCTCTAATGACAGTAAAGATAAAATGATTAGCATTCCTCTGCAATAGGAAATTAGCTCTGGGCCAGAGGAGATCTGGTTTGATATGGCAGTGGGTTACCTGTGGCAGCGCTTGCATCACGGTGTCCAACAAGGCCCTCATCCCTACAGCCATCTTCAGCAACTTCAACACTGCGGAAAACACGTTCGTAATATGGTAACGGCAGCATTAGCATGGAGGCACAAACTCAGTCCCTCTCCCAGGAGCCACAGATTATAGGAAGAGAAATGTTAAATCATGTCAAGTGTTCTCCATTAGCTGCTATAGTCCCCGGCCTTTTTACATCGCTGCTGGTTGCTTGGATACTATTAAAATCCCGTGAATAGCAGCATCACATATCCTGAGACTTGGAGAAAATGTTATCGTTCTGCCTGGCTTTTCCTTTCCCCACCTTATCTGTGTTGGACTCATCTCCTTCTTCCTCTGGTTATCGTGAGCAGTCACTTTCCCAGCCCTGGGGCTACTTTCCCACTTCCATAGGCTGCCCGCTTTCATACATGATTCACGGAGGAGCTGATTTACACATCTCTTCCAGAAGGTTGCATTTCCAATTGGAAACCACATGTATTTTTAATTCTGAAAGGGATCCAATGCACAGGAAAAACACTTTTTTCCCCCCCCTTGAGACACAGCAGCATTTCATTTCTCCTCCAGTTACTTTTTTTTTGCTTAGATGAGGGCTGCAATCATAGCAATTATGCCTCAGAGCACAACATTGCCCTTCAGGAGGGCCTGGGAGTACTTTATTAAGGGCCTGAGCACTCACATTTTATATCTTCATCATTTGGCCCTGAGACCTCCCTGTTCTGAAAAATCAGGCCCTGAAGAACCTGGCTTCCCAACTTGGGTACATGTCGTTATGAGTCTGAGGGGACAGATGGATGGAGAGTGACGAGGCATGCTTTGTCACCAAGTGGTGAGATGTAAAGTCCCACGAGAAATTAAATCTATTAGATGCTTGTCTTTTAAAGCCAATGTACTCGAGCTTGTGTTCTCTAATCCCCGTTAGAGACGACTTTGATTTGACTGGCATATTTTTTCCAGGTGCATCTCTGGGAGTTACAGCCACAGCTATTTCTCCTTTATTTCTAAGCTCTCAGCCTTCGAGTCCTCTTAAGATAGAAACACATGGTCAGTTGGCTCAGCTTTTTGGCTCCTCACAAGTATTTCCCCCCATTGTTCTTTTATTTGTTTACAGCCTGCTGATGCCAGAACTATGCACATTGTGATGGGGATGTGCCCCAGAACCGTTTCTCAATGCTTAACTCTCTCCTGGAGGGGACCCTGCACCTCAAACACAAGCCAGTTCTGCTTTAGTCGTCTCACCTCGAGCAATTCTGAGAACCCTCATGATTCGGATAATAGTGGGGTTAATCGGTAGCGAAGCGTTCACCTCGATCTCTTCCAAAGTGATGCCCATGATAGACAGCAGCACGATTGCCAGATCTAATTGGTTCCATCTGGAGACAACACAAAATGAAGTTTAACATCTACTAAGAAGCTGGCAAGGGGAAGTAGCTTGTTTCACACGAATTCCAGTCATTTCAATGGTTCTAGCACTCAAATGAATCTGCAGCATTTTTCTGAGGGTATTATACAAAAGCAGTTATGTTATGAAATCATTATAACTAATGCATCTCATTAGAAAATCAGCCAATTCCAAAGATATTCTTGACTGAGGGGAAAAAGAGACAAAAGCTGGGCAGTTTTCTACCCAGAGGCTGCAGACCTCAGGGGAGACGCTGCAGTATCTGTCCAGCCACTTCTAGACACGACGCTCGTGGACCTCAGCATGAGATCTGCCCTAGAAGAAGCAGAAGAAGGAGGACTGTTGTCCAGTCCTTGCAAGAAAAATCACACTGGGTGAAGGAAAGACCCCAAAGATTCGTGCCAGGTCGGAGAGAGGCATAATCCCAGCACAGACATCCAAAACGTGGGGAGAGGGATGGAACTATCCCCCGACTGCTGAAGGGCTCGTGTCAAGTCCTGCTCAGTGCCAGCACTCTTGGTATTAACATTGAAGGAGGCAAAAATGGGAGGAGAAAGATTCACCAAGGACATAAAATCTGTATTTGTGAAGAGAGTGAAAATCTAGAAGAAGCAGCAATTTCTTCTGCTGCTCTGCATCTGCATAAAAAGAAGTCCCTTTTCTCTTTCATTTCCACTCAGGACCAGATTCTCTTGGAATAAATTTTGTCACGTCACCAGGTCCTCTTGATTATATGGACATGCAACTGGTGTGAGAAGAGAACCAGCCGCTCGGTGTGAAACTGGCTCCTATTTTGTCCTCTCCCAAGGGCGAAAGTGGTGCAATCACATTCCTTGGCATGCATGATCCTTTCTCCAACTCACATCCCAAGCCTCCACCTACTCAGGTTTCAATCAGTCACACCAAAAAGCGTTCACACGTGTCAGACTGACATCACTGGCAAAAGCATCGGGGTCCAGGACACTGAATTTGGGCAGCTGTCTCCAGAAACCTGCCGCTGCCCCCGCGGTCAAGATAGAGCTTTTGTTACCTGTCTTGGAAGAAGCGACGAAACCCAAAGGCGATAAGCTTGAAAACAGACTCCAGGACAAAGATAACGGTGAAGATGTAATTGCAAATCTTCAGGGCTTCATCAAGAACCTGGGGTGCGGACACAGGACCAGGGTTAGACGCTAGCTCTCCTGAGGGGCTTTGCTGCATGCAAACCTGCCCTCCTCTTCTTTCACCAGTTACTCATTTCCCAACTACAGACAAAAGGCTCCAACCACGGGCTCTCTCCGATGACAAATGTCCCAGGGAAAAGTCCCAGTACTTCAGGGAGTGCACAGACTGCATTTCTGCCTGGCCCCAACCCAGCTGATACAATTCACAGGAGGGGCTGACACAAACCCAAGGCACAACTCAAACCCCACGGCAGTAACACAGCCCCAGCTGGGATCGCTTGCGTGAGTAGTAAGAGCTGATGCATTTGCAGGTGTCAGCAGCACAAAAACCCTCGTGCTCTCGGCAGAAGGCTGAATTTCATCCCACTTGCTTGTTTGTGCACTGCTGCAAGAGCCGTGGGCTGGCTGGGACCGTGCAGGCGCTGGCCAAACGGCTCCTTAGGGACAGCCTGGCAGCTACTCCTCACCTTGAGCTTTTAGCAAGGAGCAGGAGAGAGGGATGGCATGCCAGCAGGAGCGAGTGCCTCGGGTTTTCCTCTGCCCACCCTTCCCTTTGCAGGTGTCACAGCCTGGCCACCAACTACAGGTGTCTCCTGGCTGGGGCAACTCCTGCACAGTCAGGCATTAAGCCACGTCAGAGATTATTTCCCCCCAAAAGTCCTGCTTGTGAAGGAGCACTGTGGTAGCAGCATCCTGCATGGCCTCTTAAGTAACGTCCATCAAATGGGATGGCAATAACTGTGTCCAGAGCACTGTTAGGGAACATGGGAGATGGCAACAGAGTGCTCTCAGACCAAAAATAAGACTCGCTGATCCCCGAGTGGGAGAAATCATAGTAGAGGGAATTTAAGCCATGCACTCTGCCTTCAAGCTACAGTTTAGCTTCAAGTATCCATGGTCGAAAACCACCTCACCTGCCCAAGAAGTACAAGCCCAGCCACCACAGGCAGCCATGGCTCTGAACTAGCCTCCCTGCCACATTGCAGGGGACCTGGGCTCTGCCAGCAAATGAGCACATTTATTTGGAAAAAGCAGATTTTGCCCAGGAGCTCTTTGCTTGAACCACCTCTATGCGCATGGCAGCCCCTCCTCTCTATGGGCAGCTGCAGCATCTCCGGCTGGGATCTCATCCACAGGGCATCCCGGGGTATCCCACCACCAACCCCTTTCAGCACCAAATGCCAAGCAATCCTTAGTTTGGATATAAAACTCTCTGGTACATTTAGCCTTTTAAATATCTGCAGGATCCCAGCCATCAGTCACCCAGACCAGAGTGATTTCGGGGCCCTGATTCAGCAGGGCTCTCAAGCATGTGCATGGCTCTAACAGTGTTGTCATCTCAGCACAGCCCAAGCTTGGAGTTATTACCCAGATGCTTAGAGACAAAATGTTATTTTCCTAAAGAAAATTAAAAACAAAAGCCTGCCCAACATTTTTATAATGCAAGAGAAAATGTAACTGCAAAACGACTGCGGTAAGACGCACACCCTAAAGCGATTCCAATACAGGCTCCTTAGCCAACAACCTTTTTCATCACCAAATGACTGAATCATGCAATGAGTCTTCCAGGGTATTTAAAGGTGACCTGAACAGAAAAAATAAATTGGGCTTGTGCCCTTTCACTTTTTGGCTTCTTTATGCTAGGCTGGAGGATATTTTTCCCCTCGCTTGCATGTCTTAGTTGTTTGGGTTTTTTTACATTAAGTATTCAAGTCCTGTCTAGTCTTAAAGAATATTTCCTCCTATTGTGTGTTATATTTATTCATTCTGAAAGTGGCTAATAAAAATAAGTACAAGTTATATGGCAAAGGCAGCGATTTCCATTTCATTCTTACGCACAAGAGACTTGACATCCCAGGACAGGCTGTTTTTATTTTCAGAGTATGACAAAGACCCAGGAACTTAGCGCACTAATATATTCAAATGTATTTTAAAGACCAGTATGGAATCCAGTGCCTGTGAAAATTGGGCCCTATGGGACACTGGGGATTTAGAAGAAACTTTGCAAAAAGAAACATTTCACAAATTCTACTATTCCTTTTCCTTTTTCTCCTTTTTTTGGTGGAAAACCTAAGTCAAAGGGAAGATTTCAATGACGATCTCGTCTAGCAAACCGAACAAACCTGCTCCCATCCTCTTTTTCAAAGAGGTCCATTTGCACTTAACTAGAAGGGAGAGGTGCAACAGGATCCGGGTACGAAAAGCCATGGTTTGAGCTGGAAGCCAGATGAAGGATGGGTACACGCTCCACGGGGCAAAGGGACAAGTCAGGCATGGTGAACGCGGGCCCTGAGCTCTAACAGCAAAACTGGCCTGAACTCTGCCCATCAGCACATCCCACCACGCCTGAGCATGCCCCTGCCCTGCTTTTTCCCCCTCTCTGTCCCAGTACCTTTGGCTGCTGGTAGTGCTCCATGGCCATGGTGATCACGTTGAGGCCGATCACTCCGGTGATGAACAAATCCAGGTAGTGGCTGGTGCACATCTGGTGGATCAGGAGGCGGAAGCGGGAGTAATCCGAATAGTAGGGCTTACACTGTGCTTCTGCAGCGGGGAGGAGGAGAGCGGAGAGGCATGTCAAGTCATTTCTCTGTCTCTTTCTGAAGTCAACGCACCCTCGCTTTCCAACTCCAAAGATGATAAATTCTAGACCGATTACAGCAACATGCTGTCTTTTTTATTTCCTTTTTTCTTGCTGGCATGTTACCATTTTTAATACACAGCAGGGCTTCTGTCATCTTACATCCATTAAACATCTTCAGTGGGACATGCGCTATACTCAGCCTTATGGCATCAGGGATGAGGTGAGCTGGGACTATTGTACTGCTAAAGAATGTTTTCCCTGTAGGGAAATTTAAATTAAATTTAAATTAAAACAACAATTTTTGTTTCTGCTGATCTTAAGAGTCCCCAAAGTATCTGAAAACCCAATTAACAGTGAGATGTTGGGGACAGATTTTACTAACAACGGCTTAAAAGTACAGGCCACTGAGTTAGCGGTGGTCTTTGAAAGAGAAGTAATTCAGACATATTACGTTCTTTGCAAGAAACTGTAGAGAGAACAAAACTCACCACTTTGGCTGTCAGAACCCTGAAAAATGGTCCAGAAAAACACCAAGGAAAACTGATCAGTCAGCCTTAGCGATTAGAAAATAATGATCCTCCATTTAGACAAGATTATCAAAGTACAGATTTCACTGTTCAACTCATTCCCGTGTTCGGCTGCCTCAGGGATGACACATGCTCTTTAGACCCCGAATGTTCCTAGAGATAAACTCATTTACTCACCTAATCTCTAATGAGGAAATGCCAAGGCTGAGTATATAATTCAGTACAATTTTCAAGGAGGCATTATAATGCAGATTGAAGTGGAAAGGACTGTCTTGAATATGTCAGAGTATAATATTACTCTCATAATTAGATGATCAACTGGTTATGAAAATTATTGAGCTGTAAGAATTACATGGCTTGATATTTAGTGCTGCTGAGCAAATGTACAGTTTGATACATTATTCCGAGCAAAAAGTTGGGCAGAATGAAGCCACGAAGCACAGGTTTGGGTTGCCCTAAGGGAAGACTAATTTTAGAAGATTAAATTTTGCCTGGAAATAGAATTCACTTTGTCAATAGCCAACGACATTGCAATCAAACCCATAGATTTAATGGTTTCACGCACTCCCTGTTTCGCAACAGGATCCTGAAAAATCAGAGTTTTGTTTATTCCATAGAGACAGACCTTTCCCTTACAGCCCAGGGACCAGAGAGACAAATCACTCAGCGGTTTTATTCTGTAGGGGTTTGGAATGCCCAAAATTCTGCTTCAGTGTCATCAAATGAAAGGCAGTATTAATATTCACTTTCTGATCTGCAGTGTGCTTTAGGTGATCTGTACCCGAGTGCTAAAGCACGATATCGATGAAAAGGTCTATAAAATGAATTTTCATGCTGAATCTATTGAGTGCTTACAGAAAAGCAGACCGGTAGCTGCTGACTCACTCATAAGACTTTGTCAGATATCCCAGAATCTGCATAAATCTCCATAAAGTCAAGATATCCCGATCACATTATGCTAAATTATGAGTAGCAAATTAACTAAAATGTTTGAATACAATTAGGTTAGGAATAGGACCTATTTTTATGAACCAACTTATCATCTCAGAAAGAAACACCATCATAATTGGATCACTTACTTCTTCTACATTTATGTATAATTCACATTCGAAAAGAAAAATGTCAGTGTTTCTGCCTTTTCTTGCAGTGGATTTACTTATGAATAATTACACTGGAATTCAAATTTTTCTTAGCTTTGATTGACAAGTAATTCCAAATCCTACAGAACAGCACTGACGCCGTTAGAACAGAGAGAGGATTTAGAGAGAGGTTGTAAAATGTCTCCTGTGCAGGGCTCCTGCACCTGGATTAGCCAGTGCGTGGCCTCATAAGCAGGGTTGCTAATTGTTCACAGATCTGCAAAGGCTGCTCCCCCTTGGCAGCCCCTCTCCCAAACCCCAGAGCTCCTTCCCACCTTTCCCAGCACATGCCCCCAGGTTTCCACAGCCAAACGTCTCTGGATGCTGCTCTTGCAGATGCGTCTGCAGCCTTAGAAAATTACCATTAGTAAATGTTTCATCCTTCCCCGTTAACTTTGTTAAGAGGGGATTTGTCAACCCTGTTTACGAATCATGCCACCACTCGCTTCACCGCTCTCCGCATGCCGGCCATGCGTATTAGTGCAAGACAGACGCTACCGCGAGATGAACCACACACAAACTAGCATGCTGTCCGAGGACTATAGAGAAATAGCTACTGTGTCTAGGTGGGCAGGGAACTTTCTGAACAGATAAACCATTTTCTTGCTATTGTATAAATACCATCTAGTTCACCGGACCCATGCGGTTCTGCAGAGAAGTTGGGTGTTGCTCACGTGTAATTATCCAGGCGCAAAGCCCGTGCCCCCTATCACACAGTATCGTTTCTAATTATTGCAGTAAAGATCTAAACAATACCAACATCTTGGGAAATACAGACATCTGTTAAACTCCAGGTGGTGAACTCCACAACTAACACAACACCACATTACTGTACTGTTACAATACACTGTGTCAAGAACAACAAGAGCTCTGGGTTAGTCTCGGTTATTACTGGAAAGGTTAACTTGGCTTCCCGGCACACATGGCGTTAAAGAAAAGAGGAGGAGAGCAAATGAACAAAAGAAGAATTGGCAGAATGAGAATGTGAGAAGATGGGGAAATACAGCAAAAGCCCACTACGAGACGTCAGGCTGGTAAACAGGGTGTAAATCAAGCTGCTTCACCGTGGCTGGAGGCCAGGAGTGGGGGAGAGGGAGAAGTGGCTCAAATTTAGGTGGTGTTGCACTGGAGAAAATCAGCTCAGACAGCGGATCCTAAGCAATCTCCTCCTAACCCAGGGAGGAAGGAGATTCTGCAGCTGGTTGAGAGCTGTTTTGGGAGAGTCCCACCTGCCCGCTCACCCTGGGCGACGGTGGTCTAAGGGGACTGCGCCGGCAAGGGGAGCGGGTGCCTGGCAGGGGGGCACTCGGTTTTAATTTATTATTTTTACGGGCTCTCAACTCAAGTTGTTTCCCAAGCAGATATTCTGTACTCCTCTTGGCATCATCCTGCGGGACTGTACCTGATCCCCTTGATGAGGGCTGGGAGGCAGAGCACGGCAGCCCCAGGCAGCTCCAACCTCTGTCCTGGGGTAGCCAAACTCATTGCCGTCCTCTCCCGCCCGTTTGGAAAGGCACTGACCATTGCTGTTGCAGGATAAACACTTCCCACTCCTAAGCCTGCTCCGACTTCTCCCTTCAGCTTCGGCGATCAGAGCCCAGCTTTGGGGCATTAAGCCCCGTGCCACTGTCCATCCGACAGCTCTAGGATGTGACCTACGAAATGGCACCAGTGACCAGCAAAGCAGCGCTGGAGGCACCCCCGATCTTCCCGGGCAGTGCCACTGCCAGCTCCCAGAGCGTCCCAGGGCTCAGCCGGTCTCTGCCGGCGCCGCAGGAGATGTGTCCAGGGCCACTCTCTTCCCATTAACTGCATTTTCTTGGGGGGAATCGGGCTGGGCACGCGGCTCCGAAATATCTGCGAATAGCGGCTGCCTCCGAGTATAGCCCTGTCAAGAGAGAAATTGCCACTTTCCCCGAGGTGGCTTTCGAGCCGGAGGTGCGTGGGCACGGGAAATTGGAATTCACAAGAGTGGGACAATTCCATTACTGTCTCCTCCAGCTTCTTCCTTCTCCTATAATAAGGGAATTAACTACTTTGCAGGTCTGAGTATATCTG
This sequence comes from Gavia stellata, assembly GCF_030936135.1. NCBI lineage: Eukaryota > Metazoa > Chordata > Aves > Gaviiformes > Gaviidae > Gavia > Gavia stellata. The sequence goes on along the minus strand of NC_082615.1, from coordinate 7,485,077 downwards.
AAGGACGGTGGCAAAGCAGTGAGCAATGAGCCCGTGACACAGCTGGATTTACAAACTGTATCAAGAATATTATTAGGTTAAAAAGTAGTTTGCACTGAAGGAACTTTTTTTACTTAAACACAGCGTTTTACTTGGCTTTTATTGCACTGAATGGATTTATTAAAAAAAAAAAAGGCAAAATGGAAAATGACAAATTATTTCCACCAAGAAGATTCCAGTTGTGACAGAATGTAGACTCAACAAAAAAAAAGGAAAAAATAAAATTATAATATCTCACTATGCACCAGGCAGCAGCGCACACACACACAATATTCCATCTTATCTTCACAGAAAGAGAAAAGAAACCCTCTGTGAGTGCAGAGATGTGTGGAAGCTTTGGGGTCACAACTCCAGATTTCTCAGTGAACCACAGGAGGTTCATCTACAGCACCTGGGACTGATTCCCTAATATCCCCAACAGTCAGGTTCAGAAATAAAACCTTTCTATTCCCTCACACCGGTGCCTGAAGAGCAGCATGGCACATTCACTACCACTGGATCCAAAGAAAAGACAACAAAAGGAAACACAAAGCACAGACCTGACAATTGCACGCGCTTTAAAGGCAAACTCTAAGAGTCTTTCTGAGCCTGCGCGGGATAACGGAGCGGTTTGCAATGAGTTCAATGCCTTAAAAATAAAATAAAATAAGACAGCCTCGATGTAGCTCTGTAGAACCAGGAGAGGAGTCACAACCAAATAGAAAGAAGCAAAACCAAAGAGACCCCCAAACCCAGTGACAACACCCCCCCATGCTGCCCCTGTTTCGCGGGAGAGGACAGGAGGCCTACCAAGAAGAGCAAGAATGAAGGCAAAGAAATAAAAATACCAGGAATGGCAATGGGAAGGAGATTCAGGATTTATTAAAGCATGTTGTGGTAACTTCCAACAAGGCCTTAGAAATATAAGGTAGGAACCTCGATCTCCCTGAGTTAACCTCTGCAGTGAAAGCCGACAGCCCTCACCTTGCAATTTTTATTTAATCAAAACTCCCTGCAATGTGTGAGAGATGGATGGAGCCCTGCTCCCATCTCAAGCAGTGGGAGTTTGTTCACAGGTGAGAGTTTTAATGGCACAATTTTCCTAGCATATTATTTTTTGTCGAAAATTACAGCTATATTTATTTCTACGTTGGCGCCTCTTTAATTATTCAGGCTAATACTCTTAAGTTATGAATTAAACAAAATGCTTGCCAGATCAAAGCTTCTCCTAAAAATAAAAAGAGCAAGGGACAGATTTGCAGCCCTGAGCACGGTCCTGGCGAAGGGGGACAGGAAAGGGAGATGTGAGCGAGCCCTGGTCGGGGTCAAACCCCCAGCAGCGTTCAGCCCAGCTGGTCCATCCCCACCAGGACCTGGAAAGGCTTTGGGACGGCATCTTTATTTCTTTTAATTCACAAGATGCCTCATGGATTGAGCGACTCTCAATCAATACGAAGAATTTACAAGCTGGGCAGCACAACAGCTAAACCCCACGTCCATGCTGAGGGTTGGTGTGGGGCTGATCTCTCCGTTAAAGCACTGGGGCTCTGCACTATACTGAATGTTACCCTGCTGAAAAAATACTGTGCCTCCCTGAAGCACAGCGTTAGTGGAGCAGTGAGCAAGGGCTGGAGAAATAATGAAATAACCTCCCTAAGTGAGACTGCCTGCCTTCCAGAGACACTCCTGCAAATTATTCAGAGACTCCTAAGTTGGTGTTTGCAAAGCTAGAGTAAACAATAAAGGACCCATTTCACAGTCCAGTCATTATTCTCTAAGAAAAAAAAAAAACAAAAAAAAAAAAAGGAGGAAAAAAAGCGCCATGAAAAGTCTGACAGTGTCTTAATGAAAACCAGAAAAAAAAAATACTGAAGAACATAACATGATCAAGAGGTAAATTAAGGGTTTGCAAGTGGAGTCCTGAGCCAGGTCTGCAGACCCGCAGTTCGGAATGATATGCGTGTGCCATGAAGTAAGCAAACGAGCTTTGCACCACACACACGGTTTAGTGGGATGCCTCACAGCAGCGGTGGCCAGCCGTTAGTGACACAGCACTGCCATTCAAGTGGGACGAGACGTGTCGACTTCCCAGTACCTTGCACTGCACTGGCTGAGCTCTCCATTAATACATCATCCAGCATTAGATCTAAAAGAACGAAATGGCATTAATCACCCGGCAGGACACGCGGCAAGACTTCCCTTCCCCTTCAGAGGTCCATACGGCTCTCAGGCTCTCCACTGCCTCTACTGGGATTCCTTGTGGGATCTTCTCCTTGTGCCTCATAAAGGGTGGGGTCAGGTACGTGGGCTCGTCGTGAAAAAGGAGGGGCTCTTGTGCTTCTCCCACGTACACAGGTGGAAGCCCAAGAGACCCCTGAGAACCCCCTTGCTTGACGACAATGAAGGTGAAGACGCTTCTAAAGGACGGACTTTGTACGTATCCTGCTGGGGCAGCGCACCTTACAGCGACCACTCCTGCATCTGCCTACATCTCAGCGAGCTGGGATCTCACATGCTGTTCTGGTTTTCAGATGTCCGATTGGGTAAATGCATTTGAAGAGTCTACGATCAAAAATGACTGTGCAACCAGTTAGATGTCTACGTCTGTCTCTGACATCCATAGGTTGGTTTGGGCATCTGGGGACACTCAGGAAGCCCAGCTGAAAGGAACCCCCACGCAGTTGCTGGCATAATCAAAGCCCTAGTCTTGGTATCATCTGCAAGTTCCCACCATGCAGAACGAAGCTAAGCAATGACATCTGTTGCCTCCGAGGGCAAAGCTGGACATGGGCAATTAAAAGCAACGTTTCACTGAACACGAATTGGGAAAACTGTTCTGAAGCGACTTGGAGGGCTTCATACTTTGCATTTGAAAGGCTTTTATGGCGATTGAATACTCAGCAATATTTGATCCTCAGTAAAATAGCTGTTTATTGCCTCTTTAATTAGGCATTTCATAGGACTGAATGAATAACTACATCTCCAAGGACGGTTTGTGATTCTTTCCCACTGGGAAATTGCCCAGACTTATGTCTTTTCTTCATCTAGTTCCTCTAGCATTATAAATAAGGTCATTAATAATAACTAAACATCTATTTTTCTTCTACAGAAATGTCTGCTTTCCAAAACTGCAACTTTAAATAGGGATCTTTCTATCCAGCCTTTAAAAACATTTTCTAACTCATCAGCTTGAAACTGTGTTTGGGAAATTGGACTGACCAAAAGAGCTTTCTAGGCATTTCCTTGATGTGAAAAACAAAAAAGAAACTCTTCCCATCTGTATCCCACTTAACTGAGAACAGTCTAACGTGTCCTCCACCGCTCTTGAGGGAAGCCTCTATCTTTCCACTGACCATCGAGGAAGCCAGGCTCTCGGCATAAACCAAAGTTTGATGTCCAGAGGCTGGTGTGATACAAAACCTGTGAAGCTCATGGGACTTAAAGATGTGACCAAAGGAAAGTGCTGGGTAAGTGCTGAACTGAGAGAGGCTGAGACACCGTTGTGGTACGTGGTTGCATGATTAAACCTGTCACAGCTATTAAACACCTCTTAGACTACTAAAAAAAAATAAAACAGACTTAATATTACCAACTTTCGGAACAAACGCCTGATCAGACAGCCTCTTAAACAGTACTGAAGTCTGTCAAAGATAGAGAAGAGATGTGAAAGGGGACACGGAGAGAGCAGCAGGCGGACTGACCAGGGAGGGAAAGAGTGCAGTCACGGACATGGAGGGCAACGGAGAACGTTCAGTCAGAAGAGAGAGCATGCGAGAAGAAGAATACCTCCGACCTGTGGCCTCTGGCTGACTTATTTCTTACTTATTCAACCAAATTCAAAGAAAAAAAGGACTCGAGGACAAACGTCAGGTTGGAGACTTTTGACAGAGCAGAGGTCTAGCCTCCTTTCACCTGTAAAGCCTTCTCCAGGCAGGGCTGCAAGCTTACACATCCAGTTTGGAGTTTGGTTCAATTTGCATCAGTGCTATTTTGTCTAGTTAGTTACTCTCCTCAACTCCTTTTTTTTCTAATCTGTATTTCTCAAGCAAATGCATTGATATGTTTCTCTAAGGAGTTTTTAAGCATTACTAGAATGAGATGGCTCCATTATTTTATTACACTCTTGAATAGCAGTGGTGCTACTGTGCCAATAAATAAACCTGCTTGATAAATGGGACAGGTAACATCACTGTGGCATTACAAGGCTGTAATAAACCAAATAGTGAATCCAGTTATCAGCAACAGTGCTCATGACTCAGAAGATTTATGGTGCCATCCGGCACTGCTGATCTTTGCAGTTGTCACTATTTGTGTAATACTGAGCTCTGCTATCCAAGAAGCTCCAGGTCTGATTACTATTATATTTTAATTTAAATAACCTCCAATGGAAAGGTCATTGCAAATCATGCAGCCATTAAAAAGGCTTCCATGGCTCCTTGCTCAGCCTAAAATGACACTATTTCCTTCATGCAAATTTTATAACTGGACATGCTTTTGGGAGAAGAATGATCACCAGACGCGAGGCAGGGAGGGGAGGGAGAAGGGGATCGTGTGGAAGGTCAAGCAGGACTCAGAAAGATGTGGAAAGACTACCGACCAGCCATCTGTTTCTCCTTACTCCTTCTCTTTTTCTCCAGCCGGCGAAGCCTCTTCTCCTCCCGCCTCTTGGCTTCTTCCTCCTCCTGGTGCTGCCGACACTTGTGGAAATTCTCCACCACCACCCCCACAAACATGTTGAGGACGAAGAAGGCCACGATCAGCAGGAAGGAGATGAAGTAGAGGAGCATCCATGGGTTGTAGTTCATGACTGGCTGCAAAGTGGAGGAAGGCAAGTGTCAACTGAACCTCACAAAAAAAAAAGGGAGCAAATGGATACAGACGCCCCATCCACAAGACCCATGGGTGCCCCTTTTGAGGCAGCTCGGTGTGAATTTCTTCCTGAAAATTAGAGCCCTCTGAGACATTTTGACTGAAAGCTCCCAAAGCACAAAGCACGTTCAGGACAGAAGAGCCACCTCTGTTCTGCCAACGGCAGGACAGTAGCATCCTTTGCAGCTATTTTAAGTCCCTTACTGAAAACCTGTACCTACACGAAGCACTACTTTTCTCCTGAAATGTCCAAATTGTTTAGAAAGTCAAACCATTCTTTGATAGGTGTGGTTCTCCTAATGCTAGTTACACCAGTCGTGTTGCAAAATCTGTGGGGAAAAGGCTAGGTCCAAATCCAGACTTTTCACTGGACTCCTTGTCACGCCCCAGGACTTGGGTTAAATGCCTCCCTCGATCCCAACCCCATAACCCCATTTGACTGCAGACGCCAACAGTATTTTACAAAACAAGAGCCAGAATGTGCGACCTTTGACAACTCACCTCTTACAGCTCTGCTAGAGCACGTACCTGCTGGTCAACTCCCACAGCATCTAAGCCATCGTACATGATATCCACCCACCCGTCCTTGGAGGCCAGAACAAAGAGAGACATCAGGGCCTGGAAATGCATGGAGAAAAAGTTAGACGTAGTTGCACTAAAGCTCTTTTACTTGTAACATTTTACTCCTCTTTGCCCTTTCCTCTCTGAGGATTGTCATTACCTGTCTGATAACGGGACACTTTGATGCCTGAGGCTTCTCCTGGCAGCAAAAAACCCTATCAATGTCAGTGCCCCGTTCAGCAATGAGCGCTAATTCGGAAACCACAAAGCCGAAGTCAAAAGCAGCTTCATTTCCACCCTCCAGGCCTCTACTGCTCCCAACTAATTAGTCCTTACCATGCTGCTAAAATAAGGCTGTGTTGCAGAGGTGGTTGAAAGTGTCCGGCTCTATTAGACAAGCCCTTCTGCAAGATATATTTGGTTTGTTATGTAGCAGTGAAGCAATTAAGTACTCCACGAAGCCACATGTGCTTGTTCTGTTCTGAAAAGAAGTGTATGCCTGCTTGGAAACACTACCTTTGGGATTTACAGAGACAGAATGCTTTGTATGCGAACTGAATATTTACTGCGACTGGTAGTGCCCTGTAAGAAAATCCCGTGGGATAATAATGCACAGGTTTTAAGTCAAGGAGGCAAAGGAGCAAAGAAGCAGATTACCATTCTATTAATACCTGGCCGAGATTATCAAAATTATACTTGTGCCGGACCCATTTGTAGCTTGCTTCTGTACAATCCGATTTATTTGTGATGTTTCTGGTGTCCTCCCCCTGGCAGACAAAAAACTTGCCTTTGAAAAGCTGCAAAACACGCAAAGAAGAGAGGAAAGGTAAGGGTTCGGTCCGCAAGATTTCTCTGCAGACGATGGGCATTTCTCCTGGGGTATTTTGCACAGCCCATACCAACCACAGAAGTTAAGGGAAATGGCCCCATCTGTGCAGGTTAAGTGTGAGCAGCCTGTATAATATGGACCTGATGAGCAAATACATGATTTCACATCATTTAGGATACCCACCTCGTGCATTAGGTTGTTCGGTTCAGTGATCTGAGACTGGCCTAAAGGCCTTTGCCTCTGGGTCACCAGCTCAAGTGTAGCCCTGGCCAACAGCCCAGACCAGCTAATGGCTTCTTGCCACACGTGGAATGGCTCCGGCGACTCCAGCCCAGCTAACGATGCCGGTTTCAAGAGTCACCGACAAATTAAACGTAACAGGGCCCCTCTGTCAGCAAGGAAAAGGTGGCACTGAAGCGGCACAGCGATGGACTGAGCTCTGCTCTTCCAGGTCACAAGCGGACACGTCAGAGAGGAGCAGAGCTGCTGCGAGTGATGTTGGGCTCTCACGGAATCAAGAGTGCTGTCAGTCCAGCTATGGTCTCTGATCCTGAGTGCTGTTCTCCAGCCATCATTAGGCTCTGCAGACCGCGCAGGGGTCAAACATTCCTTGTGCAGAGCTTAAGGAGTCAAGCCCGACTGGTGTTGGGTACCTGATCCTGAGCTTATTTCCTTTGGTGTAAGCCCGGAGAGACACAACTCCTGGGGAGTCAGCTCCTGATTTACACCTGCACGAGGAACATGAGCCTCCACGCACTTAATTCTAGACCTGGTGCTTCCTGCACACAGAACAGAGAGTGGCAGGGGATGATTACTCCTTCAGACAGGGTGACTGATGCTAGCAGGATGGATGGTATCAAAGCCTGGGAGACATCCAGCAAATCTGGTTTTATTTGCTGACAGAAGCTACTGACATTACTATTTTGGGGGGAAATGGCAGCCTGCTCTTCAGGCTCCTTAGAACACCACCTGGGTATAGAGAGAAAAGACACTGACGGGTTTTGATCTGTTGTTCTGGACAAATATCAGTAGAAATAATAGCGAACAACGCATTACTCCATGGGTTTCCTTCAGAAATCAACAGCAGAAGGATGTTCTCTAGGCATGCAAAATTGATGACCACTCAGCGCAGTCATAAAACTTCTGGATGCAAGAAGAGAAGTATTCCCTGATCTTTCCATGGAGAAACACTATCCGTGGGTAAGGCAGGCTGGGGAGATATAGCCTTCACAGAGAAAAGTTTTAATTAAGCAGGAAGGTAAACAACTGTTTTTAATATATTGTCTATAAATATAACTTCTCCAGGAGCCGGACTGTAATGCCACTCAGATGGGAGCAGTAACACAGCTACTAACGGGGTTTGGAAATACGAAGCCCAATTTGAAAAAAACGCTGATCGCTCTCAGTGCTTCAGATTTTAGCACTTCCGAAAATGAAAGACCCAGTGTTGCCTTACTCTACTTGTTTTATCAGTCTCTTTCTTGTGTCTTATTAATGACTATCAACGTGTGGACAAGCGCTACAATAAAAACAGTCTCGCTAAGAGGAAACACTGTTAGAAACCTGGACGTCTGGCTTTTAATAGCATAAAAATCTCTAGTTTGATCCTCAGTTTATATTTACATGGGAAAACCAACTGTAACTTTGAGAGATCATCTTTTTACAGAAAATAGCTATGGCCCTCATCTTACACCTAATTAGACATAAATATTAACTGAGAATTTTGCATCCTGAATACAGGATCAGTCTTGCTTGTATCTACCACTTAAGCACATCAATAGTCATGATAATTTAACATGAGACTGCAAGTCACTAGGGAAAGCAATCACAATTAGCAGGGAGGAAATTCGAAGAGCATGCTGCAAGTTTTGTTGTTTGGCGTAAATCTTCCCGTGTCTGAATTTTATATTGTTTTACGGCATATACTTAGTTTTATGAATCTGTTTAGTATAATGGATGGATGTTGTTGTACTGTAATGCTAAGCCAATCTAGCTGCTGAAGTGGTTATGGATGGCATGATTTTCTTCTCTGCTTATTTTCAATGCTGTATTTATTATTTAAACAGTATATTAATATAAAATATCATATAAGACACCTTTCCAAAACAAAGCCAAACAGAGCTGCTTTCCAAAGCTGGCTGTGACAGACCAGATAAACTTCAGAAAGAAATAAGTGTTATGTCAGAATATTTATATGAAACAATCTCTTCTTCTCAGGTAATGAGAAACCAATTGCATTGGAAACTCTGCCACTTTTCCCCCTGGGTTCCTGCACTCCTGGGACTGAGGATATTGCCAGCAGAGCTGGCAGGAGCAGACTCAGAATTCTCCATTTCTGCAAGCTTTCAGTTATACAAACTGTCAGAATCTGAATGAACCTCCAGGTCAAGATCTCTCTGGAGTATACAAACCAACAATTTCAGCTTTGAGAGTTTCTATTTCCCCATTGGCTTATACCTAGAAGAAAGGTGGAGGGGAGATGTCCCCATGTTATCTCCCAGATGGAACAAGAACGGGATTTAACAGTTTCCCTGAGCAGAGTTTTTCTGGTGGTACATGTCATGCCTCAGGCCTGACCCTTCTGTGGTGTGGCTGGGGGAAGAAAGTGGAGAAACAGCTTGATTCACGTCCCGCTGCAGGCAGAGCAGAAGTCCTTGTGGTGGGGAAGGGATGAAGAAAGCCCATTCTGTGCCTTTGAGGGGGTCATTGTGTTGGCTTTTGCATCACTGCATGCAACAGGGAAGCTTCAAGAAAGTTCAATGCATCAAGGGACACATAGCCAAGACTGGGCAGTCATGAATCAATGTGTCTTGAGAGCACTAGAAAGGCCATGCTGTGCTGCTGGGGTGGGGACTGAGAGCCGCATAAGCCCTTGGGTCTGAGTCGTGTCAGGCTGTTAACCATGGCAAAGTTACAGATTCAAAACCAACACACGCTTCCAGAGCTGGGCAGAAAACCTCGGTGGAACCAGAGAGAGGCAAAACCAACCCTGCTCACTGACTCTAACCATTGCTCCTTCAGCTATGGCTAGGGATGAGCGTAGCTAGGCCACTGTTGTTAGGTTGTAATTGTTATGAGTTTTTAATGGCTGACCAATAATGGGAAATCTGCTTCCTCCTCACTAGGAGCAAGGAGCTTTCCTCAAGAAGGCCAAACGGCACATTGGTTCAGTTTCAGAAAGGCTTATAGTGTGCCCATGGGTACAGATACCCAGATGTGGGGCCATCTGGGCTCATTACACTTTTGGGTTAGGTACTGAAGCTTACAGGGGACTCACCTGAACTCCCAGGATCCCAAAGATTATGAAAAAGGCACAGCAGATGACCACGATGTTCCCAATGGGCTTCAGGGATGACATGAGAGTCTCTACCACCAGCTTCAGTCCTTGGGCTCGACTAATGACTCTGTGGGGGCAAGGAAGCACAAAAGCTATGTTAGACCTGTTTTTGCCAAGTTTTGCATCCTACCAAGCTAGAAGATGCGGAGAAAACAGTGTTAGGGAATTTTTTAGAACGGCAAATAACTCAAAAATCATGATGGAAGAAGCAGTTCTGGAAGATTGACCTGTGAGATTATGGAGGCGTTTGAGGGAAAGGGGTCTCTGCCTACACATACAGCTTTGCATAAAAGAAGAGGAGGAGGAGACCACGTATGAGGAGCCAGGTCAGAAAAGCCACTGGAGAAGGACCTAGGAAAGGAAGATATATAGGCTAGCCCCATATTTTTCAAGCTTGGAATGATGGTTTTAATCTAACCCACTACTTATATTTGATCCGTTCATTGATCAGCATCTTCTAGTTACCCTTCACTGTAATATATTCAAGCCTTGGCATTTTCCTTTTCCTATCATTTGGTCCAAAGAGCTCTCTAGGTTTCCAGCCTTGATCACACCTTCCCCGGGATCCAGCCTCTTGGTTTGGGCCACCCACAAGCACACACGTTTATGCCTGTAGCCTGTCCAGGACTGCAAAGAGAGGGCCTCCCAGTGTCCACTCCGGCATAGTTCTAGACAAGGCTCTTGATTTCCCTGTCTCAGTCTGTGAAACAGAGCAGCCACTCATACACAGCTGCCTGCAGATCTGTAGTGATCATAGAATGGTTTGGTTTGGAAGGGACCTTTAAAGGTCATCTAGTTCAATCCCTTCCTGCCACGAGCAGGGACATCTTCAACTAGGTCAGGTTGCTCACAGCCCCGTCCAGCCTGTCCTTGAATATTTCCAGGGATGGGGCATCTTCAACCTCTCTGGGCAATCCGTGCCAGCGTTTCACCACCCTCATTACAAAAAAAAGTCCGTACATGTCCTTACAGTGCTGCTGTGTACAGAGACCTGAGCTACCCCCCTCAGTACTATCAGAGTCTCTGCTTTATACCCACTGTACAACCTCAGCTACTGAACCAGTGGTGTCATCCAGGTGAAACCTCACCAGCAGGACCCACAGGCATCTTAACCTTATTTCTGTAGCTCCTCTCCATCTGGTACCACACAGAATTTCATAATAGAGGATTAGATCATATGGAAAGGTTGGGGAAGAATAATGTGGACGTCATGACTGAAGCAGGTAAAAAAAAGAGAAGAAACTATACTATACTCTCAAGGACAATACTACAATGAAAGGACAAGGCTTGTGCGATTTAGAGAAGCCATCTCACCATGCTTGGCAAGACGACCGAGGTATTCAGGCTCACAAACCTGAAGGTGGAGAGCTGGGGGACCGAGAAAGGCATCTGAAAAGGTTGCATGCTTCTCTCCTCCTGATGCCAACTGGAATTAAGCATTTCACTAGCTCTGTAAATCAATTTGTACTGATGCCATAGAAACTGTGCTTTCCCAGGGCAGAAATAGCTGTCTGCTGTGTAAGCCGGAGGTAGGGAAGCGCCTGTGTGCTGCTGGGTACCGGCTGGTGACTCCTGTGAACACTTGGCACTCAAAAGTACCACAAACTTCCCCACCTTCTTATTTCTGCCTGGTTTTCTCTCTTGCCATGGGAGTCCTCTCACCGCCTCTCCCATTTCGCCCCAAGTCTGGCTGCACCACCTGAAGCACAGCTTGGAGTTTTGTTGCCTGGAGAGAATCCAAGTTCTCCTCCTCTCTCCCCTCTCCCGGGCTGTGGTGCTCCCAGCAGAGGTCCCCATGGACACATCCACGTGCCCAACACGCATGGCCTCAGCTGGGACCTCAGTCAAGCCTGCACCAACCCTCTCCTGCCCCAGAGCCTATGGGTTTAGCAAACTGCAGAGCCCAGAGCACAGGCACCAGGTCTTTCAAAAACTGTTGGCTTTAAACAGTATCCTGAAAAGCTAAAAATGATTTCCCTTTTTTCTAGTTAAATATTTACTCGAAATGTCAAGGGTAACTCATCAATTATCATTTTAAAAAAGAAACAGATGGTGGTATTTTTATCCACTCCCTTACCAGTGAAACACAAAAGGCAGAGGCTGCTATTCCTCACGCTGGAAGTCTCTTACAGGTAGCTGTTGTGGCTCCCTGTTTCGGACACCTCAGCTTTCCTGATGCTCACATCTGGGTTATTTTAGGGAATGAGCCACGGGGTGAGATGGCTCAGGGAGCAGAAGGTTGCTCAAGGCTGAGATGCCCCAGAGGACGGTGTGGACCCCATGCAGCCAGGGCAGCGTGCAGACTGGTCGGCGTGGGCTGCCAAAACAGCCCACGTGAATCAGCCCAAACTGAGGTCCTCGCTGGGGCAGCTACGCTGCTGCTGTTGCGTTGTACCTGCACTGATGCTGAGAGCCGAAGCCAGCTAGCAGAGGAGGCTGGACGGCGAGTTAGCATGCCCAAATGAATGAGCTGGTTAATCCAGCCTGATGGCAGTGTCCGCAGGGCAAGGGCTCTTCCCACTCCATCTGAGTGCACAAAGCAAGCGTTGGGCTGGATAGTCTAAGGCTAAGTTGCTCTTCTGGATCCTCAGATGGCCTAAAGACCTCACCATCCCTCACCTATTACCCTCACACAGTCCTGGGTGAAATACTACAAATCCCAAACTACAGATGGGAAACTGAAGCATGGGAGGACCGCAAGCCATGTTCTTACAGGTACGCAGGCACCTCATTTCCAATGATTTTTATAGAAATTAGGTACTTTGGTGCCTTTAGGGATCTTGACTTAGGTATTCTGCCCACTGTCACACAGGATGGAACCGAAGACAGGTCTTCTAAATTGAAGGCCTGTGGTCTAAACTACTGGAGCATCCTTAAATTTTGGGGAACAAGGAAGAAATTTAGTCTCCAGAGCCTAAAGTTGGTAATTTTCTCCAACACTTATTAAGAAAGCCTATTCTAGAAATAATAAAGTGATTTCCCTTGTGAGATACTATTTGGTATCAAGCAGAGAGAGAAAATAGTAGGTTACTTGTCTAACTTCGCAGTCATGTGTGCTGAGAAAAAAAGGGCTGAGAAACAGCAGCATTTGGCTGCTTTCAGAGTTTTGATCAACCAGGGAATTCCTCAAATGAGAATGCATGAGGGTAAAAGCTGCCACCAGTTTAGCTCCATGCCAGTGCTGTTTCCAGCCCTACAGGGAGAGAAGACTTTGAAAAGATTTTGAAAAATAATAGTTCTTACTGATAAAAACCTTCAGACCTTGGAGCTGCCGGGGCCTGATCCAATGTCGAGGCAAGTCTGTGCAAAGACTCCTGCCACTCTCCTGAGAGCCTGGTAACTCCCCAAGAAGTGCCAATGAAATCCTCAGCATCTCCAGATTATTAGTGTCAGCTCCAATATGTCAACACACAGCATCCCCACGCCTGATCAATATTGCCCAAGGTCCTGCTGATATCAGGCTTGTAAACTCGTATTATCTGACCCACCACTCCTGCAATTTATTGCTGAATGATCCAGCTGATTTGGAGCCCTCCAGGCATGCCAGAGCCAGAGACTCCCAGAGGTTGCACTCAGGACAATTCCAGTCTGCATCAGGCATATGACAAATGGGGAAATTGAAATGAGACCTTTTTTTTTTTCCAGTGTGAAGAAATGTTAACCCCTCGAGTTCCTCCTGGTTCTGCTGGTCTCAGCAGTCCCAGTGATGTTAAACCCCTGTTGGGAGACACTCCAAACCCACTGCCAGCCTCACCCTAGCTGGATCACATTTATTAATGTTAAGCCGGCTAATCTGATCAGAGCTCTCAGAAGAAGTAGCACTTAGGTGAAGTAGCAGATCAACATTACTTCCACAGATTAAGAAAAAATTAGCAAAGGCGATCATATGATAGAGAGAAGAGAGTCTATGAAATGACTATTTCATACTGCAATGGTATGAAAAGTGGATAATTTATCCATCTGCTTTGGAAGTCAAAGCCCAGACTCTGTAGAGAGTAAAACAGCACTTAAGTCCATCCACATTAATTCTGAATACATTTTCAATTTTGATTTCTCTTGTATCTTAAGCTACAACACTTGATCCCAACAACAGCAGGTTGAACGCATTAGGAAGGAATGTTATTGTATAAGCAATCCCTCTACTGGCTGAAACATCAGAGGGTCGTAGAAACATCTTTAAATGTCACTCCTTTCTGAATATATTTTTGGAACTCTGGTCTTAAAGCTGGGCTCAAATCCTCATGGATTCAATTTGGAGGCTGATAATCAATCATGCAATCAAAAGCCCATGATTGGCACACAGGCCAGTGGGTTTTTTAATGCCTGGGCAAAAGGCACAAGCATGTGTGGTTTTGTCCGCTGCATAAAGCAACGGGGTTGTTTTCACAGGGGAAAATAAGAGACAGAATGAGGGAGGTCTTTTGCACGAAGAACCCCTTTAGACTATCAACCAGGAAAGGCAATGCAGAGATGAGGGCTGTCCCTACCCTCGAGTTGAGTGTGACACGCACAGCCATGGCTTGGCTTCTCACTGTCAGTGTCCTCTCTGCAGCCTTGTCCCTGAGTGCCCACAGAAAGGGAGGACAGAAGGAACCGGGTTAGCTCCTCTGCAGTGGGGATGGAGCTGTGGTCTCTGCCCTACGCTTTCCTGGAAAGGAAAAACTGGCTCGGTTTCCACTGAGGACTTCACCCAGACACAGGGACTGGAGCCACGGTGTGCAAAGACCTCAGGTCGCCTGCCCCAGCTGTCATCCCATGTTGATCCAGCTGAACATCCCGAGCTGATCTCCGAGCCATGCGGCGCAGCCCGCGGCAACGGCAGAGCGGGCAGCTGCGGGCAGAGGCGTGCTCAGGGCAGCCCAGATGTGCATCGCAGAGGCAGATGGGTTTCCACATGCAGAGATTTATGACTTACTGAAAAGCCCCCAGTTTGATGGCTGCTTTTTCATTTCCTACAAATCTAATTACAAGGAAATAGAACTGATTGTGAACATATTTAGGGAATGGGCTTGTTGCTGTCTTTTTACATTTCCTTTGTAGTAGAAAGCAGTATGTTGGCTGAAAACGTCCACACACTCTCTTGAGAAAACATATCAAATGCCAACAGGAATGGAATAGCAATGGAAGACTCTAATCCTGCACATGCTCCAGATGTCAGGTCTTCCTCCAGCCTGCAGTAAGTGGATTGCTCCCCATAACTGCAGACTACTCATGCACATAGGTGTCTGCAGAGAAAGGCTCCAGTAAATGAAGACCCAGGTCCTGGCCAGGCAGACCTATAGAACTACAAAGCATCATACAGGGCTTTTAGTCAGAAAGGTGACTCTAGCAGGGCTCAGCACAACCCAAGCCTCTTCCTCTAGATCAGATTTAACCACACCACCTCAAAAGAGAAACTTGCACTCCACAGTTCAGAGATGGGAAAATCGATCCTTCTTTTACCCAGAGCTATCCAGATTATTTTGTAGATTTTCTTAACATGGATCAAAAAGCAGCTAAAACAGAAGAGCAGAGCAGCTCTACCGAACCAGCAATCTGGCAGAAACTGCCCCCAGAAACTACAGTTGACATGGAGATGCCAGGGGACACATGAAGAGAAAAAAGTCTGAATTGGAGTCACGTAGAAAGACAGTCTAGTCATATGGTCAGGGAACTGAACCACACCAATGGCGCTATCTGTCCAGATACAAATGATTAAAGCAGCTCACGTCCTAAAACTCACCAGGCACAACATACACATAGCCCAATTTAACAGAATATCTTTCATAGCTGTTGAGAATATTTGAAAGATATATGTATAGGCACGGCCATTGTTATTTAGACTTATTATTCACACAGGGGTAGTAAAACAACATCTTCTGTCAGAAGTAGGGTCCTATTTTTCTGTCCTGAAAGAGAAAATCCTGTCTCAAAGTGAACCTTTTATGAAGGAAGCAGCAGTAAGATATGACAGGCACACAAAGATGCTTTGAGCAGGAAGGTTTATTAGCTGCTGCATAACAAGAGCAGCAACAATGGTATTAAAGAGGAACTGTATTTAGCATGGAGAGAAACCTTCATGCCTTGGGGTACAGGACAAAACAGATGCCTGTTTGGAAGAGGCTGGTCCTTGGGCAGGTTCTTGTCAGAGGGTTGCCTGTCCCTGCAGCACGGGATACTGCCTGCTGTCAGAGATGGGGGACCGAGTTAGCAGGACAATTGCTTTCATCTTGTCTGGGCAATTTTCAAAATAAACGTCTCTGTAAATTTAACAGGGAACTGAGGGAAAAAAAGGCTTCTTTGCATTCCAGGTTAAGCAACAGTTTAGTCTCTGCTTCCTTAAAAATGATCTGCCACCTGCTACTAATTTCCTTCTTTGTTACGAAAGCCATTGACTGCCTGAAGGAAAGGGGGAGAAGAAGCTGTTAAGCTGCACTTTACACAGAGCAAATGAGAATACAAATAGCAGGGGATGTGTGTTTTAATGAGCAAAAGAGGCATTGATCAGTTTACTACTGCACTTGGGCTAGTCCCAAAACACAGCAAGCACCCAGAGCTCCTTGCGGCTCTGCAGGACCTGTGGACACTCATTGTCTGCGGAGCAGCAGGAGGCTGGGTGCAACGCTGGCAACAGACGCTGTGCCCTTGTCTTGCCTGCCGCTTCCCTTGCATGAATGCTGCTGCTGCTTATGGGAGAGGCTCAGCTCCCCCTTTGGCACACACACCCTACACTCTTTTAGGTCTTCCTCATCTTCCCCTTACCTTAAGGGCCGCAGCGTCCTCAGCAGTCTCAAAACCCGTAGCATCCCCAGGATTTTCGTGCCGCTGTCTGACACCATTGAGACCAGGATGTCGATGACGGAGATGAGAACCAGCACCCCATCCAGCACGTTCCAGCTGCTTTTCAAGTAGGCTTTCTCCCCAAAACACAAGCCTAGTGCCACCACCTGCCCGGACACCAAGTTGCAACAAATTATGACTATCGCATCCAATATGTTTCTTCCAGTTAGCAACCTGCTGAGAATGCATTATTTACAGATACAAGTCTGTGAGTCCATTTGGTTCCCAGTATAGAAGCCTAATTAGACAAATCAGCAAAGTTATATTGCAAGAATACCTCTGCAGAAACATCCCAGATTGTCCCTTACAGCTGATATATTTTTAACGCAGCTAAACCAAGCTGCACAAAACTGTTCCTAACACGTTTAGCTCTGGCATAAAAAGTTTGATTGTATTTTATTCCTACAGACTGCTGGAGTAAAGGTTCAGAGTGGCTGACCCAAAGCAATCATTTACAAGCTTTGCAAATAAAGAAACTAGAGAAACTTTCCAAAGAAAGAGCAATTGTTCTGTGAGATGATTATGAATTACACAAGAGAGATTTACAGCAATGGGTTTCTGAGCCTCCCGCCTCAAATCCAGCAAAATGTTTCAACGTGCTTAAGCCTTTCCCTCCTCAGGAAAGCACATAGCTGTTTAGGTTGTTGAGGACAATTGGTTGTTGAAGACAATGGGACTTACATGCATGGTTGCAGTTAAGCATGTGTTCAAGAGCTTTGCTGAATAGGGAAGGATTGCTGAATTGAAGCATCCCATTGCTCATATAATGGTGTAAATCAAGAGCAACTTCAGTGAAATTGTTCTGATGTAAAACGTGCTCAGAATAAGGCATGTGGTGGGTATTTGAATACGATTCAGAAGAGGAAAATATACACCTCGCTCATAGCTGGTAGACCTAGGGGTTTTGCGAGTTCACCGTACTAAAATATCACTAATATAATACAGGAACACTTATCCTCCAGCTACATTTACCTTAACTGTCATCTCAGTCAGGAAGATAACTGTAAAGATGTAGTTGGAGAGCGTTAGGAAAATCCGTTCCTATAAAAAAGAAAATGAGAGACAATGTTTTATAGCCTGCTCTCCGCAGCTGTACATCTCCCTGTGCATATTTGGGTGGTTGCTAACTGTTCTCCAGCTTCTGTGCTGAAACAAGTCTCGGACTGTTGGCTCGCAAAGAGGGGAAAATCCAAATATTTAGACAGTAACACTCCGCACGGTTCAGCACGGCCAGTGCCCGGGTCTGCGTCAGCACCATGGACAGGGGCAGCCGCCGGCACCTGCCCCCAAATCCCCCCATCTGCCCCCAAATCCCCCCATCTGCCCCCCAAATCCCCCCCCCCCCCCCCCCCCCTGCGAATCAGGGAGATCTCCCCCCCTTGAAGCACGCTTGACAAATCTCTACCTGCCCCTCACCTGCGGACGTCACCGCAGAGTACAAATATCACTGAGCTCCCAATTCTCCTAGAAATTAAGTCAATATTAGAGTGGCTGTGCTGCAAGGCAAGCAGGACCCACGGGACGCTGAAGCGCAGCTGGCAGGAGCTGTCACAGCTCCACGGAAGCCAGCGAAGCTCTGGGGGTTTACGCCAGCTGAGACCTGCCCCAAAAGGTTGATTCACTTGCCCAAAGCCACAGGCTAGACCTGGGCGTGAAGCCCAATAGTCTCATCTCCCAGTCCCCCGCGCTATCCACCAGACCATGCAGTCCTCACTGCCACCGTTCTGCAATAGCAGCTAGTGATTACAGATGAGACCATGGACTGGTTCCCTATCTGTAGTTAGCAGAAACCTTTCTTTTTAATGATGATCATTAAATAAATTACACTTTTCCCTAATCCCCGAACAATCTCTGATTGCCTGTACTGAGAAGTGGACAGCAGAAGGTGGAGGCTGGAGGAAAGATGATGCGTGTGCATGTATGCATGTGCGCATACAATTGAACCAGCCCCAGTTCTGCTAAAAACAATTTTGGATTTATTTCTGCCGCTCCCTACAGAGCAGTCCTGTAAGAGATGCAGATCTCTCAGTCAAAATGAGATGCAATTTAAACAAGACAAAACACCCTGGCAACTCTCTTGCTTGCCAGATCATGATTTACTGAAAGTGACTCAGGAACCAGAGTAGCTTGTTTCCATACTGGGTCCATAATTAATTAGGTCCTAGACCTGCACTGTGATTGCATGAGCTGTGATAGGAAACATCTCCGGCCGTTAGCTGACTGCCACACAAAAGACTGCTGTAGCGGGGTAGGCAGTGTGCAGGAGAAAGAAGGTAGGGACCTGCTTGTGGAACTGGAGATAAAACAGCAATAGCGTGGGGCAGCGACTGAGGATATTACATTCCTCTCTGGCAAGCACATGGCTATTTTGAAGGATAATCTCCCCGGCCCATGTCGTACACTCTGCAATGGGGAGTGCGTGTTGGCTAGCAACAGCATCCCCTGTTCCGATAAGCCAGCTGAAACTGGGACAAGGAAACAGAACTCGCTTGAAGCAGCTAGAAAATCCACAGCTCGGGGAAGCAAAGTACAATTATTTTAAACAACTCAAGCTAAACTAACTCTCTCGGTTTCCAGATGAGAGCTCCATCAGCTCAGACAGGGCCCGCACACTCCTCCTGGCTCCCCTGCTCCCTGCCCCATCGCTCAGCATCCCCCTTCTTCTCCCTGCTGCTCCCAGACCGCGGTCCAGCTCAGCTCCAGCCCTGGATGACCCATTTTGGTTCCCTTGGTTATAACCTGATGCTGATTAACCTCACACCAGTCCCTGTCTCCTTTCCTCGCTGCACTCTTCCAATGCCCAGGGACACCACAGCTCATCCTCCTCCTCTCATATAAAAAGTACTGGGGTTTTTGTGCTACAGCTTTTTGCTGTGGACTCCTCTGACTCATGCATGTCACCCCATTCCCTTCATCTCTGTGTAACCACAGCTCCTTTTGGAGCCAGCCTTAGTGAATGGTGACTCTCAGAGGAAACAGCAAGGGGCTCCAAAGAAGCATTTGGGATTTCAAGGGACATTCTCAGGATGCCCCATTTGGGGAACAGCAGGGTGATTTCCTCCTGCTAGATCGGCTGGCAAGGAGTCCTGCTCTCTTCTTGCAGCTGCGAGTTGGTGCACCACGAATGCATGATAACCAAAAGAAAAAAAAATTGATTTAGGGGTGGGACCGCTGGGCAAACTATTACAGTAAGGAGGACTACTAGGGAAAGCTTAAAATAGGCACAGAGCAGCCAAGACTCCAGTTTTAAGGTCTTACATTGAAGATCCACAAAAATGAACAGCCTGACACGCCTACATCAACAAAACAGGATTCTATACGATTGCAATATGAGCAGTCTTTTGCGATACCTCAGCAAGAGCCCATCGTATCTCTCAGCCACAATCTATGCTAAAATAAAAGAGCAATAGGATGATTCTGCCCCTCTGATTAATGGATGTTGGTGCTGTGAGGGTCTGGTTTGAGAAATCCTTACACAGTCTATTAAAACAAAATTGTTCGGGGAAATGGCATTACAGCACATGGATCAATTCAGTTTTTCTTGTGTCACAACAAAGCTGATACACAAAGGGGAGAGAAGAGTATGAAATGAACAGTTTCCCCCATTCCCTTCGCACCACACATACGTGCCCGTGGAGAACAGATGGAAGAAACGAACATTGTGTTGAGAGAGGAAAAGTGTTTGAAGGTTTATCAGAGAAGGAAACTGAGACAGATGTCATGCTTATGTCATGTGTTAAAACCTTGATTGTACTTGCAGAAATGGGATATTCAATATATTGCAGGCCATGAGCTCTGCTCTTGTACTTTGAAAGGACACTGGGTAGGGACCAGGAGAGTTCCTGCACCTAATTCAAAGGATACGCAGGGGGTGTTGGCAGCTTCCCATTTAAAAAAAGAGAAAGAATGTGAGATCAAGTGCAGAGCAGTGGGGTCCAAGCCACAGGTGTTGGCCCCACGAGGAGCACAGGAAAACGTTAACCTCAGAAACTCACAGCACTGTGAGGCTCGATTTTGGGTCGTTCCATGGCAATGGTAATGCAGTTCAGGAAAATGATCACCAAGACGATATGATCAAACATCTTGTGCGTGATGATTTTATTGCACATCAGACGGAATCTGCCAAAAAAGAAGAAAAAAAAAAAAAGAAAAAAAAAAGAGGAGACACAGACTAGCTATTAACGCTCGACTGGTTGGGGAGAAACGCAGCAGCTCGACGCATGGCAGGGGAATCGAGCATTCTGTTTGCAAAGCAGATGAGCTGCAATCTCCCAATCCCCTCCCTGGCAGAGCCACACGCTGCAGGCAGATTGGGGTATGGATAGAAAAGAATCTGAGCTACAGAACTGGGCCACAAATTTCAAGCCCTGGTAATGATCATAGGGGATTTCGGGTCACTTGAAATGGAGCAGCTGCTTCCACAACTCGGACATGCGGCCAGGTTTGGATCCAGTCCCCTACCTGGTCCATAGTTCTCAGGTTTAGCTTAAATAAAGGAAGAAGCACTCTCAGCAAGCCCGTAAGGGTTGAGTGCACATGGAACAAAGGGACAGAAGCTATTTATTGTGACAGATGGCTGTACACTGACCCAGGATTTATAATACCGTATTACATTTCCCAAAGTCTGTTTCTGAAAATCTCTCTAATCTTTGTATGAATGAACTCGAATGCTGTCCAGGGCCCACCCAGCTCAAACAGGGGAAACCCTTGTTGAGCATGGGTGCATGTCCAGAGGAACACGTAGGAGAGCACGGAGCCCAGATGGCCCCGGCACGGCTGGGTTTTGGGAAGGGCAGAGCTGGGGGTGTGCAGGCGAGGAGAGGGTGTTTTCTGGGGGTTGTTGGGAGAGGGAGGAAGGGAAGGGGGAGAACACAGAAGTCCAGGCAGGTTTAGGGGGTCAAGGAGTGTCCTTTGCTGTGTTGTAAGTGTGCACTGGAGGCAAATTCAGATTTCTCTGCTTAATGCAGCACCCTTCCCCTTGCTTCAAACTCCCCATGCTCTGCCGAGTAAAAAACTTGCAGAGCACTGGCATCACTGACAAAGCAAACAATGAACTTGATAAAGCTGTAGCCATGCCCTGGGCTACGGGTCTCTACTGGACACTCCTATGGCAGGGCCATGCCCGCCCTGGAGCAGCTCTCTGGAGCCGGCGGCCGTTTGCTGCGTGACCCCGATGTAGTGCTGGAGCACGGACGGGGAGTTTTGTGTACCGACACAGAGAGACCCATCTGGGATAGAAGGGCAGAGCGAGCCATCGTAGCGAGGGCATTGGTGCCCAGCACGCCACCACTGCTCGAGCACAGCTGCCTTACCTTGAGTGAGGGGCGAAGATGTAGATGGACCAGGAGTCTCTCTCTTTGCAGCAGGTGGGGAGACGTGCCCGTACCCACGCCTTCATGCGGTCTCTTTTGCTCTAGGAGGAAAAGGTACAGCAGAAACGTACCGGGAGGAAAACGCAGAGAAAACTGTTAAAACAATAAACCCCCAAAACTTCCAAGCAAAGGGCTTGGGGCAATTTTTCACCGAATGCATATCTCCAAGTGCTCGGTAAAGCTAAAATAAAATGATCTTCCCAAAAAAGACCCTGCTGGGCAGGGGAAGGAGCTCTGGCAGCTGGGTGAGGGCTGCGCCGGCCCTGCGAGCTCACAGGGTTTGGTCTTGCTTCTTCCTCCGCATGGTAACTGCATCTGGCGCAGTTAGCCAAGATGATAAACATGGTAAATAAAATCCTTGTCCCAGAGGACTGATAACCCACTCTGATCAGCCTCACTCCCTCCAGATACCCGTCAGATGCTTGCTTGAATCTTCTAAGGTTTTTTGAGTATTTTTGTTGGTTTTTTGTTGGTTGGGGGTTTTTTTAAGAATATATAATGCTTATGTCAGAGTTTATAAAGGAACCAGAGGGAAGGATTTCCTGCTGCTGGCTGGGCCAAGCCCTATGTCCATGCACCACGGGAAAGCTGAAGAAATCGTTTGGGACCTGAGTTTTGGTCCAGGAATGCAATGGCGAGCATCTGCCTCTCATTCAGCATGAACAGATTAGATGGGAGATTATAAAGCCAGAAGGGAACATCGTGGCCAGCCAGACCTTCTGCATGAACACGGGCCATCGGACTCCTGCAAATTAATTCCTACTTGAAACCACAGCGCACCCTCAGCCACACATACTTATGTTTTAGACTGTCTGCAAGGTTGTTTAAGGCCAGGAGGGCAGACTGTAAAAGCCTTGGCCAACAGGTCAACTAAAGACATGAAAAATTGGACGCTGAGGGGAAGCCTTGTCCTGGCTGCAACAGCCCTTGGATTAGGCCCTGTCACCTTCTCATCCATAGGTCTCCGAGGGGAGGTCAGGATCTTTAATCCAATTGACATTGCAGTGCTAGCATCCTGAGCATGGACAACCAGCAGAAACCAGACGAACATCTCGCCCACCATGCCGGGGCTTTCCCAGCCTTTCCAAATCAAAGCACCAGAAGATAAATCCACAGACCGGTGTGTGCAATATCACTGCAGTGCTTTGCGTTTACAGACAAATAAAAATGAATCCTTGGTCTTTCATTACCCTTATTTTCCTGCTACCACTTGGGCTTAGATGTGCACACACGTGGGAACGTGGCTGCACGGGCTCTTTGAAGCTTTCTTCTGCAGATGTTCAGAAAAGGAGCTGCGAAGCACAGTGCAGGAATCGCCGCTCGCACCCCAGGAGCGCCAGGACCCTTGGGCTGAGGCACTTTTATTTATCTCACCCTAGAAACAGGGAAGGGGGATTCGTTTGGAGCCAAACTGTTAGCAATTGGAGGTACTCTGGACTGTAAAAATGGGATTTGTTAGGGTAATTGAGTGGAATGGAAGAAGTGCTTTCTGTTCCTATATGCACTCAGCCAGTGGTCTCATTAGTGATGGGTAATAGCTAGTGTAGTGTCCATTTTAATGAAAGCACTTGGTGACAACCTGAACCCTTCAGAAAATGAAAACCACCCTGTGAAAATAACAAGAAAAGTTTGAATAACAAAAAAAAGCTAGATCTTTCTACCCCTCTCCTTCAGCCGTCAGTCTTTCCCTCCCCTTCCACACAAACACAGACCACGCCACAGCACACCAGGTTTTGGCCACGTCTTGGCTGTTTTCACATCCCTTTTCCAACTCCAGAAAAGGAGTCAGAACTGCTCCCTTCTCTCTAAACTGTATTTAATAGAGCATGCATCCTTGGGGTTGTGTTATCCCTTCGAGCAGCCTAGTTAGTTTAATCATCCATAGATTTAACAAAAGTAAATAAATGGATAAAAATCAGGTGTCTGCTCAAAGTTGCGGTGAGAACAGCAATTGCTACTCCAGCCTCTGGACATGGAATAATAGCTGTGACTCGGTCCAGTTCATTTTGCGAGCTGGAAGGTTTCCAGAAGTATCTATTATTCAAAGCGGTTCTGGTATTTATCATGAGGATTTGTAGTGAATGGTAATGCGTCAGCAGCACAGAATGCTTCTTTATATTCCTTTTGTCCAATTTTAATGCCAAAGATATTTTGGGGTTTGGCTAATTGTTGCAGCTCGCAGTTCATGGGCTAAATCAGATAACAAAGGCAAAAAGTGATCTTCCATCATGTCTCTCTATTCAGCGCGTTAGAGTAAGGGCGAGCACCAGGGCTTGGCCGGGGCAGGCTCGGCCGGGGCCACAGCCCGGCTGCTCTGTACGGGGCCAAGTACATCCGCAGAAATCTAAAGTCAAAGGAATTACTCCAGATTTCCACCAGTGGAACCGCGCAGTTCAGTTAATTTGAGCCAAATGTAAGATATTTGTGAAATAAAACCCGAGCATTTCCAGCCTAAGTCCCATCAAATGCTTTCTCCGTGAGGTCCAGACACCCATCAACTGCTTACAATCAGGCTGATTGCTGCTTAAGCCTGCATTATGTTCAAAGCGATATATCAATTATGCGGTTTAAATCATATCTATTTGTTCATAAAACACACCTGGACAGGATGAATAAAGATGCAGGGGGAGAAGAAAACTACTCTTTAATTCACTTGCCAGTGACAGACAAAATCTCCCTGGCTAAGACCACCCAAACTGCCCCCGCCGGGATGCAGGCAGGGGCCAGGACATGGTGTGATGCCGCTCGCTAACAGGCAGCGGTGCTGCCTTCACCCGGCAGCGTGCTAACGGGGCCCTCCGATCCCATAGCTGCTGATAAATAGCCGCTTTTTTTTGTTGTTTATAGGACTTTCAGATATTAATGTAGTTCTGAAGGCAGGATGAAAGGCAGTTGGCTTTAAAAGATGACTGATGCACTCCTCGGAGTAAGGGAGAGGCTTAGATTCATAAAAGATTTATTATAAGGAATGGGGGAACCGCTGAAAAACGCTCCACGAGCAGCAACAGACCTCCAGGCAAGCTGGAAGCTGCACGGAGGCGCTCGGGACCTGATGATTTAATTTTAAATATGGAGTGGGGGCAGGCAGAGAGGCTTTGGGGAGCGGCTGGACTGCATGCCACGGGAAAAAGTGCAATAGGCAACAGGGAAAGGAGCCGCGATTGCAATGAGGAGGGGACACATTTGGTTTCAGATTCAATATTTCCCTCGCTTTCTGCTCTGAGCACTCAGCAATTTGGGTAGGAAAGCACCCAAAACCATCCAAAATCCAGCAGATGTGAACAACAAAGACCTCGCAGCAGATCCCTGATCTCAGTCACAGCCACGTGAACCCAACCAGGCAGCAGATCACGCTTTCCGTGAAGTTTCTCCTTGCCTGCATTCGCGCAATGAAGAACAGATTTCAGTCCCCTGATTTTATACTTCTGGGGAGAAGAGCTATCAGGGGCCTGATTCTGGCCCCTCGGAGGGATGTAAATTCAGAATAAACTCATTGAAGGCGGCGGGGTGGCACTAATATAATGGGAGCCTGGGAGATCCAAACGAAGCCTTTGCACTTCCTTTTATTTCTGTGCAGAGGCAATCAAAACCAGCAAGCAAGGAGAGATGTGAAGCTTTGTTGCAGAAGGGCATATTTAGGATTACTTTGATCTGAGTAACAGTTGAGTTCTTTTCTTCTTTTGTTGGTAGGGGAGTTTTGAATTTTATTTTTTCCCTTTAAAAAATAATTACTTTTTTTCTAACTTTGTCAAGGCTAATTTAGGGGCAAAGCATCCCCTCCAAACGTCAGGAGGGAATCACAAAGGGAAGCTCCGCAACCTGGGGGCTCATTTCACTAATCTAAGCAATATTTTCCAATCCGTCTGGTTTAGTGATTTGCAGCAAAGACATATTTCAGAGCATGGGGGAAGGCACCAGCCAGCTGCGGATGTCCCAGCTGCCGAGCATGGCTATACCATGAGCTGGGGCATGATTTAATTACCTTATTTCACTTATTCTTTCCCTAGGTATTTGCTTCTGAATGCTCCATGGGAGATGACTGAGGGATCTTTGGTCTAAACCTACGTGGCCAGACCTTGGCACGCAGAAGAAGGAGAAGACATTTGGTTTATACTAAAAGCAACACCATAATAAAGATTAAAAACATGCAGCTAATTCCAGAGTCTGTCATCAGCGCTGGCTGGGGCTGCGGGGCTGGGTGGGATGGGAGAGGAGGGACATGTCCCATCACACGATGTCCAAGGCAAGGGGGGCGGCTGGCTTCTGATGTGGTGGGGGGAAAGGAAGGGAGCTACGGGATGTTCGGACCAGGTGAGCTGGAAAAAGCAGCACATGTTGGAGCGTGAAAAAAAATCCCTAGCTAGCAATAAAGAGCATGGTCTCTTGATCACTTTTAATAGTGCTTTTTCCAAAAATAATTACTACTCCTTTTCTTAAAAATTCTATTTAATTTATGGAGGTTGAAAACCAGGTTAGGACAATCAGTAAAAATCCCAGGCTGAGGATCCATGCTGGAGATGTAATGGGATAATGGGTTTTTTTAAAGGTGATTCACAGCTGAGTGACTCCATTTTGCCAGCACTAACTCTCTTTCTCCTCCTGTTCCTTCTCTGGAGTCACCACTGCCTTTTGCATCCCTTCACATGCTCCAAATTCCATTTTCATTCAACAAACTCAGTGAAATACAGGAAAATCACATCCACAAGCTGCAGCTTTCGTGTTCTCAGTAATGTTCCCATTATCATCACGTGGCTCTACCCAAAACCTATCCACTTCACCAGCAGAGACAGAGTTAGCCCCCCTGGGGATGACACATCAGACCATCACATTTTTAAGCCTGAGAAGAAGGTAAAGTGAAAGAAAGAGGTAACCTGGGAAGAGCAGAATCCCCCCCAAACCCCGCAAAACTGTTCTGGGAACATCCCAACGGGATGGTCCCTGCAGGTGTCCTGCCACCAGCTCAAGCTCCTCTACCAGCCATGCAAAAAACCTTGGAAAAGCAGCCAAATTCCTTTTATTCCCTTAAGATACAAACATTCACGTAGAAAAAGAGCCAGGGACCCTCGTCCCTTCCCTACCTTTGCAGCCCTTTTAGCTAGCATTTCCTAAATGGCACTTTTCAGACCCGTGAAAGAGAGACGCTTATTGGACTAATGCCTCTTCATATTGAAATTAATGCAAAGCCTTTGGAATTACCGCTGTCTCTACAGGACTAACGCCGCCATGGGAATGGGGGGGCCAAACCCTGCCCTTTCGTTCCCTGTTGATGTCAACAGAAATTGTCTGCTGCTGTGCGTGGGGGCAGAAAGCTGACTGACGGTTGGAGAACAGGGAAAGTTAATTCTTTTTTCAAAAAAGAAAAAAATAAAACCAGAGAAGCATATATTTCCAAGAGATAGCCTTCGCTCTGCACCTTTTAGTGGAACCTTAGGAGTTTTGCCCTGATCTCTCCATCATGAACCATCTGATACTGCACTGAAATACTTAATATGGAGCCAACCCCATTTCTGGTGGCATCCACCGCCCAGAGACCTTCTGGCAAGACCCAGTCCCTGCAGTGGACCATTGCTTCACACCCAACCGTATGCTCCTGAGAGAGGTACAGGCATCACTTTGACAAGAAAAAAAGCCCAAAATGAGCACTTGGCATTTCCTTACCATGTTGCCTTCATCATCACAGTCATCGCAGTCCTGTCGGGGGTCATCCAGCCGGAGCTGGTGCAGCAACAGACCCGGAGAGGTCTTCCCATTGCAGTCCTGGTGCTCAGAGGCAGAGGTCCGGCTGCTGTGCATGCTGCTGGTCCGGTACAGGGAAGGCACCTGCAGGGTATCCTGGAGGTCGAAGGAACCTTTTGTTTCCAGCGACTCCATACGATGAGGCAAAGAGCCATTGAAGCTGCCGGCCCGGCTGGAGCGTTCTTCATCCGAGCTCTCCCCTTCCTCCGAGCTCTCCTTCCCCTCTCCAGAGAGGAGGGATCTGCGCTCGCTGCTCTGCCCCCGACGCTTGAGGCTGGGGGCCCGGCCGATGCTGTTCCAGCTGGAGCGGCGGCTGTTCCAGCTGCTGCTGGCACTCCAGGGGCTGTGCGGGGAGCTGCGGGCGCTGGGCTGCGGGAAGGATAGGGAGAGGATCAGCCCCATCCCACCAGCCCCATGCCAGGCTGCTGCTGCGCCAGCTGAGGAGGATGGATGGACAGATGGTCCCATAAGCCCAACGGACCCCCGCTGAGCATCAGCAGGAGGTGAGGCGAGTACCGGGGACTTGAGCTCGTAGGCGGCGGGGTCCATGGAGACACCACTGGCCCGACGGGACTCGTAGCCCTGCGCTGCATCTCCGAACATGGCGCTCTTGGGCATGGGCATCGGCGTGGCAGCGGTGTGTATGATGAGTGGCGGGGTCAGGCTCTTCTTCAGCTCCGGGTGGTCGCTCAGGGCCATCACTAGAAGACACAAGTGGGTTTTAGGTATCACACCTTGAGGGGCACATCTACAACCTGCTCCCTGGCAGGCAAAGCAGCTGCACAGGGACGGCTGTCCTCCAAGCATCAGGAGGACGGGGGCCAGAAAGCCCTTCTGGAGAGCTGAGAGCCCGTCCTTCAGCCTGGCAGAGGAGCAGGGGGATGTAAATCAGGAATGGGATCAGGTGCCAGTGGGAGAGGAGAGCAGATGCAGACTGTCATCTGCTGCCCCTCAACCCTCCAACCAACACCCGCCAGCTCCAACCCAGGGAACCTCCTGCCTATGCCGGGCTCCCTCCATCTTCGTTCCCCACAGCTCCTCTGCTTGTGCCCCTGTACAGAGACCCCAAAAGCCCAGACTCGGCAGGGAGATTATGGCTCGAATACCATCATGTCTGTCTCTGTCTGCATCTCACGATCCCAACCCACGCTGCACGCCTGCTGGCCTCGGTCGAGCCTGCCACGGCTTGGACTACCCCGCTCTCTCTAGGAGGGCTCTTCCCTTTGGGACATGTTGTTTTCACAGCAAAGTAAGGTTTCCGCCGAGGGGCCTGTCCTCCCAGGGTTGTTACTCACAGGCTGGATTTGACAAGTGCTTCTTAAGTCCTCCCTCCTCTTCCAGGCTGCGAGGAAAGAGATCCCCCTCGGAATCGGACTTGGAAGCATCGCCCTGGAGCAAAACAGAGGGCTTCAGCAAGGAGGGCAAAGGGCCACGGTGCATGGACACCCCTCTGAAAAAACGGATTCCCATCTCTGACACCACACCTACAGATCCACTGAATTTCGTACCACGATGCAACATCACCTTTCACAAAATGACGCATGCACATATTTATACCACAGACTAATTAACCTCCTACCAGGAAGACAGACCGCCTCTGGCTCCAAATGCGGTCCCAGAAAGGGTTCAGAAAAAACACCTGTTGCTTCATTTTTGCTGCTGGAATTGCATACTGAGCAAATATTAGGGCAGGACAGATATCTGATGAGCAATTTTGGGACAAAAATTGGCTCTACTCATCTCTCTTAATTTACACACTATGGCTTAAAACTCCCTGTGTGGGGGTCTTTCTAGTGATGCTTCGGTGAAGCAATCCAGGATTCAGAAGGGGCACAAGGGACCCCGACTTTCCAATGCAGCTGGTGGGCACGTGTCGATGGATGCCCCACCAGCACAGAGAGGATCCAGTTGGCAGAACCTGATAATGACTGCCCTGGGTGGCTCTTCCCCTCCCAGCTGCAACACACAACAGAAGCAGAAGTTTTGGGGATTTACGCTGTATCATTTTGGGGATTTAAATTCCGCTGTATCATTTCAAACGCCGGGGGTTGAGCAAGAGCTGCCCGCTTTGACATGGGCCCGTCCTCAGGAAGAGAGAAAAGAGGTTTACCATTGCTCGCAGCGTGGTGCCCGGGCTCTTGCTCAGTCTTGCGGCACAGACCTGATTAGGGATGTCGCCGTGCGCCCCACTGATTCTGTCCATTGGCACTGCAGAAAGGCGCTTAGGGTGTGGTATAGTCAGGATACACCCAACGGGCAATGGTGCTCGCCAGAACGATACCCATCCAAAAGAGGAGGATTCATGGCTGAAACCACTGCTCTGGCAAAGGGCACCAAGCCCCGTCATGATGGAGGAGAGGTGGGAAGGGAGGGAGGATGCTGGGATGAAGGAAGCCAAGCAGACCCTCACTTCAGCTGGGAGAGACCAGGAGCCCCAGAAAACCCCACCAAGGCTAAGCTGCATCCCCAGGAGCCCTGGCCAGCACTGGGGAGGTTTGGTGCTCGGGTACCTGTTGGTGCAAAAACCCAGAGGGGCCCCAGGGTGTGACGGGAGGAAGACATGGCATCTGACACAAGGTCCAGTGCCCTGCACCTCTTGGTTAAGGGATGAGCCCTTATACTCCCCCATGGGGTCACTAAACAGTTAAGGGGATTTTTTCCAGGCAGACTGGACACTCTCAGACACATGTTTTTACGGCAAAAGATCATGTGATGTGAAGTGTTGGCTCAAAACTTCCCCTCCTGAGGATCCAGGACTTCTGTGCCATTCAGGGAAGCTCATCCTGTAGGACGCAGACTGAGAAGGTCAGGAACGCACCTCGCAAGGGGGAGCAGTAAAGTCAGGCTGGCCTGAACTGCGCTGGAGTCAAAACTGTGTCTCCGTATGAACAGGGGCTCCAGCTGGCTCCAGGTACGCTCCCCGCGGAGGCTCCCGGCTCAGCCGCTCAGGGGGCCTGCCAGGAATTACTCATTCTCCCTAATGGGTTATTAAAAAGGAATAAATAACGGGAAGAATTTTATGTGATTTGTATTCCTGGAGTGCTCTTTAACAGCCCAAAGGAAAATTTTAGGGTTCACAATGAGATGTGTGCCAAGATGGACTTCCCACCCCCCTCCCCAGCACCAAACCCCACATCTGGAGGGCAGAGAGCGTCCCCTTCGAAACACCACGTGCCAGACTCAGTACGGTGCACACAAGCATCTCACAGTCCGGGCTGCTGCCTGTTACCTGTTCTTGCACTCCCAGTTTGCCTTTCTGGATAGAAAAGGGGTTATGAGAGAACAGGGAGTTAAAATCCTTTTGGGAAATAAGGGTACGTCAAGATGGACCAGACTGTACAACGGCTAAACCAGCCTGTACGGAAGGGGACTGACACACTGGGATAGGACGGGAAAGAGCTTTTGTGGTGAAGGAAAAGCCAGACTTCTCAGAAAGGACAGAAAGGGAAGGGAATGGTAAAAAGAAATACGAGGTTGGCAGAAGAGTAAGGTTCGGAGTGTGCTGCACTGCGGAGGTCCACGGCTTCCTCCCACCTGAGTGAAACCACATCACAGCCTGACCCGCGCTGTAACGTGGCATCGCGCCGGAGATCCCAGCCAGCCTTTCTGGGACACGACACAGCACAGCTGCCGCTGTCCTACCCCGTCCTGTCGAGCACGGGGCTCCCCCCACACGTGTCCACAAAGATGCTTGATTCCAGGTCCCTTCGCTCCCGGGCACCCTCCTCTGCCTGCGTGATGGAGGGAGCGCTTGGCAAGCGCGCCCAGCAATCGGCATCACCGTCTGCATCCCTAGGGAGGTCCCTGCATGTGACCACGCTGTGGAGGGGCTGACAGCCCCACGGGGAGCCTTCCCCGGGGCAGGCATCCAGAAAGGGGTCGGTGAGAGCCAGGGCTGGAGCCACGTCAGCTGCCCCGATGCACCCACCTTAATTTATTTGGCTCCCCCAGAGAAGGAAGGGACTTAAAATCAAGGCTGACTCGACAATGAGGACGACAAAAAAGAAAGTAAAAAAAAAAAACCCATCACAACCTCAAAACACCCAAACAAACCCCAAAAGAATGACAGCTACTACAATGAGAACAGCACCACGGCGTGACCACGAGAGAGACAACCACAGCGGGCGGTGGGACGTGGTGTGTACGTACCCCCGACGAGTCGACAGGCAGCTGAATACAGCTTAACTGCCCACTCGCATCTTCTCGCTTGGAGATCTCCTGAAGGAGAAACGGGGGGAGGGAGTGGGGAGGAAGGGGAAGGGGGGGTTCAATTTTCACAGTTTCAACAGCAGGACTGAAAGGGGAATCAAAAAACAGACGAGAAAAGGCAGGGAAGGAGAGGGGAAGGGGGAGAAGGGCAGTGTGCGGCCACGACATAGAGCCGGGCTGGGGCACCCGCTCCACTCGGCGCAGGGAAGGGATGGAAGACCTCGGATGGAGCAAAGCCCTTCGAAGGGACCAGCCTTACCTTTAAATTAAGTGTTTCAAACAGAGCTTGCTTCAGCTCCTAAGTGATAATTGTGCTAATGAAACACCAGCTAATTATTGAAAACACGATGATTTTTTTTTTGCACTGCATAATAGGATCTTTATTTATTATGCCTTCATTAGCAGCAATGGAGGCTTCTAATGAATGTTTGATTAACACAATATCAGCCCTCTTACAGCCAGGTGAAATACCTAATTTAAGGAAAGCCACCAGAACCTGCCGTGAGTTCAGATCCCTCCTCACCCCTGTTAGGGGAGACACCCATATAAATCCGCAGGGTGCCCAAACGCGGGTCTGCGGGCAGCGGGGCACAGCCCCATCCTGGGGGGCTTTGCCGCACGAGTGGCCCCAGCACCTCTTCACACTTCCCTACCCACGTGGAAAGCACACGTCATTTTTGACCTCGCTGTTTTTCCCCTTCCTCAGGGGTGGCTCTTCCAGTGCTCCTCAGGCAGCGCGGCCGTGCCTGGTCCCGTGCCGCGGGGCTGCGGGAGGTTTCGCGCTGTAGCAGGAGGGCACAGGTTGTCCCACACCGGCTTAATTTCTTGCCTACAGGGCAACGGATCTTTGTGGGTACATGGGATGCAAAAATCATCCCACTCTAGGCTGGGATGAAGAGTTTAAGAAAGACCGATCAACTTTGGGATCTGGATGGGCCAACAGTGTCTTGCTAGCGAGGTAATGGACACTTAATTTAAAGTCTTTGGTTGTAAACAGAGAGAGACATGGAAAAACCATCAAAAGAGAAAACATAGAAACACTTTTCCTTCACAAGGATAATCCCACTGAAACTGATAAGGGATGCAACAAAAATGCCGTCCAAAATCCCAACTGAGGGGGAAGGGACCATTCCGTCTGGTTGAAGCCCAAGAGAAGTCAAAGCCCTATTTTCTCCAAGATCTGATGCTACACCCAGAGAGCAGGTAACGTCCTCCTGTAGAGGAAAAGATGGAGTTGCTGGAGGAGGGTCCTGGGAAGGAAGGGGGCACAAAGGAGGGGAAGGAACAAACCCACAAGCGAGGACAGCTGGGGACAAGGGGACACAAAACCAGGAGGATTACCAATGGAAGAATACGCTTTGGAGATAATATTATCAGGAAGTCCCTCGGGAGAGGAGCTTTATGCCTGACAAAGAGAAATCATGGCTTGCTTCAGAGAGAAGTCCCCAGGGCAGGGACCTGAGAGGTCAGGCAGCAATTTCAAATTAGCAGCTCGATCAAACGGAGTCCCCTGCTCACCTTCCCCGCACCGGCGCCAGGCTCGAGTTAAATCAGAGAACGCACGGTCAAAAATAACCACGTTGCATAAAGTCCTGCGTGTGTCTCTTGCAAGAGAGAAGCAGGTTACCAAATAAAAAGAAAGAAGGGGAAAAAAAAAAAAAAAAGAAATTCAACCCTGCAAAATATATTGCTCTGTATTTAAAGTTTGGAACAAGTCCTTTTTGTTTCTCAACTGCTTATATACATCTGCTGCCTAGCAACTGGGGCTGCAAAGCCATGCACTAAAATTAACGAGGTGCTTGCAGATTGAGGAAAGGCACTCAAGGACCAGGGAGATAAAGGCAGCAGCCCCAGGATTGTGTTTCAGCCCAGAAATCTGAAGGAGAAGGAAAAAAAAACCCACCCAACTCAGAAGAAGGGTCAAGTGCAATCACAGGAGGGAGACGCTGGGGTTTGTTTACAGTGAGAGATGATCTCTCTATTAATTCTGCTTAGGAGAGGATCCTTTGTGTGCTGGCTAGCAAAAACCAGAACAAGATCTGTTTGCAAAGCCACACACCAGCAAAGCTGAATAAACACAAACCAGCAAGGCCAGACCTGGCTCCCGACCTCCAGCAGACACTTGGTCCCCGTCTGCTGCGGGAAACTTGGGTTAAGCCGAGGGATCTCTTGATCCCATTGCAATTTATGGGAAGAATGTGGAGAACTCAGAATAACAAGGACATGGAAGGGAGATTATTATTGAAAAGCCATCATCAAAGCGTGAGATATAAAACAGGACTGTAATCAGTCACAAGTTACAGAATTCTGGTGTGAGTTCATTGGAATCGCCACGGCTGGGCAGGATTGGCCAGAGAGGGTTTGATCTTGGGAGGCTGCGCTGGATCCTGGTCCCTGCGCTCGCCTCTCGACACTGGTGCGAGCATCACTGGCTTCAGGCTGTCTGCGTGCTTTCCTGAATCAGAAGTTACTCCCTGATTTACACTGCAGTTGAAGCACATTTGCAGCTTACACAGAAATCCTGGAGCTGCCTTGGAGCAGCCCGGCGCTGCCCCGGCAGGGGAGAAGCAGGGGCAGGCGATGGGGCAGCCCTGCTGCAAAAACTAGCCGAAAGCAAATTTGAGGGGTGCTGCAGGGGGTTCCTCTGACTCCAGGGAAGACGTACCCTCAAGGACATGGTTATTAGAATAAAATTGCAGTGCGTCAAGCCAGGGCATGAATTGACAGGGAGTTACGCCATGGTACCAGCTGGCCGCAAAGCGAGCGCGGGATAAATTGCTGCCCAGGGAAAGAGGCGAGCGGAGGCTGGGTTGCAGGAGCGGGAGCATGCCGGCGGGCGAGCACGGGGATGCTCTAGCATGAAAAACCAGGCTGAGCCAAGGACCAGAGGTGTCAGCCTCCCTCGAGGACCAGGGGTTGGAAAAGGGGCTGCTGCATTTAAAGGCTACATCCTTTTCTCCAAGAAGCAGGTGCAGCAGGTGATCTCCCACTTCGGCGACCTTCAGAGAATCAATTTGCTAGACTGAACAGACAAAGGTTCGGTTTCGAAGCCATCATCGCAAGCAGACAAGGAGCTTTTTACCTCTTCTTGCTCAGGCAAGGGAACATTGTGCTATTCGTGAGAACCTGGCAGTGACCTTCCCTTCGGTTGAATGGCAGAGGGGGTGGATTTACAGACACAAACAGCTACAACAATAACAATTAAAAAAGAAAAGCACCAACATGGAGAGAGACGATAAAAAAGAAATTTCTTCTTGCTATTTCCTTGCTATCTCCATTAATTTAACTCTAAACTGTGCTCCAAAAATTATAAAAATGCTTCTGTGCATAGTTATTCATAGGGTGGTAGGATATTATGATACACAAACAACAAATCTTAAATAATATTTAGTCACTCCCGGAATGCTTATAAAAATCAGAGATAGTGTGTAAAAGCACAGCCTATACAAACAGATCCCAGTGAGCAGTTCTAGGTTATATTTACCTCTCCAACCCCCCGGGCAGGGTGTAAAGGTCCCCTCCCCTTACTGATGTTCTTGGACAGTCGGACAATTTTTGCAGAGAGCGGGTGGGCACCGCAGGTCCCCCACTCTGGGGATGAGGTGACATGCTCACTCGCTCCGAGCCGGACAGTTAGGAAGGCAATAGGATGAAAAAAAAGGTTGAGTTCAAACCTAAGTGCCCCCCTGCCCTTCCATGAAAGCCTCCAGCAATCCGGGATGTCTCATGGAGGTTCCCAGCCCAAGGAAGCAGCCAGCAGAGACCAGAAATCATGTACTTTAAAATGTGCAAAGCATTGCAGGGCTGGATGCAGGACGAGCTCCATGAACACATACCATCAAAAAACCATGTCACTAATCTCTTACCAGCCTGCGTAAGTTTTCAGGAGGGGCTTTTAATCTGGCTGACAAACACGGTGAGAACGGTTTCAAAGACGCTGTCATAGCAGCGATCCCATCTGCAGTGCCTGACTCACTGC
Organism: Gavia stellata; assembly: GCF_030936135.1. NCBI lineage: Eukaryota > Metazoa > Chordata > Aves > Gaviiformes > Gaviidae > Gavia > Gavia stellata. The sequence goes on along the minus strand of NC_082615.1, from coordinate 7,449,348 downwards.
TGAATTCCCACTCCTGCATTAATGCTAACAATGCTTTTCATTTAAGCCCTTCGTTTAGAGGGCTTGCTGTATTAAATTGCACCGGGGCTAAGAAAGAAAAAAAAGAAAAGAAAAGAAAAACAACCTAATAGTTTCCCCCACTTGAAAGTGGGGGAAGGAAAGTGGTACTTTCATGTACCACTCTTGTAAATGTATTGCTGTCCATCTCAGAAATCAAATTCCAGGATCTGGAGGGCCTAAAACTTTAGAAGAAAGCAAAGGCACAAGCATAAGGACATTACCTCCGTCTGGAAACCCTCTACCAGGATGGCCACCAGCAGGTTAAAGAGAACGTAATTCCCAAACGTCATGAGAGCGATGAAGTAGAGAGCAGCCCAGGAGGAGGTCGATGCCATGCCATTGTAGAGGACCTTGTTCCAGTCTTCCTGGGTCAAAATCTGCAAAGGAAGGGTATCAGGAAAATGGAGATACTGGAGGATTGTGTGCTGTTTTCCCCAAGCCCGGCTGGGTAGCTGTGCTCTTGATGGCCCAAATGAGCATCCCACTTTTGGAGTATCCAGCATAGCTATAACCACAGGAGGATAAATCTGGCCCAAGCCATCTTCTGAGCCAGAGAAGAGACAGGACCAAAGCGACTGTGACTCCCATGGTACTGGTAAGGACCCTGCCCAAACTGCGCCGACTCCCACCCGCACCAAGGGACACGTTCAGCCGTAAGAGTGCAACATCGCGTGGGTCGGACCTCGCCTTTGGTCGGCCAGAACAGCTAAAAGTCCTTCACAGATCCAGCAGTTACAGAGCTCAGAGCTGCTAGAACAAAAAACTGCACATACCAATTACAGACTTAAAACGGACTCTATTCTTTGTCGAGATATCACTGCAAATGGTCCTGATCTCCTCCTCTCCAACTCCACCCTCTACACTGACTTTCACCCACCCAGCCCATACCCTGCAAATGCCTCCTACCTCGGCAGCCCCTCCTCATCAGCTTTCTGATTTATTCTGGAAAACAGTCTGAAAACGCCCGTGTTCAGAAATGTGTGGGTTTGGGTCCTCTCCCTTCCACAGCAAGGAGCTTCACCAAGCTCTGCCAGACGCTTTGGAAAGCAACCCCAGCCCCTGCAGCCCCAAAACGCACATGAGTTGTAGCATTTTCCATTTTGTACCTGGAAAACGGTGACGATGGCCCAGAGCAAGGAGTCGAAGTTCTTCCTGTCGGGCAGCGTGTCACCGTCTCGCTCCGAAGCAAACTTACAGCCAAAGAGGTGCATCCCCAGGATGCTGCACGGGAGGGAAAGCAGGGGCTCAACAGGAGATATCAGTCTCCTATTAAAAACTACTAATCATACAGCCGGGCTGACTGTGCTCCTGATTTCACCTGGGCAATTCTTTTTATTTTATTCTTTTTTTTTAAAGATGAATCATTCTTTCACTGAAAAACACACCTCAAGATCACACAAACCAGTCAAATCTGTCAGAGTTTCAACCAAGAAGTATGTCTACTCTTTCTTTTTCTTCCGCTTTGTTTTTTTTAAGTCAAAACATTTTGTTTCAACATTTTCTAAACAAAATGTTTTAATTTTCTGCTTTGCAATGACACATTTTTAGCAAAATATGTTTAAATTGAATTAGCAAGACAGAAAGGGTTTCTGTGAAACACCTGAATGAGACATATCGGGGAACCCAAACCAGCTTTTTCAATTTTGACAGGAAAACACAATACCTTTCATTTGAGATTGATACTAAAAGAATAATTTGTTTTCCCCTGCTCTCAGCCAGGAAACTGAATAATCAAACTATTTACAGCTCTACTGAGCACCACGGCTGCAAATGATGGCTTTGGAGTGAAACGTCTCACTGGGAGAAGTGAAGAAGGGAGAAGTCTCCATGGAAGAGACTGGCTTTCTTCAGCCTTCCCAGTGCCTGGATTGCTGGAACACCAGAGTTGGCTGTTACAAGGAGACAGGCTCTTCTGAAAATCTAGACCAAAATCCAAAAATTCGGGGCTATGCCAAGCCTCTTTCTAACATTTCCACTGCAGAACCTCGCTTCTCAGAGAAGGCCACGCAAAAGCACAAGCACCACCACGGTTGACTTTATTTTAGGAACATCACCCTCTCCTAGGCAATATTTTTAGCACGAGGCTTTCTGCTAGTCAGTAAGTAATGGGACTGCTGCCTTGGGGTGATGTCAAGGAATCATCCAGCTGAAAGATTTTCCTTGTAAATCATCTTGCAAAGACAGATGTCTCATTTGGCCAGAGTTAAGAGAATTTAGTCAGGGCAGCAAGCCATCACCAGCACTGGCCAGCGATGCTGTTTCTGGGACTGTTCAGCTCAGCCATGCCCTGGTATGGACTCTTACATCTCCTCACCTCATCATGGGATCCCACCTAGAAAACCCAGAGCAGCCTCAGGACTGGGAATCGGAAGGGCTCACCTAAAGATGAAGATGAAGAGCATCAGCAACATGCAGAACGTGGCCACGTTGTCCATGGTCTTCATGAGGACTACGAGCTGGCGTTGGAGGGCTGGCATGAAGCGGACCAGCTTCAAAACTCTCATGAGCCGAAAGGTCCGCAGGACCGACAGCCCCCCACCTTGCTGGCCCACTATCTCCCACACGCTGAGGGAGGGGAAAAAAAAAGGTCACTGCAGGATGAGAAGACAAAGCCTAACACAAAGGCATGGAGGAGAGGAAGCAAAGGGGGGGTGAAATTCAGAGAGAAGAGGGATGGAAAGCAGGCAGAGACACACTGCCAATGCCTCTGGTGAGCTGGAGTCCATCCAGCCTTGCAAAGAGCAGAACCCCACTAGAGTGTCAAAAACATGCCTGCAAATCAGTGGCTGCAGCTGCAGGGGCAATTACAGCCTTTGCACATGCCAAAAAGCCAGACAGCTACTTAATTGGGCACTGGTTGTACCATTTGCATCCCAGACTTTCCCAGGACATTGGGACTGATAGCTTTCTGCTTGGGCCTCTCTCTAAAATGACCATAAGATAACCCCAAGATACGTATTAGCAATCGTGTCTAAGTGCATTCATTTACAGCAGAGAAGTATGAAGTGTCATAGGAAGGTATTCATGCCCACTGTCCATTACTTTCTGTTTAATTAAACAGCCAAATGAGGGGAAACACACATAAAGAAAGCTTTAGGTTTGCACCTAATCACCACGATGATCCCATCAAAGATGTTGTATGGATTCTTAATGTAGCCAAAAGGACCATAAACGAGGACTTTCAACAGCATCTCCAGGGCAAAGAGGCTTGTGAAGACTATGTTGCTGATCTCCAGGGCATTGGTAAGCTCCTCCGGCTGGGGAAAGAAGAGGAGGAAAGGGACATGGTAAGCAGCACAGCTCCGCTTGTTAGGTGTATCCAAAATTACACCTGGAAATATAAGCCCCAATACTGCAAGTGTAGCAACACCGATGCTAATGGTGCAGTGAGAAAATGGTAATAGCTCACTCAAAGCTCGGGAGAGAGAAGAAAAATACTATCAGAGTATTTGAGGTTTATACACCCATTGTAAATTGAGCAGGTAAATCCAGACATGGACTTCATGTTAATCGCAGCTTTAGTACCACCTCAGGAGGTTTATGTAGAAGTGGCGTGTACTGAGCCTTAACACTTTCACATCCTCCAAACCAATTCTCCTTATGCAGAAGGAAAAGTCAGACCATTTTCTCACATAAATGTCTTTTCAGGGCCTGTCTTTCTGTTTAGTATCTCACCAAAAGATTTAAGCTAAGGTTTTCAAAGGCAGAGATTTGAGGTGCTATAACTTGAACGGCTCAAAAAACCTCATTATCAGGAGGCCCTGAATATCGCGACTGAGGAAGGGCCCTATCCTGGCAATTCAGACTGGCAATCTAAAAATAGAGGTACCAAAAAAACCCTAACAAACAGACTTTCCGTAATCTTAGACCTAAATTAATACCCTTCATGTTTTTCTAGCATATTTCACAGAGGATTCCCAACAATGCCTGCAGACACCCAGCGCTGTGCTTTCCCCGGCGGGTGGGCGGGCATTATTGAAAAACATATGGCAGAAGACAAAAACCGGCGGCGTAGTCTGTTTAGGATCAGTCAGTGGCAAAGACAGGAGCAGAATCTGCAGTACCAGATCCCTTCTCCCCATTTAACCCCAACACACGGCCACAACTGCATGTTTCTACTTAAAGGCTTCATTAAAATCAAGAGACAGCGTCCTGCTGACAGATGGCCGTGGGGTCGCGTTGGCAACGCCGAGGTGCCCTGCGGGGCAGTGGGCTGGACTTAACTCACTTGGATACTTTTCTAAATCCCCACATGTAACCACCCACGGCTTTAGATGCCTGAACACCACGGTGGGTTACGGCCAGATGTGCAGGTTCATGGCAGCTACACCACGAGCAGAAGCCAGCGTGCAGCATGTGCTGTTGATCGCTCCCACCACTTACACGAAACACCTTCATGGCTGGCCAAAAACTTCTTACAACAGACCAGGAGCTGCCATGCCACGGCACATGCTGTGACACACGCCATAGGGTTTGACATGAGGTGACCCAACCCCAACCCAACACCATGGGAGCCGGGAGAGGGGATGGCTCAGGGGCAGGGTCAACACTTGATCAGTTGTGATTCAGAGCCCCAAGAAACTACAGCGACCAAAGGCTTTGCAGATATATGCTGGCAAATAAACAGATAAATCCATGTGGGCGCTCAACTCTTTCTCGCTCGGGGTTGAAGTCTACAGGCACAGCTGGCCAAGCCCTTGCAGCTCAAGTTCCTCCAACCCAGTGTGATAGTAGATGGGGACGCATGGTCTGATGTTATCTCAGTGTGGTAGTGTAATCCCTGGGGACTTGCACTGATACTGGTGGGAGCTTGTGATGACACAGTAACGGTCACAGGGTAGCAAAGGGGGAAACAGCAGCATTGAAAAGAAAAAGTAATAAAAGAGGGAAAAAAAAGGGGGTGTTGAACACTTCCTGTACGTCAAACATCCTCGCTGAGGAACAGATCCCTTGGCTAGAGTTTGCCAAACACACCAGACATACAGCCCAAATCGCCTCCTCGCTAATCTAGAGCTAAAATACAAATGCTCCAGCTCCCGATATCAAATGCAGCCCTGATTTAAAAATCATATACCTGTGGGAACACTTAGACACAAAGTAATAAATAGGCCGAGAACTTGTATGTCAAGTTGCACCTCAGGACAATTTCAAATAGCTGAAAGTCTACATGAGTCACAAAAAAAATGCCAACTCATTCAGGAGTGCCCCAGCACCGAGGCAGGCTGCGCTGTTATCGTTAACACAGCAATACTGCTGGAAAAGAAACGCGTTCCTGGAAGCTTTCCTTCTCATCCATCAGCGGCACTAACCCGGGCCCCGAAGGCTGATTTCCACCCTCTGTTCCCCCTCTGCAACCACACTGCCAAATCTAACCGGTCCCGCAGGCGCAACCCAGTTAAGCGCCTCGATGTGCGAGCAGCGCCCGGCATCTCCCGCAGCCGCGGCATCCCTCCCCCCCGGGGGCTGACATGGAAAATCCAGCCAGCCCCGGCAGGGATGTCATGTTAATGGTGTGGATTAATGAAACTTTGCACTTTGCGAGCATCTTCTGGTTGGAGATGCTATTGGGATGTATAGCTACAGATGGGAGGCGCTGGCAGGGCACAGCTGGGTGATGTGGGGAGCCACGGGGGGAACAGCACTTAAGCTGCAACTCTCCCAGGACCCCCAGAACCCACTGGAAGGGCCGTGACCCCTCCCAGCCCACCTGGCTCATGAGAGCCCCAAATACCCCTGGCACCGGCGTAGAAGGACTATGGGTCAGCCTGTGCAGTGTGGTGATGCTCAGCACCCGCAGCAGCACTGGATGCATCCATCTCCCCCTGCTTCACCCCAAAAAAACCACCTGGCTCCCCACTCCTCCTCCACACACTCTTTTCCATTTCCCTCATGGGAAACAGTTTTTAATATCTGAGACATTGGGTGCCCATAATAAAAACGAAGAGTGGGATTTCCTGAAACAGAGGTTAGAATTAATATTCCAAAAAATCTAAGATTAATGGCCAAAATGGGTTGAAAGAGGAAGGGAAAACTTCCCTTTCACCCAGCCAGGAGAAAAGGAGGGTCTCCAGAGCAGCCTGGAGCTCTGCCAGGGGAAGGCGAGGCGAGCATCTGCTGGAAGCACACCGCAACCAGACCCCGCTGAAATCGAGGAGTTATTTTGCTTTGGGAAACAACACATCCCTAAACAGTTGAGGTGGGGCAATACTAATTACTCGGAGGATTTTTGCAGCCAGCTGTGAAACGCTCTCCCCCAAGCCCCTCGCTCCCATTTGGGGGTCCCTGGGGCAGCTCATAAGCCCTCTGCAACAGCTCCGCATCCCTTTCAAGGGACACATCGCTGCAGCCAGTCTATAGGGCACCCACCCAGACCCCTGCCACGAGCAGCACCAGGAATTATTTATAAAAATAGAGGTGGGCTGAGATCGTGATCCTGCCCAAGAGGCTCACAGCCAGGCAGTGGGGATTCAAACACTTCTGAGAATGCCAGCTACAGGATTTCCATGCAGCCATAGATGTGTATAGATAAAAAGACTGTTTAAGATGCTTCTGCTCTAGAGAAATCACCAAAATGTCTGAGCCATCTTTCCTTAGACATCATTACAATACAGCAGGAAAAGTGGCTTTTCTCTCCTGTGGGAACTGAAATTGTCATCCCATCCCAAAGAGGAATGTAGAGTTTCAGAACTGGCGAACTGAAACACTTTGTGCCCAAAATTTTGAAAGCTCTCCCCTCCGTTTCAGTCCCTATTCCCTTATCCATTTGCTCTGTACCGTAAATCAACCGAAATTAAAAAACATAAATAAAAGTCAGCTTGAAGAAGAACATGGAACTTTTTGTTCCCCAACTGTTCAAATGGACGTTTCAAATATCTCAGACAATGTATTTCAATAGTTATTTTTTTTCTAAGCCAGTTCACTGAAACCGCTCCCCTCCCACGAACAGCTTCAATTTTGATAAATTGCCATTTTCTGACAATAACCGTCTAATCAAAACAATATTGACCAGCTCTAGACATAGTGTACCTGGGAGAGTCACCAACTCCTGGCACACAACCAGCTCCACAGGTCCTCGCCTGTGGAGAAAAGAGCTGGTAAAATCAAGCCGCTTTCCCCTCCGAGGACCACAACACGGCAGCCGGGGGAGGTAGCATCCTTCCTTTGACTAAATAATATATTTGGAAAACAAACCCCTCCTGGAACCCCCCTAGAAAGAGCATCTTGCAGGGAAGCAGAGCCCAAGGTGCAGACCCCGGGGTTTCTTTGTAGCACAAAGCCTCCTGCCCACCACCCAATTACAGCACATCTGCCACAGACTCAGCTTCTCCATTAAAAGAAGAGTCTGCTAATTCTCTCATCAGTAGCAGCAGTGACTAATTAAAAGGAAAGCATCCTATGATTAAACGAGCAACACCCAGAAACAGCAAGATACAAGCGCGATTCAGCTGTGCCACGAAACACCAGCTCTTCCGATGAATCTTCGGTAAATACTGAATTTTGTTTCCAGGACAGCTCGCCTTGCTGGACACACAGACGTGGTGTCCTGGATAAATCATTCCCTGTTAGCTCTCTGTTTGTGTAGTGTCGATTTGTTGATGTACCAAACAGCACATTGACAAGCTCTGGCAGCACATAAAATAGGAGCAGACAGCGCGGCATCTCTCATAAACACCACGCGGCAAACGAAGGCGCCGGGGAGGAGGCGAGCCACGGGCGCCCGCCCAGACGTAACCCTGCCTGGCAGGGTGCAACCCGTGGTGGCGAGGAGGGGATGCTCTCTGCACCCTGCCTGGAGGTTTCGGGCAGGGCTGGCTGGCACCGAGCACGGCACTGCCATGGGGGGCAGGAGGAGGCAAGGGAAGACGTCCCCAGGTACTAAATGTTGCCTTGAGGGGTGTTTCAGAGCTGGACCAGCGCCTTGCCCTTTTTCGGCATTCAGAAATAGGCTGTTACACATTTCTTTGGGGTTTATTCTTTTTTTAAACTGAGTAGAAGCTCATGAGCGAGGTTTCCGATGGCAGAAGCGATGTGCTGCATTTCCATCTGCGCACGAGACACTGGCACGTGCTGCTCAATCCTGTGCATGGGGCTCCAAGGTGTCTGCTCAAGCAAACGAGGCTGCAGGCAACGAGTGGGGAGAAGCTCCCGAAGGCGAGGACAGGGGCTGGGGTCGTTACAAGCAGAAGCCACGGGGGCTGTGTTCCCCAACTCCTGAAAGACAAGCCCCGCTGCGTGATGAAGTGCAACCAAATGCCCTGGCAGATGGTGTACAGAGCTTACAAGGCTTCTACTCCTGCCTTCCTCCAGCCATGACCCATAAAAGGGAAGTAACTGTGCCATGGCACAGGCTCTTCATCATCACCGGACCTGCACCCAGCACCGTGGGCATGTCTGGCATGGATCCGTCCATCCCCATTTCCCCCTTGCCTAGGCAGCGAGCTCCAGGCTGCGGCCAAGCCTGGTCTTGTCCAGCCCCTGCCCCTGGGGATGTCAGCACAAAAGAGCAGAAGCACCCCAGGGTCTTTCCTCTCTATCTTGCTAACAATAAAATAAAACAGAAAAAACACTTTCTTGCCAAAGCAGAGGGAGGGATGGGGTGACAGGCCAGGAGGCAGATCCCTCCTGATCCCGAGGGCTCTGCTTCTGCGAGCGGATCCAGAAGACCATGAAAACTTCAAACCCATTCAAACAGTTGCAGAATAAAACCCTTCTGAAATCATTACCATGGCAACTAAGGAAAAATAACACAGAAAGAAAATACCGACCTCAGCTATTTCACAGGAAACACCAACAACATTTTACTGACTCATCACTTGCCGATTTTTAATATATATATACATAAGAAAAAAATCAAACGGGTCACACAAAGATGCGATTTTCAACCTGACACTGCCGCATTAGATCCTCTCCACCCTCCACAGGGGTGCAGGCACACATCGGGTCTCCCTCAAAACAGGAGTCAGACCATCCATCCTGGGGCAAAACGTAAGAAATTCTGATGAATGGAATCAGCTATTAATTAACAAAATGAGGTGCCCTTTTTTTGCCCTCTCCCACGCCTGGTTCCCCATCATTTATAGCTCATGGCCATGTCTTTAGTCAACCAACAAGCCCTCTCTGTGCCTTATCCTCATCACACCCACAGTCTTCCCCCTGCCTTGATGCACCCGCTGAGCCACAACCATCCGAAAACCCACTTTGGTTCCCTTCGGTAAATGCAGCTCCTCTTAGCTCCAGAGCTGCTTGCTACTTTATAAATAGAAACTCAATCCACGCATATTTTCAGCAATGACATTCATTGTCTTTGGGGCTCCTTAAAAGGCATCGGGCTTTAGCTATCGTCCTGGGTCCGGCAGCGCGAACCTGAGCTGTGCTTAATTGGAGCCTGATAGACTGGTAGGCTTTCTCTACTCATCCTTTGCCAAACTGGTTAAGGAAATTCCTCCCTCTGGAAAACAGTTTCAGAGAGTAGCAGGATTGCAGCAGTTTTTGCTCTGCTCCTCCTAGGGCTGGAGACATGGAAAGGGCAGCGTGCTCGCTGCTCAGTGGGCTGGAGGAGGACTGCTGTGAAGTTCAGGATTTATAGGCATTTATTAAAAGAAAATGACTTTGACAGACAAGCGAACAGGTCCAGTTTCATCCCATCATCGCGTGGGAAAGGAGGATTTTGTTACAGGCTGAATGGAGGCTGAGTATTTCATGCCACAGCAAGTAATGCTGTAAGAAAGGGAGGAAAGCAGCTTTCATTTCAGAGAAATCGGAGCTGTCTGCACAGGAGGGACTCCCCTTCCACTCCTAATCTCCTCACCTTCCACCCGTTCCTCCCCGTTCCAATTAACAAATGTCCCTTCCCATTCCACGCCTGCAGGAGGAAGGAGCTGAGCCCCATGGACGTGGCACCTTCTGGTGCAAGGCCTTCCTCTCCACCACATCCTTGTTGAGCAACCATGGCCAACAACCAAATTCCCCAGCCCCGACTGCCCGTACGAGTGCCCATGGACCTCTGCCTCCTGTCCACCCTGAGCCCAGGGTGCAAATGAGGGGACGAGCCCCGACCACGATGGAGAACCTCATCAATCAACCCTGAAGGGACCTGCCATGAACTATCCCTGTCCAGGACCATAAACAGGACCTGCAGACCATGCTCTCCTCCTCCAAGCCCTGGGGGTGGGCTCTCTTTACCACTCTCAGAGACACAGCAGATAATCTCGCTTGAACTCCTTATGTCTCTCAGCTTGAGATTTCTGGATGAATATTATCCCAGAAAATGCAAGAAAAACATGAACTGGCTCATCCCTCTGCCCAGGTTTCGAAGGAGCTTAAGCTGAACAAAAGCTGCATTTCCACTTGGTCACACCTTGTAAGTACTTCAGATTTAAAGCCCTCTATTTCTAGTTAATCTAAACCAAGTTTGAAACTTATCTCTCCATTAGTACTTGAGAAGGTACCATGGGGAGGGAGGAAATAAAAAAAAAGAAAGAAAAAGCTGTCTCTGTACAGCTCCTGCACAGATCTGCTGAACCTGGGTTTCTGATGCTGGTAACACTATCTCTAATGCTGACAGACATCCACGGGGGAAAAGCTGGTCGTTTCCTAACATCAGCAAAAAAACAATTATAACAAAGAGCTGAAATCCAGCAGAGACGCGGGGAAAAGCGCTCAGCTCCTGTCCCCGCTCCTGCTGGGGGCTGAGTGGGGTGGGAAGGGGCTCTGTGAGGACATGGGTGGCAGCAGGGCAGAGTCATGGGCACCAACAGCATTGGGACCTACCTCTACCAGAACTGGGGAAAAAAAAAAAAAGGACTGATCCCTGGGAAATCACCAGCAATCAGCAATCAGGAGCGCTTACAGACCAAAGCGTTTGCTGGTGCAAGCTGAGGATGCTCCAGAAGCTCTAGCTGTGTTTGCTGGCTCCCACCCAAGGGGAACAACCACACAATAATCAAAGAAGGAGCAGGGAGAAACGCCCGGCTATCTGCAGAGAGCAGCGATTTTTCATCCGCGCAGGGATGAAGCGAGTTTTGAGAGCACACATCATTTTCCCATTTCACCGAGCCCGAGTTTCTTCTCAATGCTGCCTGAGCAGAGATAACACAAGGGTACAGATGGCAGCTGAAACAACAGCTGTAATGATAGGATCTAAGGCAGCCTGAGTATTTCCAGCCTCTGAACTAAATTAATAGGAAAGGATTGACACTTACGGCTCCCCATCCAGGGAGCTGAAGAAAACTTTAGTAGATGTCAAGGAAACCACATAGGCTCATCCCTAAAGCATGCAGAGAACTGAATTATCTGATAAAAACCCACACACACTTTCCAGTTGCATGAAATCTCATTTAATTTTCAAATTATTCAGTCTCCAGAACCAGGATAAAGTCTACTTTATAGGCACAGCCCATTTTTTTAATGACTATGAGGGCCATGGCACCCCTGTATTTTGCGTGGCACTCTGGAAGAGCTTCATGAGCGAGTCAATTAAAACACACGAGTTCCTACAAGACCTCATAAACCCTTCAGATCACTGAGGAACAGAAGAACCTCCAAGGTCCATAAAAAGAATTACCCCCAATAACAAACAGAGAGCTGGTTTTGAAGTCTCTGATCCTAGTGATTAACAGCTCTGATGACTTCCATTAGCGTTGACTTGACTCCTCCAGTCTCTAACAACAAACCGTTAAGAAGAGTAATTTCTACTTAAGCAGGAGCTAATTGAATACAGCACGTGCAAATCTATAGGGCACCTCATTTTCCTACCGTGGGAGTGCCCTATGCAGCTGTAGCGCTGAGAAATTAAGTTGACGCTAGCTACAAGCCCTGCATTGGGCAAAGCCAGCAGACGCCGAGGGAGGGAAAGCCTCACTGCGCTGCCAAAGCTTTGATCGCTTGGCTAGGAGCAGCTGGCACAGGGCTGGAGGATGCGTAATGGAGTTAAAAAGAGACACGGGATATGCACTGAAGTGGAAGTGGAGATACCTCTAGGAAGAGAAGACAGTGCATGGACGCAGGACCTTGCGAGCTCCCAGGAAGAGCCTGGGGCAGATGGAGGTTTTCCAGGGAAAGGCTGTCTCTTTTATTTAAGGGATGCATGCACATGGGTAAGTTCCCTCCTGAATCAAAGCCTAATGAATCAGATTCATATGGGGAAGCATCAAGTTGGAAATTTCGCCACAAAGAAAAGTTGAGCTATACTGTTAAGGCCATGGTTGAGGTAAGGCAGCTGGGGTGCAGGGTTAAGGGGGTACAGCACTGGTTTGCATTGGTGTGTGCTGCAGAGAGCCCCTGGTGCATCACCAGCTGCTGCCTGGATGTGGGACGGGTCTTTGAGTCTCTGCACTCACAGGAAACAATTCAAGAGAGGTGCAAGAGATACCAAAAATACTTTACAAAAAAAAGGGATTCCCTTCTTTCCTGACCTGGAGGCCCGATACAAATCCACACACATGAAAGAAGCCAAAATTTAGATGTCCTGGATCAACCTGACGTGGAGCTGCGGAGGTTGGAGGGGACACGGTGTTGCCCACGACTGCCCTGTGCAGCCAGACCAGGGCAAGATGGGCAGCCCACACCCTGCGAGCTGCAGCTCATCCCCCGATCCTCCACAGCCTCCTCGGAAGGCGAACGAGCCCTTGGCAAGATCTCATTTGGGCACATAGGGATGTCAAAGGAGCAGCCTCATGTGCCTGACAAATCTGCAGCTGCCCTCCACCACTCCTGTGGCCAGCAGCACAACGTTCAATTTGGCTTGAAACTGGTGGAGATGATGATGCTTTTGACCACCGAGTCCTGGGAGTAAAGCACTTCTGATCCCCAAAACACCCTTATTTCTTGAGGCTTACAAATGGATCCAGACCTGCTGTCCTCCAGCCTGCCCAGGACTTTGGACACTAGCACAGACTTAAGCACCCCAAGACCTGGGGCACCAGCCTGCCAAATCCCCGCTGTCCAGCCCCGTTACACCACTTCTCCATGGAGCAATCAAATTTTCCTCCCACGTGGAGAAATTAATCAGTGGGTGTCACAACAGCTAATAATTTTCAGTTACCTTCTTCCCTGCACACTGAATTCAGGCAGAAGCACAAGTATATAAATAGCATTTGGGTGACTATTATAAATGCTTGAACCTGGAGCCTAATGGTTCCTCCACGCCGGGAGGTTTTCTAATGCTGCTGCAGTTACTGACCCTTCACCTCCCCTCTCGATCATCCTGGATACCTGAAAATTTCACGTCCTCTGACGCTGATTAGGAAGACTCCCACGTTCTCCAGCCTCGACTGTTTACATAAATCGACACTTTAATGCATTTTGCCAGCAAGCTTTCCTTTGATGCTTTGGCACAGATGGTTGATATTTCCATGCCACAGCACCTATTAGATCGTAATGTTACCGGTGACAACTTTACATCATCTGCACCGTGTACGGTCCGGGCCCCTGCAGCGGGATGCAGTAGGAATTCAGCTTGAGATACCACCGTGGGCTGAGGCTGCTCCTGCCTTCTGCAGATGGAGTTTGCACACCTCGGTTCGTGGCACTGCTGCTCTGTGGATTCCTACAACACCTTGCTGTAGTTGTAGTTGCTCCTGGAGGGATGTCGGGCATCGCTTTTCCCACTTCCTTGAAGAATTGCCTCCCATGGATGATGAGCATTCCTCCTTGGGTGCTGTCCCAAACAGTCATTCACCCCTGTCATCTCTCCAATTTGCTTTTAAGAGTTAACAAGAGATTCTCTACAGGTCTGAACTGATTTCCTCTTCCTTCCTTCAGAGACACCAGAGTTTTGGACCACTCTAGATCCAAGTCCCCACAAGCTCCAGCCATGGATTTGAACCGACTGCAGCTTTGGGGAGGCCAGTGCAGGACTCTCCAGTCTCTTGTTATGTTAACAATGGCAAAACACCGCAGAGACAGCGGCTGAAATTCAAGCACTATTTAAACAAATGAATATGTAGGGTATAGTTCATACAGTGCGAGTTCAGACAAGGAAAATCGGAACAGCCAGGCAGCTCAATGCGAACCAGATTTTAAAAACAAAAACAAAACCCCAAAGCCCTTCCTCAAGGAAGCCCTTGCTGAATTCTTTCCTCTGCTGAGGAGTCCAACATCACGCCTTGTACTAAAGCCTTTGCATTTCACTCCAAGGAAGGATTTGGAGGAGGGGGGAAAAAAAAAAAAAGCAGCACATTATGGAACACAGTCTGGCTTACAGCCAGGGCTGGGGGGAAAGCAGCACAGAAACCCTCTGGTTTAGCAGCACATTTTACTCCTGCTCTATGGCAGAACAAGCTTTTGCAAAGCCCTAGCCGTTTGAACCCACAGCGCTGCAGAGTCTCAGCTTCCCTAAGGCGAATCAGTCAATTGGTTCAACAGTGTACTTAAAATCCCCCGGAGCCTACCTTTAAATCACCTTTATATTCCTCTGCCCAAAGCTAAGAGTTTCTACCTGCATTTTGCTTCATCTCCGTAGAAAAACAAGCTATTTAGCAGTCACATTAATAATCCGCAGCAATCTGGTTGTCATTTCCCTGATGGAAAATTTCACACCGCTGCCCAGCAGCAGCGACATGGTGAGTGCTATGTGCACCTCCAACCGCTCTGCTTTCCTCCCACTACACCCTGCAGTCCTGAGAAAGGCAAGAGTCAGAGCTGGACGGGTGGGGAGGATGGGCAGAAAATGCAACGTTAAGCCCGGTCAGGTGTACCTATGGCTCATGCATATGCAGGAACCACGTGGAAGCAACCTGATGCTGAGTGAGAAAGTCAGCGAGCTCATGTCAGAAGGAAACCCAGCTCCTGAACCCCCAGCCATACGATGGTAAAATATTTGTTGACAATGACTTTACCGTGGAAGGTGGTCTATGGAGAGGAGCTTTGGGATGGAAGGTCCTAAGGTAGGAGATGAGCTCCTGGGGACATGAACTACCTTTGCTATGCGCATCCAGCACTCCTGGCCATGGGTACTCAGTCTGGCCAGGGTGACTGATGGGTGAATGCAAGTAAACAGAAGAGGTGGAGGCCAGTGTTTTCAACACACTCCAAATTTCCACTCATTTTAATATGCCTTCAAACCACCACTTTCATCCTAAATATCCCAGCCTGGCCTTCTCTGGTTGATGAGTCTGTTAAGCAAATGACTGTAAAGACTGTTTCAGTCTTCCAGGCAACTTCCATGGAGGAAAGCAGGTCTCTCCAGGATGCCTCTCCCAAGGTGAGATGCAAAGCCTCCAGAGAAGCATACTTCTCTCCCCTGGCTATAACAAGGACCTCAGCTGACCAGCTCATGTTCTCAAGCCCAGGATGCTCTGGTGGTCCCAGAGCTGCTGAATCCCACCCAGCACTGCTGGGGACAGATGGGAGGGCAGAAGCCTTCCTCCTCCCAGAGTAACCACCAGCCCATCCATCCTCTCACACAGTAGCTGCTAGCATGTCCTCTCTCCTCTGGCGAGGTGCTGGTAAACAACACAAGGCTTTTGACATGGCACCATAAAAAATGTCCTGAAAGTATTTATCCTAACATAGCCCGGTGTGCCCAGGACGGCCTCATGTGAAAAGCCCAAGAGGTAAATATTCATTAAATAAGCAGAGAGCTTAATATAGAAAGTCACGGAGTCAAGCGCTCTTCAAGCCCCCTCATGTCTTTGCAAACATTAGCCAATGAAGATAAATTTGGCGGGGTTGATCACTTGCACTTTCAGGAAAGGCTCTTCTAAAAGAAAAAAATCACATGTTTCAGTGTTTATAATCTCTGCAGAAAGGCCTAGTCCAGCATTTCTCCCCTCTAATTCCTGCTCTCATAACTGTCAGAGTATGAAACTGCAAACTATAAGCCTCCCGAGTTTACAGAAAAACACCTCTCTGCTCTCTGCTGCCACTTTGAGCAGATGAACTAATAAAAACAAGCTCCACTATTCGCTCCAAATGCCTAGGAGAACGGAATCTGGAACAGTAGTAGCTTCAAAATACCGTCAAAGAAAGCAACCACCCACGGCGTCTGGAGTCCCCCCACGCTTATCATCTCCCTTCACCTTGTTACCCGAAAACCACCACAAAAATCTGCCTCTTCCCATCCAGCTTCCTGCTGGGACGCACCGCTGGCCGGGGCAGAGGCCAGCACCCTGCTGCCCTCTTTACCCCGAGCCAAAGTATTAAGGAGCTGTGTTGTCTTTAGTGTGTTCGATGATGGGAGCTTGCTCGGCTACCCATCCCCGGTGGGATGGTCCCGCTGGTACACGCACAGGAGCCTACACCAGCATCTCCCAAAGATGCTCCCGATAAAGGGAAACAAGCTTTGACAATCCGCCCCTTGGACAGTGGCAGCAAAGACACGGCAGATCTGCTTTCACCTCTCAGCCGAAGGAGGAATATAACTGTTTATCGGTTTCCTGAGCCACCTCCCCCCAGGTTCTTAAGAGATGACCTTCCCGATATTACTAAATAAAGGTGGAATCACCCAAGCTTCCCCGCAGAGCTCCCACCAAGGGCAGCACATGAAGGTGAAACCTGCAGGACTTCAGAGCGTGTCGCTGTTTAATGTGTACTGAAAACAACGGTTAGCCAGCCAGACTCTATTAGGACATCAGGGAGAAGGCGCTGGCTGGAAGGGACACATTTAGCACAGCCACGTCTCCCTGGCGTTCGGTCATTGAGGCATTAATGCCACGGGAGGACACGGGAATTTGGAGCCGGTCCTCAGCCACCACCGCTGCCACTGGGAGCTGTGGGAGAAACGCCTCTGCGTGCAACTGCGAGCGACTCTGCAAACACAAAATGTGCCAGGAAGGGAGAAAAGTAAACAGCCACGACTCGAGATGCAAGGGAGCTCCCAGCAAAGGCTGGCACTGGGACAGGGGTGGCCGTGTCTGTCTGGGAGGGAAGAGGTCTGGCATGCTGGGAGAGGCACCACGCTGGGCTGGCCGCTGGGAGCCCTGAAGCATTGGAGGGGTATATAACAAGGGTTTGCAGCATCTCAGCATCCCTGCTAATAAATTCTTCCCCCTAAATCCAAACGAAGCGTGCACCTGCAGCACCAAGCCATCCCATGCCTGCGGCAGGACTGAGGGCACCACGCCAGGCACGCCGCCGGCAGCAGCCGCAAAACCTACGTGAGACCAGACCGTGCAAAAGCCTCTCTAAAAGCAGAGCTCTTGTCATCCTTATGGAGACATTTCAAGAGGAACGTGGCAACTCCTTTTCTTAATGACTATATATAGGGAAAAGCTCTGCTAGGTGACAAGCGCGCAAGAGGCTGGAGCAGAGGCAGCCTCTTGCCTGCAAGGACTCAGATAATCGAGTGGAGAAATAGCCAGCGATGAGTCTATTTTGGCCTCAGTGTGCTGCTGCTGGAGCGTTCACCAGGGAGGCAAAGGCATTTGTTACCTCCTCTCCAGGGACTGCAAATTCAATAGACTCCTCTGCCTGCAGCTGCACCGACCCCGGAGCCCGCAGCCGCTGGCAGTGCTGCTAGGACTGCTGGGCTGGCACAAACCCAGCGGCAAATGGCTGCTCCCCCTCCTTGGCCCCTGCACCGCAGAAACCAGCAACGCATGCTGCTGCCCGCGTGACGGCGGTTTTGGCATGGTGCTGAGCATCCCTGGCAGGGCTGGGTTGCGGGAGCTCACGCAGCCCAGTACCAGCCAAGGTGATTGCTGCCTGCCTCTGCCTGCAAGCTGGAAGCAGGCTCAGAGGAGAAAAATCAGCCCTGCTCTGTCCTGGGACCCTTCCTACAGCACCCCAACGCCTCTCGCCTCAAACCATCCCATCGGCGGCCAGATTCGGACCCATAACACCGCCCACATCCCCACTGCACCCGGAGCCGCCGGGGCAGCGCTCACCTGCTCGTGGTACTCGATCCCCATGCTGAGCGTGTTGATGAGAATGGCCACCATGATCCCACGGCCAAAATATTTGCTGTCCACTATCTTCCGGAAGGTCTCGCACACCATGCGCCAGAAGGCCAGCACCCGGCTCGCTCTCCTGGCCCGGGCTCTGCCCCGCTGCGGGTCCCGCTGGTCGCTGTAGTGGGCATCCTGCGTGAACTCGTAGACCCCCTCGCTGTCCGAGTCGGCCGTCTCGTTGTCCGTCAGCTCGGCCTCGCTCGTCAGCGCCTTGAGGCAGTAAGGGCAGCTCTCGGGGTTGCAGGAGCCGCCGTCCAGCTTGGTGCAGGGGCTGGAGATCTTGCAGGAGCTTTGGCAGGGACCTGAAATGCCAGCGGGGCAGGGGCAGGGCAAACCGTCAAGCCAGGACAGGGGGGCTGCGGGTGGCCACAGGAGCAACCCCCAGTCCCTGTTAGCACCAAGCTATTGCCCTGGACAGGACAGGCATTTCCTAAGGGGAAAAGGGCTCCTGCTGGGTTAAAGAGCCCTAGGCAAAACCTGGGCTCCCCGAGCGCCTCCTCCCCAGTTACAAAGCCCTCTTTGCTGCCCCAGGCAGACACTGCCGCCAGCCCAGAACCCCTAGCCCACCTCGTTATACCTCTGGCCATTACGGCTAGGAGAAAGCAATCGGCTCGCCTGGCCCTGGCAGGCTCCGGGCTGTAATTAGCCTGAGCGCGGTCGCCAGCAGTCTCCTTTCCTGCTCTCGCTGTTTGCTGATGCTCCGAAATCACCAGCTCCCCCCTCCACGTGCTGCCCCCAACAGCAGCTCCCAGCTGCCAGGTGGCTCCCGGGTGACAATACCAGCGGGATATTCCCCAAAAATCCCACCAGCTGGCTGCCAGGGGAGAGGCTATCTGCAAAGCACACGCCTGACTCGCGCACAGCAGCACGCGGCAGTGTGAATAAAAACCCAGCGCTAAACCATCTCAGAGCCCAGCTCTGTGCGTTTAGTCTCTGGGCAGCTCTGGGTGGGGGGCAGGACTTGGTCTCTTCCCTGCACAGCTCCTGGAGGAGGTGGAGGGGTGGAAAAGGCATTGACCACCTGGGAAAGCTCGGCCAGAAACACTTCTCGGAGGCTGAGAGGGTTTGGACTAGACTGGCCTGAGCTTCCAAACCTCAGGATGCGGAGGGGGAGAGAGCATCTTGCGGTGAAGGTATGAAGCGCCCAATCCAGGAAAGCTGCAATCAGTGTCTGGCTCTGTTACGGGCTTCCTGAGCAAATCACTCCGGACAGATTTTTAATACTCAGCATTCGTGATTGCCATTGAGCACTCGTGCAAAGCAGACACTCAATCTCCCCGAGCCTTGGGTCCCACGGGGAGCAGAGCTCAGGGATGTGCTGGGACTTAGATCCGGAAGGTATCCATCCCCAAGCTCTGCAGCAAGTGGTGGGCAACGCAGCCACCTCCAACCCCTGTGTTTTAGCGAGGAAGGGACATGGCCATTTGGAAGCGGCCAGGCTGGGCTCCAGCTCTGCTGGTTCTAGCTGATCCGGGCCTGGTTCTAGCTGATCCGGGGAGTACAGGGATTTGGGGAGTGATCCCTGTAATTGCAGAACAAATTCATTTGACTGGGAGGAGATGGGGATGGGAAAGATGATGGGTTCATTAAAACATTTGGTTTTGGCTATAAGATGCCTTAGGTATGTCGGAAGATTCATGTTGGTCTCACCTGGAAAGCCATCACCTTTCTCTGTAACGTGGACTGAAAAGAACCCTGCAAAGAATCAGAAAGAGAAATAGGTCGTAGCTTGTATTTCTGCAAGACAACCCCAGACCGACGTCCAGCCCCAGACTCACCCGTGCTCTGTGTCTCCAGCAGCTTGTGCATGGTGCTGTACGGCCCGGGCGGGATGTTGAGGCTTGTCAAGGTGCTGCTCCCGGCACCGACCGCTGCCTCCCCCAGGCTCTTCTCTTTCAGCATCTCATGGGAGGTACTGGGGTGCACCGTGGGGTACACCTTGCTGCCCATGATGTTCTTGGGGATCCCCTCCGGGCTGGGCAAGCCGAGGCCCGGCTGCGGGAGGGATGGCCGGCAGCGCACCGGCTCAAAGTGGCAGTCGGCATGGTAGATGCTGTGGACGGACTCGGTGTTGCTGGGAGCGGCACTGGGGGCCCCGTGGGGGTTCGGTGCCGAGGGGGGGAGCATCAGCCGGTTGGTCCCGTTGTGGAGCGAGCTGGTCTCCACGTCACTGATCTCCGGGCTGGCGCGGGGCGCCCGCAGGTTCCCATTGCCCAGGTGATAGTGGTGGTGGTGGTGGTGATGGTGGTGGATGAGGTGGTGCACGGAGGACCTCTTCCTGCTCCGGCGCTTCCCGGCACGCCGGTCGGCTCCCGCCTTGCTCGCAGGGCTGGCGAGGAAGCCCATCCTCACGCCTGCCACCCGGTAGACCTCCACGAGCTGCTTGCTGCCTTTACGGGCAATGTAAACCAGGTACTTGAGGAGTTCGTCATAGCAGCTGCCTGGCTCCGAAAAGCTGGCAAGGGTGCTGGCGTTGGACAGGTAGCGCACCCGCTGCTCCTTCATCAGCTGGCTCTCGCGCTGCTTCGTCTCGGAGAACTGCGTTGCTATCACCACCAGGCAGAGGTTGATCATGAAGAAGGAGCCCACCTAAGAAGACAGGAGCCATCAGCCACCTCGGGGTGGCCATGCGCACCCTATAGCCCTGCCTCACCCCCCACCCTGGTGCAAGGAGGAGGGGGCAAACCCCAGCCAGCCCCACCTCCTGCGTCACCCGGTGGGGACCACCGGTCGGGACCGCAGAGGGGCTGACTCACCCCCCAAGCCCCCGCCCCGGGGACTCCCACGCCAGCGCTCCACGGAGGACGTCAGAGATCAAAGATGAGAGAAGATTATTTTGACAAAAAGCTTTTGCTCTTTTAAGATGGTGTTTTTCTCTCTCCGCAGACAGCGGTTGTAATTATCACAATTAGTGGCATTACGATGAATGCACTGAGCCTTCCTGATAGGAACGTTTTTTCTGGCAGTGTGTGGGTAGCTTGCGAGCAGATCCCTTTCCCCTGCTAACGGGATTTGCGGGTGACTGTTATGCAAGGGCATCAGCAGTCTGTACCCACAGCTTGGAGATTTTATTTCCAACCAGGCTTTCACGAGGTTCTGCCTTCTGCAGAGCCCAGCCTGGATCACAGAGAATTACTGACGTGCTAACGGGCTATCACACGCCGCTAACATTACTCGCACGGCACCTGGAAAAGTACTGCTTGCCCTTCCTCTCCGTTGTTTCGGGGATGCTGAGAGCAAGGGATTGTTTCTTTTTTGGGGAAGCTAATAGATGAACCAGAAAAAGCATCATGGACTAAATGACCTCCTACCTTCTCATATCAGGGTTTGAGTCCTGGTTTGATGAGAGGCAGAAATCCCCACAATGGCCTAATGGATGACGTGCAGCTATTTTGCTGGACTTAGTCCAATTAGGCAGCAAGAAAGGGACTCATCTCACTTATCTCAGATACATCTGAGTGAGGCATCTAATGATCCTTTAGAGTCAAGAGAGAAATAGGCACATCAAGTCTGCAATGCATCTAATTTATTTTGGATGTCTACCTTTGGAGGAGATGAATCACCCCCTTAAAGCACCTATTCTTCTCCCTTGACGATAAAGGGAGTCTAGACAACGAGCTCAGCCAGTCACGGTAGACAATTCTGTTTGCATAGATGAAGCCCATCATGGAGCCCACCCCACAGAAACTCTTTGTTGGCTCCTTTGTGGGTGGTCTCAGATGATGCTGTGAAGCGTGGGTGGGCTGGGGGCAGAAATCTCTTCCCTTCTTTCTTAATGTGCTCCCTGAAGTTTGGGACTGTTTTCCCGAAATGTCCCCTCTGCACCAAGGACCCAGTTCTTCAATATGGGGGAATTTCTGGGCAGCCTTCTCCCCTTCCAGAGCTCAAAACCTGCCTACTTTTAAACTTAAATTCAAGGTGGCGACTAAGGGAGAGGACCTTGGAGCACAAGGAGAGAAGTAGTAGAAACAGCAGCAGCAGAAGTGTATCTACCACAGCTTAAGCACATCTTTCTTTCCTTCCTTCACGTTTGCAGCAAAACGCAGCTGCAATGCAATGCCGTATTGAAGCTGCATGTCTTCCAGCAGGCTGGTTTCTACCCCTCCTATGTGGCACCAGCTTTTATATTCATTGTATTGTCTGCCTGTCCTCTGGGTCACTCCACTCTGCCCTCCCCAAATGCCAGGAGGACCCCCCCATGTTCCCCTAAGGCCACTCACAATGATCAGGAGGATGAAGTAGATGAAGTTGTAGAAGGAGTGTGCGTCCATGACAAAGTACATGATGTCCACCCAGCCTTCCAGTGTGATGACCTGGTGAAGACAGGAATGCAAAATGAACCCGTCAAGGCTCAGTTACAACACCAAGTGCACAAGCAGCGTTTCTCCTGGCTGGGCCATTTCTGACACCCCATAGCTGATCTTGGTGCAGTACAAGACACTGAGGAGCCAAATCCTGCTCCCACCAGTGCCAATAGCCACATTGCCAGCTGCCCAAGCTGAATCCAGACCTTCTTTTCCAGCTGGACCTAAGGCCCGCTACTGCATTTTGCAGAGGGAAGAGCAGGCTCTAGGCTCCGCTCCACATCAGGATGGTCGTCTGGCACAGACACAGGGTTTGGAGAATGTGGTTTTGTCCATGCATGTGAGATGGAAGCATCTTTAAACAAGGCATCAAATTTTATCCCTGACATTTTAAGCACACATGCACTACTATACAGGTGCTTGCTGGTGCAAAATAGCCCCCAGGAGTGTGATTACACAGCCCCTGGGAACATGTTGGGGGGCCTGACGGGCTGTTCCCCACCTTGTGAGAGTTTGCACACAGGGCTTACCTGAAATATCGCGATCCAGGCGTAGCCGATGTTATCGAAGTTGATGGCTCCCTTGAATGGGTTGTGCTCCCCGGCAGAGCAGTTGGTGTAATACTGGTTCCAGTTGACACATGACGTGTTGGTGGTGTCATTGTAGGAATAGTAATCCAGGGTGCACTCTAGACCCTCTTCCCTCCGTGTTGGGATGCTCCGGCAGTAGCGCATCCCGTTCTCCCGGGGCTGGGAGCAGATGAAGGGGTTCTCGTCTTCGTTCTCTGTCTGGTAGTATCGCTCCAAATCCACTGTGTAGGGGCTGAAAGAGTCCAGACAGGGCTGGGGTTTGCACACCGATTGCAGGCAATCTGGCAAGGTAACGACTGTAACAGCAAAGTCTGACATCTGTTATTCTGGATCTTAAAACTTTTTTTTAAAAGGGATCCCCTTGGACTTCCTGCGGCCCCACTGGGTGAGATGACGTCCCTAACTGGGTTTTGGGAAACTGAGGCAGTGCACTCAGCCACTCAGCAACCCCTCTGATGACATTACTAAGAGTCACTCCATCTGGAGGTGCTCTGGCTTTGACTTTGGGGGACTAAGAGCAAGATTCAGCCCAGCAGGGCTTCTCTGAAATGTCTTTGCTGCAGTAAGATGGAAATCAGTCAGTTTAAGCTCCTGTATCTCCTGTCCTCCTGGAGATGCCGAGAATGGCTTGGGGAGACTCTATGTATAAGGACCTCCCAAGCTTCCTAAAAACCAGAGACAGGTCCTTCATCTGTATTTCACAGTGCCTGTTCAGCCCATAGATAAGCTCTAAATTCTCTCTGAGGGTGGCCTTACCACAGCAAACCAGCAAAAACGCTCTTCGGGGAGATGAAACAACCCATGGCCAGCCAGAAACTGGCTTCTTGCTCTGCACACAGCTACCTCCTTAATGCTGCCAGGACTCCCACTAAAGCTTGCAAAGATATTTTTAAGCCTAGTTCAGCCTGGTTAATTCTTGCAGAATTGCCTTTAATACCCTTCAAAGCTTATCTAAACCCCTGGAATTCTGGCTCAATTAAACAGCACCCAAACCTGTGGCTCTATTGGATTTACTCGGTGGTGAAGCAGTCCCTCTGCTCTGCTGCCATTTACTTAACAGGGACATGCCCTGGTAATGACTCTCCCAACTGTCCTTCGAGGGCACGGCCCACAGGAGGGGTGGCAGTTGATTAGGAGATGCGTGGGAGAGAATAAAAGGTGCATCATGCCAGCTCCAGACCCGAAAGCCAGCCTAGCCACAGCAACATCGTCATGGTCCTGCTGTGTGCAAGAGAGAAGCTCTGGGCTTGCAGGACTTCTCCATCCAGGCGTGGATCTAGCCGGAGTAACTGCGGGGAGTCAGCATTTGAAAGCGATCCACTGAAAGGTGACAGAAGTGCCGGAGCTCGGCAGAGCAGCCATCAAGGGCTTGTAGTCACCTGCCCTTCTCCTACCATTCAAAGGCAGGGAGGTTGTGGAAAAAAGCAGGTAGGTAGGAGAACAGGTATGGAAATCCTGGTCCGAAAGAGGCTGACAGCTACCAGAACAGAGGGGTATTTCAACGACTGTTCAAACATTCCTACAACTGCCAAGCTGGCTGGCCAGGAAACTGGGTGCTACAAAACCCCATTTGATCACAGTAGTCCTCTTGGCCTCAAAGTCCAGGGAGCTGTGAAAAATAACACTTTGAGACAGGAACTATCTCCTGCTCTGAGACTGAAAAGGATTCAGCATCCTGAAATGTATGGTATCTCCATCAGCTTTCCCTGGGATTTAGGTGGGACTACAAATGCCCAACCAACCAACACCACCAGCTGTTGAACGGGATCCAGACCTCAACATCTCGACAAACGCAGAAAAGGTCACACATTAATGATATGCTGAATTTAGAGAGCCTGAACTCTAATGCTCAGGGTTTTTCTGAGGCTCTTATCAATCAGAGAGGTTCCCAAGTACCAGCTGAGGGTTCAGGACTGCCCTGCAGAACTCGAATGGCAAACTGTCACAGCTCGCTCTGTTCCTGGTGTGCATGCCCGGGCAGGAGTTGTAGTGGCATTTAGGAGCAGGGAGCATTTACAGAAGACCAGGGCTTTTTAATGGAGGATATCCTTGTCTCCTGGAGGGACAGACTCGCCCAAGCCAGAGAGACACTTCTGCTGCCCACGCAGACTCACATGCTGAAGTTCTCAGGGAGGAAGCAGCGGTTCCTGAGCAAACCTGCCCACAGCTGGACTCCCACGATGCCAAAGATGAAAAAGACGAAGAAGCAGAGGAGGAGGACGTTCCCCAGCATGGGCAGCGTGTCCAAAAGAAGTGTCACCAGGATGCGCATACCTGAGGTGAAGAGGAAGCGGTCAGGGAAGAGGAAAACTCCACGCTGAATGTTCTTATTCCAGCTATGTCCTCCTGACCTTCTCCTTTCCATCCATACTTTTCCTTCCACTGACAGCTGCTGCCTTCCCAACCACTGTCCTTGTCACCCACACAAGGCTTGCAAACACCCGCAGCTCCCCAGTCCCCTCTGGTTTCCCCTCAAAGCCTGTGGGATACCCCCTTCATCCGTGCCCTGCTCCTGGGCACACGACCTACCTTCCCTGCTCCTCTCCCTTCACTCCTCATCTCAAATCCTCTTCTCCTAAAGTTTTCTAGCAATTATGTCTCCTTTCTTCCCTGAGACCAAACTCTGACGTCCTCCCTTGCTCAGTCATATTTCTTTCCCCGCTCTGTATATATTAACTTTCCCTTCCCTCCCTAATTCCCCTCATCTACCCTAAATCCCCTCTCTTCCTTAAAATACAGGACTCTCTCTGGCAGTTAATTCTCACAAGCTCAGGAACAGCCAGTTCTGTAACAAAGACAAATTGATGGTGACTTCAACTTGACATTTACACACAAAAAAATTGATTTCATCTGACGTCTCTGTAATATTCTGCTCATCTCTCGCTCTCCTTCTTTCCCCGTCTTCTGCATTCTCTCACTCGCTTATATTGATTTTCATTTAAAGAAAGCGTTACTGTTGCACCCTTTGCTTTGATACTTCAAGAAGACTTTTTTCTCTCTTCCTGATGTTGTCACCTCCTCTATCAGGGTTTTTCTTCTACTCCTCTACTGGGGAACAACCACCTTGCGTCAACTCCTAATTAACTGAAATGACTTTCTGTGGTTACTGCATTTATCATCACACAAAACTCTCTTTTTTCTTTTCCCACCTTACATTTCTATCCCATTGTAACTACGTTGCAGAGAAGCCAAGATAAATTACCCAGGATTTCAAAATACATTAAGTGAATTACATCCCCAGTTAGACAGTGGTGGATAAATTCAGCCATCCATCAGTTCAGCAGTGGGGATAAAAAAACCATTGCAAACAGGATTCTGAAGCTACTGTAATGATTGAAACAGCAGCAGCAGCAAAGCCAGGTTAAGTTCAGGAGTCGGGACTAGAAAAATAAATACAGTCCAGGCACCTCCAGCATCGGCAGACGGAACTGAAGCTGCTTAGTCCTCGTCAAGGCATTGGGCTAGTTCAGATAGGGGAGTTCAGACTTGGATTTAATTTGGCTAAAGCAATGCTGAATTTGATACTCAGGACTATAGGAGGAGGAAAACGATGTTTCTAATGAAGTTGTACTTAGGCTTTTCACACCCGATCCGTACAGCGTCCGAGAGGGACGGAGCTCAGCGCCTCTGGCAGCGCTCTGGGCTTTGCCCAGCACGGCACAGCCGGAGCGGCTCCCGGGGCAGTTTGGTTGGGTTTGCGATGGCCAATGCCTCTCCGAGCACAGGGCTGGGTTGCTGTCGCCTGCTGCTGTGCAGGAGCAGGCAATGCCACCCGTTGCTCTTCAAGGCGGGTCTGAGATCCTCGTGCATGACCTGATAAACCAGCACTGAATAGCCACCTCCCACCCCACCCAGGCTTGCTTTGGAGGTGTTGGGGTTTTGGGCTGTATGGACCAGCTCTGGGGAGCAGAGCAAGGGCTGCTCCAAGAGGAAGCTCCTCAGCGCCTTCCAGGGGACTGTCTCCAGGCACAACAAGGCTTCCTCACCCCACTTTCTCCAGGAAAGGAGGGGGTGCTGCAGGGAGGGTGGGAGCCGCGTGGCTCAGACCCCTCTGCCCGTGCTGCCTGGCAAAGGCTGTTGGCTCAGTCAATCCCTATCACCTGCATCCCTTCACCTTAGCAGCCTCCTAAGACCCTCTTCAGATGAGAAAGAAAGGCGTTTGAAGACAGTCCAGGATATCTTATTGACTAGTGGCTCATCTTTGATGCCACAGGTGTCAAAAGAAATATTATTTAAAGTAGGAGAGTGCCAGGCACCAGAAACCAGAGACTGGTGGTAGGATCTCGCACTACCAGGGCCTGGGTGAACGTTTGAGCTGCAACGTAAGATGGGAAGCATCTGTGTTTGCTCTATCTTTGGGGCACAGATATAAAGAACTTGCATCAGCTGGAAGGAATAAGGAGCCTACTTACTGGGGACCCTGTTAATGGCCCTGAGCGGCCGCAGGACGCGGACGGTGCGGACTGCTGAGAAGCTGACGTTCTGCAGGTCCAGGGAGTACTCCAGCATCCTGCAAAAGACACGAATGTGGAGTGGCATCAAGGATCTTTTGGAGAAATGTTAGATTATCAAACATTATAAATCAAACATTATATGCCAACTGCTCAGAGGGACTTGTTACTGCATCTCTCCCATCAGGAAAGTTTGCTGGAGGAATTAATTAAGGGTTGTTTGCGTATCAGAATAAAGTCAATGAGCAAGAACGTGATACACCAGCTCACACAGCCACAGATCTTCTCTCTCATCTGCTTTGGTTACTGTTTTTGCACAGGTCCAGGGCAGAAGCTCCTGAAAGTCCCTGCACACTCCAGGAGGGCAATTTCCAGACACAGCCCTGTTTTTAACAATTGTACAGATACTCTGATGAATCTGGTTTCACTGTGCTGAGCACCACCACAACCCTGAAAAAGCAGAGGAGCATCCCCTGGTGCAGACCCTTTCCACGGGACGCAGGAGGCAAGCAGCGCAGGACGCTGAGCTATTCCAGCTCTACCCAGCAGAGATCATTGGCAGGTGGGACTCAGGTGGACGGGCAGCGCTCAGATCAAAACTGATGACACTTATAGATAACAAATGGGGCAAACATGGACCAAGGAACCTCCCAGTGCTCCTACACTGTGCCTGGTGGGGTTATTTCACAGCTCAGGACACTGAGGTGCAACCTTGACATGGCTTAGTCTGAGGATGCACTTGGACTGCTGCAAGTCCCTGGGTCCCCCAGCACCGTCTTGCTCTGCTCATGGCACCTTTTTGCTCAAGCACAGCAGGGCCATCAGTCACATCACCACCAGGACTTTGCTCTGCAGCCATGGGAAAACACAAGATCTCTGCCCAAAAGCATTCGGGAAGAGGCAGAGCCAGGCAAAGGCAAGGAAGAGGGCCACGAGGCTCCCCGCACAGCCGGGCTCCCGCTGCCACAGGCAACCACAGGATATTAATCTCTTCCGAAAATTATCAAGTTCCATCTGAAAGCTAGTTGGGTGGTTGGAAGCCTAACTTCCAGCCTGAATTTATTCAGGACAAGCTCATATCCATTTGTTCTTATGCCAGTGCTGTCTCTTAAGTAGCTTCTATAGCTCTTTGTCCCTGGTGTTTACTCACCTGATGTATTTACAGAGGACAAATCACATCTCCTCTCAGCCTTGATTTTGCAAAACCAAACAAACCAAGCTCTTCCAGCCCCATCTCGCAGACAGGCTCTCTGCTTCCCGATCACAACCCTCCTCTGCACCTGCCCTGGCCTGAAATAATCTTACCTGATTAGACATCAAACTTCTGGAGGAGGCTTTGCCAGCGCATTGCACAAAGGCATCAGTGCTGCCCCCTCCCTCCCTGCTGGAAATCCTGCAGGATCCATCAGTGCCCGTGTTAGCTTTGCCATGGCTGCAGCGTGCTGGAGGTTTCTGCTCTTGCCGTGCTCAGCCAAACCCACTCTCCAGCCTCCTGGCCATCGGCAGGTGAGGAGCACCTGAGGCGGAGAAGACTTTCTCTTTCCAGCCCCTAAGTATACCACTCCACACTTGATGCAATGACACTTTATCCCATTTCTCTTGATAGGCTCTAATGAAGATGATGATGATCAAACCATATCTAAGATCAAAATAACCTCAACATATTCCTCTGTATTTAGCTGACGCCCAGAGCTGTGGGGCAGTCCCAGAATACAAACGTTGGACAGACACGTGTGGACGCTGGGAGTTTGTTCTCATCCTCTGACCGGAGAGGAAGGCAGCGTGTCCACGAAAGCCCACCCAGCCCCAGTGACAAAACCATCCCCTTCCTCAGTGTGCAGGACTCACCGCATTGGGTGAGCTTTAGCTGCAGTCAGGAGAGTGGCAACAATTTCCCTGGATTTTAATGGTTCTCAAGTTTCACTCGCTGTTTGAAAATAAGATTTTTGTATGGTTTGCAGGATTCAGGTAAAAGCCCACGTCAAACATACAGCTATTCTTTCATCCATTATTAAAACACAGGCTACCAGCAAAACTCAGAGCAGCATATGGTTATTTGCACCAAGACAAATCATTTTCTGATTAATGACAGGTCTAGACTCACTTCCAGAGCTGCGTGTGCTTGTGATCTGCAAAGGTCATGTTGTAAAATGCATTTTGAGTTAATATATTAAAGAAGAATTATAATACCACATTTAAAAAAACCCAAAACAACAAAAATAAACCAACGACCCACTAGCTTGAGCAAACACTTTAACACCAAGACCAAGAGCAGGTAGGTGCTATCCTACCTCTGCTGCCAGATACTGCCATCAGCACTGGCATTACAGCACCGCAAGCTCAGCCCCAGACCTAGACTCGAAGATCCACATGTTGCTCTGATAACTAACAGCTCAAGAGCCTTGAGAGAACCCAGTACTGGGGGAAAAAAGTGTGGGTAAAAATCATTCACTAAAGAGCAAGTCCAACAAGAATCCCACCAATTCCCAGCTCAAAGGTCACTTCGCAAGGCAAGGGGATGCACGGGAGGAATCAATCCATGTTCCTGGCAAGGGAAGATACCCAGGGAGAGAGAATGTCAGGATGTCACCAACTGGCAAGGTGACAGGTGCATTTACCAGCGTATATAACATTAACGCATTGAAAATCTGCAGTGTAAAAAGCCCCCAGTGAAGCTTCAACTAAATGTCATTTCTGTTCAAAGGGGAAAGCGCGATGCCTGTCAGTGCCTCTGCCACAGACCCCGGTGCCCAGCCAAGTTAAAGGCTCAGAAAAATACTCAGCATTAAATAGGATGGATCCATAGCAAATGCTGAGACACACCAGAGTGATCAGCAACCCCCAATCGCTGGAGTTATTCAGAAGGAAAGCGGAAATATTTAGGACTTTCTAAGAATAAAAGTGGAGCATCTGCAAAGCCAGACGTACAACGGGCTGGTGGTGGGATGCAGAGAGAGAGCTGATGCAAACCTTTGGCAAACACTCCTCCGAGAAGGAAAACTCCCGGGACTCAGCAGACAGACAGACACAAGGGATGGCTCAGGATGGACCGGGCAGCAGAAATTCATTCCTATTCTGCCTGGAGATAGCGAGACTCAGCGCACGCTGGGGTTTCTTTCATATAAAACCCAAAGCGTTGGGAAGGACCTCGTAAGTGCAGTGTCAGGCAGCAGCCCTGCCTGCAGCAAAGGGCTCACAGAAGTGATGCTCAGGAGCATCACAGGAGAGGTTGAAGGGGCTCTTCTCACCCAGCAAGCCTCTAAGAGCACAGAAATGCCAGCAAAGCCCTTCCCACACCTACCCAGCATCGCCTCTCCGACCCACACTCCTCTCAGCCCTGGCTCCGCTCCCATCCCCGGGATCACTCCTGCTCAGGAAGCAGAAGCTGGTGTGAAGACCCATCAGAGCCGTGGAGTTTGTGCTGTGGGCGCTTTCCAAGGAAAACCTGAACTCTCCCCTTTCGCAGCTGGCTGCCGGGGATGCTGTACAGCCAGGGGATGTGACCAAGGTCACCTAAGGAACCCGTAGCAGAGCAGCCATGCCTGCAGGCAGGCAGCATCCCCGGCAGTGCCCACCCCTCTGCCCGCAGAGGCACAGAGCCGCTGCTCGCTGCCGGCAAGAGATAGCTCAGATTTATTCAGCGTTAAAAGGTTTCCAAAACTGGGCATATAGGCACCCTTTATCTACAAAGCGCAGCAATCAGTGGATGTTATTAAACCATCGGTGTTGGAAAAGACAAGAGGAAATTATTTAGGCAGCATTGTATCTTCAGAAAGCTGGAATGAAATTTCCTCCTGGCCCTCGCCACCTTTGCCGTGCTCTGCTTTCGCTCAGGTGCTGCTTTTTAAGCCTCGCGAGTCTCACCGCATTCGTGGATATGGCTTAATTGTAAAAATACTCATTTTAATCAAGCTGAACGGAATAAAAAGAATGGCACTGGAGGGAGCGTGAGCCCCACATCCCACTGGACCCGGCTGCACAGAGGCACCGTGCGTCCCAGCCAGGACACAGCTAACGAGGATCTTGAAGCAGCAGCAAGTTCAGCTGAAGAACTGAAAAGAACTAGAGAATTCTCTTTGAGAAAGTCCTAACACTTCAAAAACCAAGGCTTTTCACAGGTGGGTTTGAGCCAGCTCGGTTTCTGTGAGTCAGGGAGGCGGCTCACTTGGAACGCTCTTCTTCCAAGGCTGCGAAGGCTGTGGTAAGGTGACACGGAGCAGAGAGTATCCGCAGCCGGGGCCTTCGCCAGCCCTGGGTCTTGGCTGCTCTTCATCCTCCCAGAAGTCATTTGAAGCATCAAATCACAAAGCTCGACCCCAGATTTTGAACCCCTGAAGGTTTGTAATCATGAGTATCGGCTTGGTGTGGTTCTGCCACTTCTGCTGGGAGCAAAGAGCACCTAATTTGGGATGAGCCGGGAGGCAGCGAGGCCCCGGGAGGAGGCTCTCGGCTTCCAGGACACTCGCACCCACCCCAGAACGCCCCGGAGAGGGGCAGGCTCCTGGGAGAGGGTTTGGTGCAGCTTTTGCTGCAGCTCAAAGGGGCTGCGGCTGCGATTGCACATTGGGTAATTGCATGTGCAAATCGGCCACTTACACGGGCAATTACCCCATAGCACTAACGGTGCCCAGGCAGCGCAGAGGGCACCGCGCATCCACGTCTCCATCTCTCTATATTTTATTAAATTTTTTTAAAGGGATGAAGGGACTAATACATGGGGAAAGAAAAGCCTTTGCCTACAGTCGCAGCAGGAGGCTGCAGCGGGGACCCCCATGGACAGCCCCGCACCAGTGCTTTCTTCCTCACGCCTGAAGCGGGGAGCTGGAACAGCCCCTCCATCAGCCTTGTACAGCTGAAGTGCCCTTCAGAAGAGCCCTGCCTGCTTGTGAAGCGAACCGGCACCGCGAGGTGAAGGCCACGCGCTGGAAGCTTCACCCAACGCGCCCAGCAGGAACCTCGCTCTGGCTGCTGCAGCCATAGGATCCTGCTCCCCGCGGAGACCGGTCGGGCAGCATCGCCCGTATCCCAATTCCTGAGCTGAAGAGCTTTTC
This sequence comes from Gavia stellata, assembly GCF_030936135.1. Classification (NCBI taxonomy): domain Eukaryota; kingdom Metazoa; phylum Chordata; class Aves; order Gaviiformes; family Gaviidae; genus Gavia; species Gavia stellata. The sequence continues at coordinate 7,417,004 of NC_082615.1, read as the reverse complement.
AGAAACCAGCCGGTGCTTTTGTTTTAGATGGAGCAGGGATGGAGTGGGGGACCGCGCACCCCTTTCTCTCCCAGGTACCTATGAATACAGCAAGGCTTCCTGCAGCATATTTCATCCCTGAAATTCAGCACGCAAAACCAGGAGGGAGCAAGACATCCTTAAGGGTTGTTTATGAAGACTTCAGCGGAGCTAAGTCTTTAATACAGCCTTCAACAGAGGGAGAAAAAATGATAACAAACATTAGAAGAAGTGTTTAGGAAGCAAAGAAAAAAGAAACGGCATCTCTTCATCTTCTGAAGAAAGCAGCCTGACAACTAAGCCTCCAGCCTCAGCTCGTCTCAAATTGTAAGCAAAATATTCCAGAAGTGTTTAAATTTCCTACAAATTCTTTTAAGAGGCCCGTTACCGTTACAATGAACAAAGCACGACCAGGACTCCGCAGACTTGGCCAAACAACTGACTGAGCCCAGAGGAACAACAGACCCGCACAACTCAAACACGGGATGATGCACAGCCCTGCTCGGAGGGGAGCAGAAACGCAGGCGTGGACCCAGAGCCCTGCTCGACCCTGTGTCTAGAGAAGGCAGAGAGGAACCCTCTAAACTCTTGCAGCACCAAATTATCCCCTGATTTAAAGCCTCTCTCCTGAGAAAACAATTAACCATTGGGATTTTTTGTTGTTTTGGGTTTTTTTTGAGGAGGATGGTTTAAAGCATGGTTCAATCCACAGGGATGCAGAGGTTCAGGGAAGTCCTTACCTGCCCAAAGTCAAAACAAGCTGGTGGGACTGCAATAATGCAGATGGGGATAGCTCCGAGCTGAGGAGCAGGTAGAGCTCAATCTGTGGCTATCCTCTTCCCACAAACTGATCGGAGAAGAGCTCCCTGCGCCCTGCCTGGAGGAGGACAAGGCAGAGCGGGTGCTGGGACCCGGAGCAGCCAGGGAGACGGCAAGTCAGGGCACATCTCCATCCCAAAGCTCCAGTTCACCAGCCAGAGCCTCGGCCAGCACTAACCTGTAAACGACTCCGCATATTTTTGGATGCAAACAAGCATTCATCCTCGATACATCTGCATCTTACGCTGGGAGAGGTCAAAATCATATTGAATCATCCTTAGAGGACGAGAGCCGGCTTGCAACACCTGTTAACCTTCAAGTGTTCTCTTAAAAGCGAACTCCCCAAATCCTCTCCTTTAAAATAACGCAACATAATTATGTCATTCATCACTTCTTTTTTTTCTCCTTTCCCCCATGCAACTCTGTAACCTACAGCCAAAGCCACGTTTCACTAAGCTGACTTTTGATAATACAGCGCTATTCTCATCTCCAGCAAGTTTTACTGTAATTACAGAGATGTGTTGCAGACATTACACACTCTACAATTAACGCTAATTGCATTACATTGTCACAAAGAAGTCATTTACTCTCCATGAGCTCACGAGATTGGTCTGGACAGTTTAACAGAGCTGAGAAGTACTTAATGGCATGCCACAAAAGTGGCCAGCAACGCGGCAGGAGCGAGCACAGCACCCGAGCGTCTCTCCCAGCCCTCTGCAAGCGGCAGATTTGGGGTGAACACGCACAAAAAGGTTTCTCTGCGATCTCAACCTCCGCCAGGTCCAGAAACTTCTCAAGGAACGGGGAGGATGAAATACTACAAGTTTGGGGGTGTTTTTTTGGAAGCCTCTCCTACACTGGTGGTGGTTGGGAAGGGTTTCTACGGACGGTGTGCCCGTGGGAGCGTACAGCCCCGGCGTGCAGCACGTCCCCCGTGCCCCCTGGCATGACATGCCTTCCCCACCCGATGCCCCGCAGACACTGCTTGCTGCTTCTCCTCTCCCCCTGCCATCACTTTCGGCAGCCCATGGGCAGGGAAGCAGCAGGGAAAGCAGGAGAGCGGGAGCTGGGGACCTGCCGGGCGGCGGGGAGCTGCCTCCCCCCCGACACCTTGCACAAAAAGGGGAGGAAAAAAGCAGGAAGGCAGAAGCAGAGCTGCTTTGTTGTGGTCACCAGGACCATGTGGAAACACCAGTTTGTGGGTCTCTCCCCCTGTGATTTCACTGGGGAACCTGGCTGAAGGTCTTAAGCGAGACCTACATAAAAATGTGACGCACTTTATCGGGTATCTAGCAAAGACAGCGAGGATTTGAGGATCGCCCCAGCACACACTCTCCTCCAGGGCCACAGCTCAGCTCTGGCCCCTTTCCCCACACCACGCACCCGCTCAGCAACGAGATGCCTCCATGTCGAGCTCAGCTTGGCCCTTGCTCCTGTGCTCTGCTGTTAGCACCGTAGTCTGGGTGCTCCTCAGGGTAATTTGCCCCGTGTAGAAACTGCAGAGCTGCACTCAGGGGCTACCGGAGGCATTTCCCTCCATCTGGTTGGGATTTAACCCTGGAGAGCTTTTTTCTTTTATCCTTAAGGTGTTTTTTACCTACGTCATGAGTCTAGTAACAGGCTTGGGTCCCTTATTCTTTCCTCTGCTACAGCAGTGGTTCCTGCAGCCCTTTGGCTTTCCCAAGCACTGAGTGCTGCCGGGGATGGCTGAGGGACCCTCCAGGATGGCAGTGATGCTCCGAGCAGGATGCAGCACTCCGGAATGGATGGGCAAGGGCTGGAGGAGAGCACAGGGGCGCGAAAGGGAGCAGAGAAAGCGGGCACTGGGGGAGGAGAGGCTCCGCTTTGTATTTAAAGGCAGTTCGATCCTTTGTCAGCTGAATTGGTTTTGACGGCGCCCAGATGGGAACAGTTCATGCACACGAAGGAAAGACCCATCATTTAGCAAGAGGCAAAGCCAACCTGGCAGGAGTCACGGGAGCGGTCAAGCTGCGAGGCTGCAAAACGTCTGCAGCAAATAAATGCCTCCGTGCATCGGGGATGTGGGAAGGCGGCTGCATCAGAGGGGAGGTCGATACTGCTACCGATGCTCTGCTCGGGAAGGAGGTGGCTCTCACACACCCAAACACCCGTCCAGGCGCAGTAGGTGGGCATTAGGAAAGTGCAGCTATATTTTGGCATAGGTATTAGTATGGTCTCTGCCGATGTCCCTCTACACCGAGGTCCCACAGAAGCACATCAAGGGTAACTACTCTAGCTCCAAAGACTTTGCAAAGCTCAACAGGCAAGGCCAGCACCAGGCTGGGAGGGGAACGCAGCAGCACCCCAGGGCGGCAGAGCTGGAAGCAGCCCAGCACCCACCACCATGCCTTCCCAAGCCTCCCCAAGTGGGATGCCTGGCCTTGCTTGAGTCTGGTTCTTCATCACGCTTAGTTCTAGTGTAAGAAATAATGAAGAAGAAATAAAGAATGCGCAGGGTGGCTTTAGCAGGCTCTAGCCATTGTCCATGCTGCTCTTTACAACCCTACCAGAGCCGGTTGGACCCAGGGTCCCCACCTTGTCCAACGTCCCATTGCTGCAGCCCCTAACGTGGCTCAGACACTTCAGAAGGAAACTTTGAGCCCTCTCCTAACCTGAGGAGCCAGAGGCTGGTGCAGCTGGAAAGCACAAGGTTGTGGCCTCCTGCAGAAGATGGCTTTACGGGGACAGTTACAGGTCTTTGCCTTTCTGCCCTCCCTCTCTGCCTCCAGTCTGGGTCTTGAGCCTCGATACACTCAGGCAGTGAGTTTCCCAGGCCAAGGGTGTGCTCGGAGACCTGGCCCCTCCTTACTGGTTTTACTGGGCCACCGTTTGGGTTCTCCCAGCTGCCTGGCAGAGGTGTGTGCCATGACCCTATGGAGCCAGTGATGGACCATAAGCAAAGCCCACCAAGGCGTTGCCCCTTCTTGGGACACACCAAACCTACGCCAGGAAAACAGCCCAGCTGGGAGGGTTCCCCGCTCCTTTCCAGGAAAATCCAGTAAATTTGAGCTCTAGCTCTATCAAAAGTGGAAAAACCCACTGTTTTCCCAAAGGCCTTTGGGCTCTTGGAGCGGGGAGGGAAGGTGAGGGCCGGCAAGCGATTCGTGTGTCAGAGAAACTCAGCTCACTGGCCAGGGGCCAGGGACTTTTCATGTGGATTTCCAGCCTCTGCCAGGAGAATCTTGGGTGCTGGAAGAGCCTTTAATTCAAACCAGGTGCCTCTAAAAGAAAAACACTCAAAAAGGCAAACTTGGTTGCTTTCCCTCAAAAAAAAAAAATATATATAGAATGAGGGCAATCACACACATTTCAGTAAACTATCCTCCCTGGCACGCTGCTCCGTGCTCCCAACCGTCTGTTCTGCCACCACCTCGCCCGACGGAAACCAAAACCACCGGTGGGGCTGGAGGGAGAAGAGCCGAGCCCAGCGAAGAGCCCCGAGGCACAGGCTGGCCAAAACCCATCGCAAACAGCTTTTGTCATCCTGCCCTGTTCTCTCCATGAGATGACCATCAGCTCTCCCACGAGATATAGAGAGGACCGGAGGAACCGCTGTGGTCTGTGTGGTGATCCCCACTGCGGAGCCCGGATTGACAACACCAACGGCGCCGATGCCCAGCACGCCCCCCGCCTTCACCGCTGCAACCAGCCGCTCCCCCAAAGCCAACACTTGCCAAGTGATGCCATGAAAGACAACAGAGAGGCAGGGGAGAGGGGGACCCTCCATGCCAGGCTTACCCCGCGATGACAATGAAGAAGTCCAGGCGGTTCCACGTGTCTCCCAAGTAGCATTTCTTTCCAAAAATCCCGAGCGCGATCATCTTGACAATCATTTCCACGGCAAAGAAGGCAAAGATGAAATCGTCAAAGCTCTGCAAAAGAAAGGAAGGGAGGAGGGATGCTCCTGCATCGCTGCACGCTCGCACCAGGGGAGGGAATTAGAGACCTGAGTCAAAGAAGGTCTCCTCTTGCACCACCGAGGGCTAAAAACCCCGGGCAGAGGCAGCGCTGGGAGCAGCCCTGTGTCTTCCCCCAACCCAGTCTGGCCGACAGCGCTGGGATAAAGGGACAAGTATATTTTGGGCTCTGTTTTCACTATAAACTCGATGGTTAACCCTCCCCAAGCACTCCAAGCAAGGCTTGACTATGCTGGGGCTGGCACAGCCTAGCAGGGGCTTTGCCGGATGACACCGCGCCTTTGCATCCGAGCACCAAAATCAGCATTTTTTAACGTGCTGGCGGGACAGCCAGCGCAGGCAGGACCCAGCCGTCCCAGGGCACCTCTGCCACGGCTGGAGCCAGCCCTGCCGCAGCTCGGTCCTTCCCGCTCCCCGTCAACCAGGGGCTGCCATTAAGCTAAAAGCAGATGTCGAGCCGTACCTGGAGGATCCTGCAGCGCGGCGAGTCGCAGGCGATGTCCTCGCAGGGGTGGAACATGCCCAGCGTCACGCAGTTGAGCAGGATCACCAGCATGCTCACCCTCTCGAACCACCTGCACAGCACCCCGTCAAGGAAGCAACGGACCCAGACGAGCATCCGTGAGTGACCACCGCTGAATCAGAAAGGTTTTTCTGGTCTTTAAAGCAAGGTGCGTGCCAGCTTTTCTAGGTTACATTTTATCTGGTTTTGCATGGAGAGCCTGCCTGCTGTTGAGATACCTGCACAGCAAACCATGGTGTGTTCTCCCCATGCTGACATCAGTGTCTACGGCTAATGTGAAAACCACTATAAAATGAAAGTTGCATGGCAAGAGTGCTGAGTGCCGATGTGACGGATTAAAAAATTAAATTAAAAGAACAAAATCAACTTCTAGGAAAAAAAAACCCACACCGTTAATTTCCTCTCCTGGCATTTTATGGAAAAGCACTTTAACAACATTACAATTTTCTATTAACCATGTCATGGCTTATCCCAGGGGCGTTTCCCTGAAGTCACTGCTTGAACTTTTCATTCCCAGCCCAAATTAAGACTGTCAAAACCATTAACTGACTGCCTAAAAGCCTTAAGACTGCAAGGGCCAGCAGAGCCCATCCCCTACCCCGACGGCTGCCTCTTGGAGCGATTTTAAAAGAGCTGAGCTGCAGGGACACGCTTCGGATGCTGTTACTTTTGGGGCAGAATAAAGTGCATTGCTGCAGCAAATCTTCATAGGGATGGTTCGAACCTGGTACCCAGTTTCTGCATCCTTCTAGGGGGCATTTCCAGCCAGCTCCCGACTGCCCGGGGCACAGCATGTGAAATCCAGGAGCCGGTGCAACGCGGTGCTGGGGGTATCTTCCAGCCTAGAACGGAAAACACCCCATCCGCTGCCGCGACCCGCAGGCAGTCGGGGCCACGCTCCTGCCTGGGTGCAGGCAGCAGCTTCCAGGCTCTGGGAAAATAAGCGTGGCCCTTGTCTGACAAGAGCTTTCGCTGCAACGCGGTAGCGGGTGGTGTTTGGGAGCCCGTGCTGTAGCGTTATCTGGCTGGGGAAGAAGAAGGTGAGGATGAATCAGCAGGTGCCTCCCCAGCTGGCAGCTCCTGCCGCCCATCCTGGGCGAATTCCTGGGAAATCACATGGGGCTGAGTCATGGCTTGGTCGCCAGCAATCTGGATCTTTTAATCGGAAGAAATGTTTACAAGATATTGGGATAGACATTCCAACTGTCAGGTTGGGGCTATGGGCTGAAATATTTAGTCCAAATATAGTCCTGCGGGGGCAGGCGTGGAGGGGGGGCTGGAGGAGGGGGCAGGAGGCTGCCGGCAGCAGCCGCGGGGGATCCGCAGGCGTTCCCCGGCTTGGGGGGCTGGAAAGCACCCCTCTGCAGAGCCAGCCACATCCACGGCTCTGCCAGCGAGGAACTGCAAAGCGCTTGAGAACGTCAAGAATTAAAAAAATCCCCGTAAGATCCCAAATGGGTGACAGAACGAGCGTGTGTCTGCAAGGGCTGTGCGAGATATTCAGCAGGGAAGCTCGGGAGTAGCCTGCTTGGTCAGGTCAAAACCTGCGGAGACAGACGGATGTTTCCCCAGACAAGGCAGCACTTCGTGCAAAATCTTTCGTGGCAGTGGAGAAGACCCCGTGCTGGGCCTGGCTCTCCTCTGCGGGCTCCATCTGAGCTGGGCACAGGACCTGGGTGATGCTTTTGCCATGGCGGGCAGCTGCTTGGATGCTGACTGAGGACCATGAGCTCCTCAGTGAGCAGAGATGGGCACACAACCATGATGTGCATCTACTTGGAGCCACTTCCCATCTCACCTCCTCCCTCTCCAAGACCTGGAGCAGCCCTAACGCCCACCCAAGGCAGCTGAGCAGATCCACGCTCACCGCAGCCCCGTGTCCAGCACAAAGGGCTGAGCGGTGGCTGAAATGGGAGGAACAGCACGAGATGGCACCGAGGGCACCCTCCCCATCCTCCTCCGGCACGCCACAGACGGCAAAGGCGTGGGTGCCCCTCCACGCTTGTTAGCGTGCCGGCACTGGTACCAGTGACTAATTGCAAGTGGAGGGTAGCCGGGAGAGCGCAGCCCCCCAAGACGCCACAACGTGCTGCACATGGGGCATGAGGTGCAGCCGGGAGGGAGATGTGGGGCCCAGGGCCAGGGCTGCACCCACCAAAGGGTCCCCCTGTGGTGCAGGCAGCAGCCCCCACCTGCCCGAACACCCCGCTGCCCAGAGCCCCAGCACCCCCCATCTTGGTGCAGGCACCGGCACGGCCCCCCCACGCTGCCCTCCCCAGCGAGGTGATGGCGAACAGCCCCACATCACATCCCCCCAGCTCTGTCCGTGCCCCCCGCCCAGGGCTGTCCCTGCCCTCCCAGCCCACCTCCCCTTGCAGGCACAAACATCCCACAGGCAGAAAAACAGCCTGGGGAAGGGGGGGGACCCAAAGAGCGGGAGGGGATTTTATTTGCTGATGGTAAGGTTTTTTTCCCCAGCTTTAACCGCAGACCCACTTATCAGCGTATCGCTCCCTCAAGCAAATACATTTCAGTCCAATATAACACTTCACCCTGATTAAATATTCCCGGGACAGGGAGCCCGGCGGTGCCGAGGGCGGTATGTTAATGTGCAGCTGATAGATCAGAAGGTTGGGGGGGGGTATTTTATTTTTTTGCCTTTTTTTTTTTTCCAGCTGAATGAAACTTCAAGCTCTTTCTTCTGCTAATGGGATTTTCAGAGGCACACAAAGTGCTGATGGCTACGGCTTTGTACCAACCCTCCTTTGAGCCGAGAGGCTGACAAAGGAAAACTCTTCAATTAGCAAAAGCAGAAGGTGCTTTATTGAATGCCGCTCGCTGCTGCTGCGTGGGCAGCGAAGGGGCAAAGGGGCTTTGGGAAGCACCAGAGACCGGGCTGGTCCTCGGCCAGCAGCTAAGGCGAGGAAGAGGAGGCAAACACTTGGGGCGAGGGGCAGCGGCGGCACTGCCACTGCCTCTCGCCCCGGTGCTGAGCTGAGCCCACAGTCCCCGTTGCATGAGATAAATATTTGCCAGGAATGGAGCTGACCCTGGGGGGTCCTGCCCTCTCCTCGCACTGGGCAGGCGGGGAGCATAGGGCTGATATTTAAAACCAATAAATAATGGGGTTCGCACACACACAGCAGGTAATCACCCTGTCTGCTCCATCCCACGCCTGTTAGAGGAAAAAGTTCCTGCTTTTCAGGGTCACCTGCTCGCCCCAGGTTATTCTTAAAAATCCACATTTTTACCATTAACTTGGTCAAGACAGACAGCCGAAATGCTCACAGATTCTTTTCAATTAAAAAAATCTGTTTCTGCCACACAGAAACATCCAGTAACACTTTTGTTGTAACCTGACTCTTAAAAGTCATAAAATAAAGAGCACAAAAAAAAAAAAGGAAAATATCCAGAAGTCGCTCCCTTGTTACGAACAGGAGCCTTTGCACAGAGCAAGAGCCCTCAGCCCCCCTTCCCACCGTGAGCGATCCCCGTGCTACCTGCCCACACTCGCCAGAGCCTGACCTTTTGTAATTAAGAGGCAACAGCCCCAGATTCAATTAGCCAGCACTACCCAGCTTAATAGAATCAAAAGAGAAAGATATTGCATTATGCTCGCTATGATTTGGTTGCAGAAGTTTGGATCAAATTCACCAGCAAGCGAATTAAATGGGAAGCTGTTGCTTGAGGGCAGCGGCAACCAAGAGGACAGTGGGCACGACGCTCGGTCCAACAGCAGCCCGGGCTGTCTCCGCCGCGCCGGAGCACACACACTGCTCCCGGCGTGCTCTTTGGCTTGGGGATGGCGAGAGCAGGCACCCGTGTGCCGCAGCATCCTGCATTCCCAGGGATGGTGGTCCCTTCCCCAGCGGGGCCGGGCACCCGCGCTGACAGCCGAGCCAGGTACGGAGGGCAGCGTTTGGTGATGCTTTACAGGGACACGTGCTCTTCCATGGGATTAATATTTATTTGTTCCCTTGGTGCTCTGCTAATCCCAGGTGGCTTCTGCCATTCCCCCTCTCCTCCTTCCCTGCATCCCTCTCCTCTCCGGCTCCTTCCCTGACCCCCTCCTCCAGCTCTCCCTAAGCAGCGGCTCCAAGGCACCGAGCTGCCATCGCCGGGAGATGGGGAGGGACCCCCAAAAGCACAGCCAGCATGATGGGGAGCAGGGCTCTGCGGGCAAGGTGGGGACCAATGCCCAGGCGGCCCTGCAGCACTGGGGGCTGCAAGCTTGTATCCTGCAATACAACCCAACCGTAAAATGCATTGAACTGCATGGATACAGCCAGGTGACACCTCGGCTCGGCTCTGCTGCCTGTTTTCTGGGGCAAGGAGAGGTCGTTTGGACGCACGGGCCGTGGCCACGGCTACGATCGGGTCCCCCATCACCACCCGCAGTCACTTCTTTTGCACCGGGCAAAGCCTTCGCTCGCCGGGACAGCAGCTGGTATTTGACAAATGTGCCAAAAGTGCCGTCAAGACCTGGAAATTTTTGTGCAAATGTGATGTGAAAATTGGGTTGAAACGACAGCCTTCCCCTGCAGTGTCACCGAGTCCCACCAGCTTAGGAGCGACGCTGGGATAAGCTGCAGACGTTAATGAGAACGGAGTTTTAGGCTTCATTCATATCATCAATTCCAGAAATAGCCCCTTTGACAGGAGCATAATGGGACTTCCAGGGTCTGGCCTTTGGGGGGGGCGGGAGGAGACAGGGACTAAAATCCTAAAACATTAATTCAGGCTGTTTGCAAGGGACGTTAAAAGTCCTCAGAATTAATCTGCCTCATGGATGGAAATAATAACCCCTTCCCAGCTTCACCTCCGACTGCACCAGGCCAACAGGAACAGGCTCTTAATGGCACGGCCAGTTGAAAGGTTATAGGATTCCCACCACAATCCTGGACAGTTAATGTCTTTCTTTTTTTTTCCAACCATATTCCTTCGAAAGTGAAACCAGCACCCATCTTCCCTTTTAGGATTTGCATCCCCTTGGATGCTCCATGCCAGAGGTGCTCTCAGAGCATCCTTACCCAGTGAATCCGCTTGCCTGGCTTACAGCCGAGCACTGGTAGGGATCCGCCCCAGTGTGATCCCGACACAGTCTCTACCCCACAGGTTTGCTCTCCCAGGTGCTTTTCCAGGCGTGGTACCTCCCCTCCCTCTGGGGAACGCAAGAGCAGGATGAAGCAGGGAAGGTGCGGCAGGTTTACAGCCCTTCCCGCAGCATCGCACCGACAGCAAATCTGCTTTTTCCCAGCGGGGTGGATAACCCGCTGCGGGCACGGCCGCCCCAGGCACGCTCATTGCATGCGTGTGATGGAGCACGTGCCTCCTGCCCCGCGGTCCGGAGGGATTCATGCCAGGCGAGTCCGATCGCCAGGGCATTCCTGGAAAGCAAAACCGAGAGGCGCTCCTCCGGTGGGGCTGCAGCAAAGGGGTTTAAAAATTCAAACGCTGCTCAGAGAGCATTTCCACCATGTGCCCGATGCCTGCCCCATCCCGGGTCACCGCATCTGGCAGCCCGAGGACACGCTGCCGGGAGCTGGCACGACCCCCCGGAGCCTGGCACATCCCCGGCCGCAGGCTCTGAGCCGGGAAAAAGCCAGGCGGGGAGCATCCCTGCCTCGTCACTGCTCTGCAGCTCTTCGAAACCGCTTCCCTCACAGCGCAGACAGACCCAGGAGGTTATTTTAATTCATGCAGCTTCATAATTAAACCTGGGAAACCAAAACGGGGCAATTATTCATGCCAGTGTTTTTTGGAAATTTAATCTCTAATTTATTTTCCCTTGCAGATGTTCAAGGGGATGCACCGGCGGCTGCTTCCCTCTGCCATGGAACGGGTGCACTCTGCTCCCGTCCCGGCGGGACCGCGGCCGCGTGGCGGTCCCCAAAGACCCCATAATGCACAACAGCAACTGTAAAGCCCGACGTAGAGGAAAAAGGGGATTTTGGGGAGTAATCATCTTATCATTTTTCTCCCAAAGATTTAAAAACCGCACTGTCGGCTGCAGGCAGGAGATGCTCTCCTCTGCCTCGGAAACGCAGCCGCCTCTCAAGGGGGATGTAGGATTTGCTCAGCAGCGCGGAGGAACCCTGCTCAGCCGCCCAGGTGATGAAGCGAAGAATGACGCTGTATTTAGAGGGGATGAAGCTTGATAAAAAAAGATGTTTTGTCAAAAAAAAAGAATCCTGACGAGGTTCTTATTTGCCTTACTGTTTTGGAATTGTTTCCCCATAACCTTTTAGATTTGTACTTTAAGGTTTTTTTCCAGCAACCAAAAGGGTTTAAAATCTTATTGCTTAAAGAGAGAAACAAAATGAAGATAAAAAAAAAAATCCTGCAAGCTGAGTGTCTTGCATAATCTCCAAACTTCAGGAGCTGGAGCTTTTAAGAAAAGCCCTACATATCACTTGCAATTAACTCCTGAGCTGGGAGCTGGGAGGGCTCGGCTGCTGGCAGCCCGGCCTGGGGACCAGCATCTGGGAGGATGGGTGCTAAAATAAAATAAAATTAAATTAAATTAAATTTTAAAAAAGTCAAGCAAGAGCACTTCAGGCTGAATTTATTCTGGTTTCTCATCCCAGTCCTTCCTTTCTGCTCATGCCTGTCTTGGCATTGCAGAGCAGAGCCCAAAAACAGCCTCGTGCAAAGGGCAGCGGCCAGGTCAGCGCGGGGTGCCCAGCCCCTGGGCGAGCAGGACGGATCAGGGTGGAAGCCCCACGAGGCCGGAGCTCACCAGCTCTTTCACCTCTTGATGCCAAAGGCAGGGACACCGACCCTCGCTGCCCGGCGTCGCCCGAAGGGAAGAGCAGAGGAGAAGCCGTGAAGCCTCGCTCGCCCAGGCTGAGCCCCAGCTCCCCCCGACCTCCCTCTCCTTCCACTCCTGTCCCTGGTTTAGCACCTTCTGCTCACATTTGGGCAGCCCGGGGACGGGGTCTCCTCCCACTCGCCCCACCAAAGCGGGGCTGCGGAGGTGGGAGCATGCCCCGGTGCACACACGCCTGTCCCCATCCTCCTCCCCACTCCCAGCGCAGCCTCCGCACCAGCCATCGCCTCCTGCGACGGAGCCCCGGGGATGAGCTCCCTCCCCGCAGCTCACGCGTGGCATTAACGAAGATGATGTTGTGAGCAGCAAATTCCTTCCTAATGGACTCCTCCTCTGCAGGAGGGACCCGGGGTGACCAGTTAAAATACACTACATGTTCCAAAGCCGCTGCCGGTGCTCGATAATATATTTAAGACCTTTTCTCCCATCACACCTTATGAAGTGCATAGTGGATAGACACTTAACCCCCAAATATATATATTTTTAAACTCGCTTGCTGCAAACTGTCCCTTAATAGCGCCTGCCCTTAAAGCTCAGCAGAGCAGAAGAGCGAAGGGCTGGCTGCTCACCGGGACGTATCCGCAACACCCAGCGGTGCCACCCCCTGCGATGCACAGCCCCGGCCACGGCCCGGCTGGGAGGAAAACCCACGGAAACCCAGGTAAATGCTGCAACACGGGCAGACGCGTCTTCCCCTCCTGTTCACGCAGAAAAGCACCTCGTGCAGAGTTGCCAGAGACTCCTCTCTCCCACTAAGAGACTCGGGATATTTGGGATTCTATTAAGTTTCTACCGTCCCTGATTCGGCTTGCTGCATTACTCAAGACAAAAACTGTTATGCAAGGCTTCCTAAACAAGTTGCAGTGAAATCTTTGTAACATCCTACACCGACACATAGTTGGGATATGTCACATATTTGTCTTATTTTGTTCCTTCTTTGTCCTTTTTTTAGTCTCCTTCTACTTTTTCCCCCTTGGAAGTACGCTGGTTCCCATGGAAACAGTGATGTTATGGGTATGGACAGAGCTTCAGTGACGTCCACAAGTTCAGTATAAAAGCGGATTTATGTAACAGTTGGTGAAATGAAGGAATTGAAGAGATGGCTCTGCATGGCTACACGTGTGGCATCAGTGCTGCCGTGCCAGGGATGCTGCACTGGTCAGGCGGGTTCACACCGAAGCGGGAAAGAACGAGAGGGCAAGGCAGAGAGGAGGAGATCCCAAATGCATGGGAAGGTAGAACAGGATAAGACTTGCCCTAAACATACGTATATATATAAAAAAAAAAAAAAATATATATATATTTATTTATATTTTTCTATTTAGACATTCATATATTCCCATGGAGAGCATCTCTCACCCTTCGCTGCTGGAGCAGAGGGCAGATAGGGGATGCAGGTACCAAGCCCAGGCACAGAAAACCTCCTCCCTGCGCTCGCCTGGGAGCTGCAGGAGGGCAGCCGGGTCCTTGCCACTGCCCCAGCCCCAGGAGCCGGCCAGGACGGAGGCCATGGAGCAGCGAGCCTGCCCTGGCACTGGCAGACGGTGCCTGCCTCCACGGCCAAGGAAGGAGATCCCCTCCGAGCCAGACCTCCCCAAACAGGGAAGGGGAGCATCTCCAGGAGGCTCCTTCAGGCTTCAAAGCCTGCAAAACGGGCGCATTTCACATCTCTTCTTCGCGAGCCTGTGATTTAAATCCCTTCCTAGGGCAGCGCACAGATGGAGGGGATGTCTCTCCTCCTCCTCCTCCTCCTCCTCCTCCTCCATCGGTCCCCAAGGAAGAAGCCCGAACAGCTTCCAAAACGAGACGTTGCCGTGCCCAGAGACACGCCACCTCGCACCCCCCTCTCCCCGCAGAGGCTTGGCTGGCAGGCACCGCGCCGCGTGGAGCCAACCCCCCCCCAAAATCAATGTATTAATAAAGCCAGGAAAGCGACAGGCTGATTATAGCCCCGCTCCATCCCAGGGACGTGCTGGCGAGAACAAGCCTGTGCTAATTGTCCTGGCAGCTCCTCTGCTTCCCTTACAATCCCCGACATGCTCCGGGAAGCCTGGATGGGCTCTCTGCTCCCACTACCACCGGGTTAACCCCCCTTGGCCAGGAAAACCTGCGCACATCCCTGTAGAGTCAAAATATTCCCTGTGGAGCTAAAATATTCCCTGCGAGCATCGGCACCCTGCCCGCTGCAGGTGATGCAGGCTCCCTGCCTCCCTCCGCACCCCTCTCCCCTGGGGACCACCCTCTCCCCCCCAGCCACAGCCCGCTGGGGGATGGCTTGCAGACCCCTCAGCCCCCCGAACCCCACCAGCCACCAACATGAGCTCAACCCCCATCCAGCCTACTGAAAATACACGAGGCGAGGGCATGGAAGGTTCATCTGGGGCAGGGGATGTCAGCAGCTGCGCAGGAGATGGGACAGCTCTGCAGGGTCAAAGCAGCCGCTGATTTATTCGGTGCTTCCCTAATCTCCAGAACAAGCAGGCGGCAGGATGGCATCGAGATGCGGTAACCAAGCGAGGATCACAAAACCCGGTGAACCCGGGGAGAGGCGGCAATTACAGCCCGTCCTCACGTTCGCCGCAGCGATCCCGGCTGCAGCTGGAGCTCAGGCAGAGGAGAGGGAATTCCCTCCGCTGACTGAGGGCCAGGGGAAACCTCGGAGGGAAGAGCTGTTGGTGAGGAGCTGGGATGCGAGCAAGCTAAACTAATCAGCTCCATCTCCATCCAAGACGCACGACCGGTTTCTTCCCCCCTACCCCTCCCACAGCCCATCCCCATCCATCCGCAGCCACCCAGCCCGGGGATGCTTGCGGGTGGGATTTGAGAGCCAGGGAAATCGGGGTGCAGGGCAGGAGGGATGCGCCAGAGCGAACCCTCCCGCAGTGGCGGAGCATCCCACCCTGCGGCACGGCACAGCCCTCGCCTGGCAGACTCCGCGGCTGCCAGACCCACAGTCATTACCGAGATCTCCAGAAAGGCGAGCAGGCACGGGGGTGTTTCAAAACACCCTTCCATCTGCCCTCTTCCACCAAGCAGGGAAACGTGTCCACCACACCGAGGCAAACACCTTCCAAGGCCTTTAGAGAAGCTCAAACTCTGGGTTTTGTCCATTTGCACTCTACAAACGGGCAGCTTGTGGCTCAGCAGAGAAAAAGGGGCGAGATGGGGCAGAGGCAGCGTGATTCCTGGCTGCGCCGGCTCCAGGATGAGCTGAAAGCACCCAGCTCCCAGCCACATCTGCTGCAGCTGGGCCCTTCTTCTTCCCAGCCCAGTATTTTAATCGCAGAAGGGTACGAGCTGAAAGCCCCTGAGGAAACCTGGCCAAGCCTTGCAAAAAGCTCAGAGGACAAATCCAAGGACAAACCCAGCATCATTTTAACCCTACGGAACCAGACAGGGCAGAAGGGCTGGAGGAACCAGTGTCGCTGCTTCTGAAGGACGCAAACGGCCTAACACCAGTTAAAGCAGAGTTGGGGGGCTACAGACCCCGTGTCCCCACACCTTCTCCCCGGTGTCCTGTATCCTCCCCTGACCGGGGGACACCGGCCGGGGGGTTTCCCAGGAGTTTCTCAGGGCAATGCCTGAGTTGCTGCGATAGAAAGGATAACCAAAGCGACAGCCTCCTTCGGGGCAAACCCTCCTCCGGGCGCCAGCGGGAGCTGTGCCCGACTGCCAGAGACCCGCACCCTTTCCACTTACCAGTTTGCATTAGCCAAGGCTGGGTAAAACTTCCCATGCAAAGCTTTGCTAAAGAAACACAGCTTTGGGGCGACTTAAACTACCTGCAAATTTTTGTCTATGTTTTCCTACCTGGCTTCAAGTTGGAGGGAAAAAAAAAATATTAAAGAAATTATGTTTACAAAGTCTGAATATGATGACAATTTTCCAACTGGCCTGCTTCAGTGTTTCACTTAGAAACAGAGCCAACATTTCCTTTCTAAAAAAACATCAGCGTAAAAGACAATATTTTGTTGCAGGTTAAGTACTTAATTAGACAGGAACCATCTTACACACTTCGCATTTTGAAGTCTGTGATCAAAAAAAAACCCCAAAACCAACAGTGTTTTTCAGTGTGAGCAACGCAGAGCTTTCACAACAGGGATGAGCGTTAAGAAGATCGTTATGCGGGTGGGGAAACCGAGGTCAAGGCCACCCTGACCCCCAACCCACTGCCTTTTCCCCTGTATGGAAGAGGTTGCTCCTGCCCGTGGCAGGCAGGGAGGGAGCAGCTGGTTCATGACTGCATCGGGAGATGCTCGAGCCACGAGCTGCGCCCGTGCTGCTGCGCCTGACTCAGTTCTCGAGGTGTCTACAAGTAACGTTCGTCTGCGTGAACTGAAACGTCTTGACACCACGTCAAAATACCGCAGCGACTAAATGTGACTAAAAGCCATCACGAGCGCGGGGTTTATGCAGAATGACTGGGTGCAGCAAGCTGCTCTCCCCAGGGCTGAGCCGTCACAGGGAGAGGGAGCTGGAGCAGGCTGGGGGGCAGAGGCGAGGCTTGCTCCCCGGCACCTGCCCAACGTGCTTGGTCTAATTGCTCCCTGCGTGCAAATCCATGGCTGGGAACTCATTAATTAGCATCTCGCTGGCAGAGGAGGAGGAGGAGGGAGGTGGTAGAGGGAGGAAGAGGCAGGAAGATAGGGTCAGGACAGTGCTCAGCACGCCATGCTGCAGAGCAGAGCTCTGCCACGGCACTTGCATGGACACGGTAGGAGATGCCACCCCAAAACGCCTCCCGGCTTCGTGCCTCCAAACAGCCGCAGCCCAGCCCAAAACGGGGTGAGATCAGCTCAAAAGCAGGACCTGTGGCACGCGCTCGAGCCCAAACCCTAGGCTGAGCTCAGATGCAATGTCCTACACATGCCACATCCCACTGCCTGCTGCTACTGCCCAAGATAGACATGGAGAGATGTACAACCCCAAGAAGCAGGCAGGGGCTCCAGAGCAGGGTTTGCACGATGGGAGTTAGATGAAATATCTCAAGTCCTAGGGAAGGCCACAAAAAAAAAGCTTTTTTGTAAAGTTTAAGGTTCATCCTACAGAGTCTGCTTGCAGGCACGGCACAGCCCCCCTGGTTTCCCCTCCCTGGGCGAGCATAAGAGGAGGTGACGGCGAGGACGACGGTGCCACTGCAGGAGATGTCGGGGGACCTGCATCCCACACCGCCAGCCGCTCGCCTGGAGCCGGCCAGGTCTGCGCTGGTGTCCCCCACGCCTGTAACACCCTCCTGCTCCCCTGCGCACCTGATTGCTGCTGGAGGTAGCCCGGGTTTGTGTTCTGCATGATCCCGGTGTTCCCCGGGGGAAGCCTGTCAGCATGTCAGTCCGATTTCCCCTCCAGGAGAGGAAAGAGTCGGGGGAGGCACCACTGGCAGCTGCCCACCTTCTCGACAGGCAGGGCGCTGGCAGCACTCCCGAGCTTCCCGGGTGTTTGGGGCATCACACCGCTTTGGCGCTTTCAGCTTCAGTGACAGCGTGTTGACATCCCCTTGCAGAGACGGGAAGAGGAGAGCAGACCGGGAGGGTGCATGGGGCTGGCTGCCTGGCGGTGGCAGGGAAGGGGACAGGAGGGGACACGGCACCACTGTGCAGAGCGGACATTGGGGACCGGGGATGCTCACCTCTCTCTGGCATTGCAGACCCTTCTGGGGATCCCAAAGCGCAGCTAACCCAGTGAAGGGGTTTTTCTTCCCAAGAATCAGGTAGACAAGCTCGCCAGGGTGCAGGGGTATGCAAGCACCCAGGGTAGCACCCATGGGGCTGAGGGGTGCAGAAGACCCACAGGGGGAACCACCCTGGCACTGCCACCCCACAGTTCTGCCGGCGGGGATCCGGCCAGCACCCTCCACTCGGCATGACTCAAGTGGGAGTCTGTTAAACAGAAAATGCCCCATTTAATTAGCATCAGGCTTCAACAGCAGCTGACAAAAGGCAGGAAGCTCAGAGCACGGATGGCACATCATCCATGATGCCTTGGAGGGACACTGGCATGGCAGCAAGGGCCTGATTCTGACCCGCACGGCTCCTCCTGTGCCACCAGCACCAACAGCACGATGCCGCCGGAGCCAAACCTCAACGAAGGGAGAGCAGGGACCGAGCTGCCGCCGCCTTCTAGTGCCTGTCACCAGTGTCACAACCTGGCATTTAAAATGGATTTATTTTGTTCATTCATTCTGGCAGAATAAGCCCCGGAGGGTGCTGGGTCCCTGCTGCCCCGGGAGCTGCTCGGTGTGGTTGAGAAACCGGGCAGAGACCCCCCCATCAGCCGCAGAGGCTCCATTTTCCCCATCCCTTCCAAATCTCAGACCATTTGCTGAGATGGCTGGGAACGAGGTCGGTTTGAGCCCATTTGGGTAGAATTTGTCCCTTTGGGGGTCTGTGTCCCGCAGTGAGCCCTGCCGAGCGACCGGGCACTGTCGGTGCAGCTGACCTGACCCCCGCCATCAGCGATCGCCGGGCTGGGATGGAGGTGGGAAATGCTCTGGCACTCAGACCCCGGTAAGCAGCTCCCTGTCCTTTCCTCTCCGAAACCTTTATCAAACCAAATCCGGACTCGGCAGCAAGGTGAGCCCTGCTCCTGCGGCCAGATCCGGCCTCGCACACCGCTGTGTCCTGGCACAGCCCCGGGCTGCGCTGGAAAAGCCCCAGCCAGGGCACTTGGCCACTCCAGGAGCCTTAAACCAAATGATTTCTAACACTTCTAATCTCTCCAAAAGCTTCATGAAAAATGCACCGAACCCCCCAGGTTCTCAATCTCCTGCACGTCACTTGAGCCTCGCTCGCTTTGGCTTGGGGAAAGCAACAAGGACAACCTTTGACAACCCTCGAAGTTGTTCAGTCCCAGCCCATTCAATCACCTCCTCGCTGGAAAACCACGGGGATACAGGGAAAATCCCCAAACCCTCGCAGAAAAGCTGCCGTCAGCGGGAGCGATGGCAGGCTGGGGAGAAGCCCAGGAGAAAGCCAGCGGCAGCACTAACCCCAGCACCGCTTGCTGCAGAGCTCTCAGTGCGGACACACCAACCCACAAACAGTTTAAAAGTCACAAAGAGTCCTGATACTCGGCCACCCCGCGTCCCGGCATATAATTATGGGTTCAAGGCGCAAAATTCACCCGCAAGGCTTACCGGGAAGGAGAGAGGACACAGTACAAAGCCAGCCCTTTGGTTTGGCACACCAGAAACACGATGGCCATTCGTAAGATCCAGCTCTGGACTCAAATCTCAGATTTTTTTTTTTTTTTTTTTTTTTTTTTTTGCCCCCCTCTCTGAATGTGACTCATCCTTAGGCGGCATTTCCAGCCAGCACGCTGCTCCTGATGAGATGCTATTGATTTACTCCATGTGCGGACAAGCTTATTGGGGAATAAGGGCGCCTTGTTCCTGTTCCAGGATCCGCGTGTCTCCGCACATGGAGTTAATTAAGAACGAGCTCCGTGTGTAGACAAGCCCTCATCAAGCCCCAGCACCTAACGAAGGCACGCAGCCCACCACAGCCCGGCCCTGGCACCTTCCACATCCCCCACCCCAGGGCCTGGGTGATGCTCGGTGGGTGTGAACAGAGCGGTGGAGTTGGGGTGCTGGTCCCGGGGAAGCACCCTGCACCCCTACACTGCTTCCCCCGCCCAGACACAAAATGGGCCCCCCAAAGCCTTTCAAAGGGCAGCCCCTCCCAGCCAGCACCGTGCTCTGGCAGGAGGCTGTAATGGGAGCAAAGCGCACTTTAAAAATTAATGTGGAACAAAAGAAATTCCACAAAATAAAAATTGCAGTTTCTTTTCCATTAATAACATATTACAAGCCTTGCTAAAGAGGCTGCAGGCTCCAGCTCTTGCCCTTTGCTGTCCTGTCTCCCTCTCCATCACAGCCTCACCGGCCCCTCCTGCTCCCCCTGCACTTTTCGCTTCTGCTATCTGCGGCAAAAGCTCTCCGAAATGGCTGAGAAAGCTCAAACTTCCCCATCCCAGCCCATCGCTGGTAACTCTCACTGATCCCGTGTGATTTCATCATCTGCCCTCTAATGCAAAATGGATGTTCTAATTCTAACTAATAAAGTGAAAAGCAAGAAAGACGGCGAAAATAAAGACATCAGGCACGGGACCAATCTGTGTTTGTCTTCTTCCTAATTCCATTATTGCTTTGAAACGAACTCTAGATATTACTGCTCCCTCATTAACAGCTGCTCCGGTTTCCCTCTGAACCCCAGAGACTGGACCCTAATGAATGCCGCAGCCACAAGAAGGGGGTTTTAACCACAACAGCAGCAACACAGACAGAAACTCGGATTAGAGCATCTCACCATGCTAATATTTACCTTTTCTCCAAGACTGCAAGGAGACAAGATATTTCGGCTGAGGAGAGGAGGTGCAGAAGCGCGTGCATGCATGGAGTGGAGCAGGACATGGATGCTTTCAGGCACTCACAATCCATTTACACCTTATAAAATTCTCATTGCTTTTGCTCGGAACAAGTGCAGTGACCGCACCAACCCTTATTAAAAACGCCAGAATATTCTGCAGCAGCCGGCTGGAGCGTCGCTGCCCCAGCACGGCGCGGGCAGCGTGGGTCCCACACACTACAGGAGCGCTTGGTCCTTGGGAGGCAAGCACTTGCTTGCAGCCGGGGCTGTCAAACACCTCGTTTTATGGTGTAGGAGATCTTGGGGTGATTTTGATCTCCTCTGCAACACCGCAAGGTGCAACCAAATGGAGTCCCTGAGAGCTCTGTCCTTCCCCCTGTCCCTGTACAGGGCAGCGCTCTCAGATGTCCCCACTCTTCTTACTGAGTGCAGAGCTAAAGAAAAACAGCACTGGTGCCTCTCGGTGAATATTTTCAAGCAGGACAGCCCGGCGAAACCTCCCCAGCACCGAGCCCCGTCCCTCAGCCCAGTGCTAAGGGCAGACATACCACCTGGGTGCTGCCCGCAGCACGGAGCCTGGGGCATTGCTGCAGGCAGGAGCTGCAAGGTTTCCCTGCCTGCACCTCTGCCAGCCGAGGAGGGGACAGGGCAGAGCTCAGCACTTCATTTCCCCACGTGCATCCCGTGCTGAGGGGCTGGGGGCTCCCGTCGCCACCCCCAGCCATTCCCATCCCTGTGCCTGCTCCGACTCTCCTGCCTTTGGCTGTGAACAGTTGCTCCGACCGTGCTCAAATGCTCCGGGGACGGCGAGCGCTGCCAGCAAATACATTAGCGAGAGCAAAGCAGCTGGGGGGAAGGAGATCAGCTTTGTGCATCTTGCCAGGCTGCTTTTCTCCTGCCTTCGCTCTCGGCAACTGTAAATAAGGAGGACTGAGACGGATTAGAGGCTACTGTCCCGATCAAGGGTTCTTCTGCACGTCCTAATTCATTTTTCCCTGATCTGCCCTTTCCCATCCCATCTGTGCTGCACCCGGAGTGCCAGCAGGCCAGGAGATGCATTTCGGACATCCTGGGGAGGTGACATCTCTAAATGACTGGAGAGCAAAAGCGGGTGGGTTTCCCACAAGAGCAGCCGCCTGCAAGGGGAACCGCTCCCTGCCAAGCACCGGGAGGGCCAGGTAGCCCGGCCGCTCGCCTCCGCCGGGACGGCTCCTGCTTCCCGGCAATACCCACGGTCCTGTGGCATGAAGGATCGTGCCACAGACTGACCATAATGGGGAAGGAACAAAAAACAGGCACAGGGCTGCCAGGCAGCAGGCAGAAAGCAAAACACGAAAGCCTGGGGTGCCTTTCCCCATCCGGCGCTGCCGGGTGCCCGGCGCCCTGCTCCCACTGCGGGCAAATATTGCCTCAGCGCACTGCCCGCACCGCGGGTCCCCAGGGCTCTGCCAACACCAGCACTGCACAATGGGAACCAGAGGAGCTGGATTCGTGCTTCACCCCTGTCCCATCATGCCGTGAGCTCCATCCCAGAGCAAGGCGGATTTGGGATGGAGGAGTTTTGGGGTCATCTTCCAGCCCTGGGTACACTCAGCCTGGCTAACCCTCTTCAGAGGGAGGTGATTTTGTAGAAGGACAAGCCAGGCACAAAACCAAAATAATGCAAGCTCTGGCATGCAAAGAAGAAGGTGCAGGTGCTGGGGCTGGGACCAGCCCTCGGTCCCAGGAAATATTTATTGCAATTCTCACTCTTCTCATTTCGCAGACAGACCCTGATCACAAAGGAGGCATTGGTGTTGTCTCCACATAACTAAAATTATAATTTGTTCTGGCCCAGAGAGAGGAGGACAAGTGAGCTCAGGTCTGTTCAAGGAGGCAAAACGAAGACAAGTATTTTGCCCCCTCCTCGCATAGCCACCCTGCCGCAGGCTGTCACGGCATCTCCCCACGGATCCCCACTGCCCCTGTGCCGCAAGCTGCGGGGCTCGGGGAAGCAGCTTCCCAGCCTGGGCAGGCATTTTGGAAACGGCTCCCACCTCCTGGCACAACCCACCAGCCCCCATCTGTCCCCAGGTCCAACTTGTTCAGCTTGAGGATCCCAGCTAAGCCCACCTAATTCAAAGCTCGACTTCTGCAAGCGTTTCACCACTTATTCCTGGTGAGATTGACCCCGGAGACCCGGCAGACTGCTCAGCTGAGCAAGCGAGATAGCGTTTTCCTTTCAAGGGATTTTGCTTTCTATTTGGGCAGCAGGAGCAGACTGGAGCAGCAGCAGGACGGGGAGCAGAGAGCAGCAGCTTCAGCCTCACCACCCACTGCGGAGGAAGATGGTCCACGCGCTGCCGAAAGCATCCTGGCGCCAATTCCCCATCCAAGGAGCTGTAGGCAGCTCAGGCGCTCCAGTTAACGCAGGTGCTTCAGTTACCTCTGTTTCCTCTTTCCCTTCACCACTGTTTATTGCTAAATAAAATTCAGCCCTGTTATCACACCCCAGCCTCTGAAAAACCTGGATCTGCTTTTGCTTTCCACACCGGGAGGGATCCAGCCCCTGTCCCCCAGCGCTACCGAGAGCACCAAACTCACCTGGCTAAAACACGGCTGCCCCAAACAGAAACTTTATTTTTCTCTTAAGTTCAAAGAAATTCAGATAAATTCCCTCTCATGAGCTTCACCATCTGCTCCTAGATCTTAGCTCATGGTGGCAGTGCCAAATTAAGGGAAGGAGGCTCCCTCTCCAGACCCAGGCCACCTTTGCCGACCTACAGAGCCAGACTTGTTCCAGGTTTTACCCCAGAGACCTGACCAGCAGTCTATTAAAATCAGGCCATTTATTTAGGTGCTTAGATCTGGACTTCAAAGGGCTAAAATTAGCCGGGAAAGTTGCACTTTTCTGGCTTTCTCATCCCATGCCTCAGTTTCTAAAACCAGGGAAGAGAAGAACAATTATTTCTCTCCAACCCTTTCGAAAGCACTTGGAGATCTTCAAATGACAGCGCGATTTGGTACAGACGTATTCATTATTCTTCCCCTCCATGGAGCAGTGTTAAATCTTTCTCCATATAAAGTCATTTTCTAAATTAGGTAAAGACGGTGAGTTTTACACTGAGCACATGTGGATATTTTTATAAAATGTTTAAAACTTCTTGTCTGACTTTTCCTTCCCTTGAAGGACAACGTACCAAATTAAACCCTTCTGTGACCCCGTTTCATTTCACCCTCGAGGACTTCTCAGTAAGACTTTGCCAAAAAGTAACATTAGCGCGTTCGCTTCACTGCGGATAATAAATGGCAAAGTTTGGGTTCACACGCTGCTTGGCCTTAGTGGGAAGAGAGGGGCCAGGGATGCTCTGGGACAGCCCCCAAAGGGTTTAACACATCGCTTTTGCTACCCAGAACCAGACAGGCGAGTCCACACGAATCCCGCAGGAACCGCTGTCACAGACAGAGCCTCCAGCTCGTCTCCAGTTTTCATCCCTGCCTCGTTTCGCTCGGCTAGAAATGCTGCCAAAGCGGCCGTGTGGCCGCTGGCTCCGCTCCCCAAAACACGTACCGTGGCGGAGGAACCGGCCAGGGGTCCCAGGCTGCTCCCCGGGCAGGCGGGAGGATGCTCTCCCTCCCCACCGGCACCCAGGTGGGCAGGACCGGGTGTCCCCGCACCTCCCCTGGGTCCAGGGCTGGGGACAGGCACCCTCCCGAAGAGGATACGACTGCAAGGTTAACCCTCAAAGACCCCTCCTAAGGAGGGGATTTTTTCCTGGGAGAAAGGGGTTATATCACTGGTAGCTATGCAGAGACGGGACAGACCAGCCCTTTCACTCCAGCCCTCCACCGGGAAATGCATCCCTGCAGGGAGCCTGGGCTGGGGTGCCCAGCCCCGAGGAGCGGGTGCAGGGGGAGCCCGGCCCCTCTGCATGCACCCAGCACGGCTCCGCATCAGGGAAATGAGACGCAATCAGGTGTGAGGAAAGGGGCCAAAAGCCAGGAGGACAGAAATGAAAAGGGGTAGGGAGCACTGGACCTGCTGGGTGCCGGCTTCGAGCAGGGAAGCATTTCTTCCAGGTGCTCGCCATCGCCCACCGCCTTCACTGGGGGCTGCAGAGCCGCAGCCCAAAGCACGGATGGATCCCGAGCCCAGACAGCAAACACGGGAAAGGTCACCCCTGCTCAGGCCCGGCAAGCT
Source organism: Gavia stellata (assembly GCF_030936135.1). NCBI lineage: Eukaryota > Metazoa > Chordata > Aves > Gaviiformes > Gaviidae > Gavia > Gavia stellata. Next base: position 7,392,334 of record NC_082615.1, on the reverse strand, counting down.
CGAGCAAAGCCGCCACTGTGTCAACAGGGAAAAGGTTGGAGCCGAACCAAAATAAGACATCGATGCCAAGAAACGTGCCTGTGCAGGGGTTTGTGAAGGTTTCGCACCTCAACCGTAGCGGGCTGGAAGAGGAGGTCAAGGGGGATGCTGAGTTGCCGAGCTTTCAGATGGCAAACCAGCCCCTTTGGCGCTCCCTGCAAAGCTGCTGTGCCAGGAACGTGCTCGGCAGAGCCCAGCCCAGCTCCCGAGAGATGGGCACAGGGAACATCCTCCTCCCACCCTACAACCCGCCTTTCCCGGGGAGCGAGGGGAGCAGGGTGTGCCGCAGAAGCCCCCCCCGGGAGGCTTTGAAGGGGCTCCGGGTGCCGGGAGCGGCACGGCCATCAGCTCCAGATGTGCCCGCCGGCGGCGGAGATGCCGGGAGCGGGGGGTGGGAACCCCTCTGACCCCTGGCAGAGGAACAAACTCCACAGCCACAATAAAAGCAAAGGGGTGGGATGCACAGGAGCCACAACCGCACGCTCCTCCCTCCCCGCAGCCGCTGGGACCCCGGAGCGAGCCCCGCTCTGCCTCCCTCCGCTCACCCCTGCAGCACCCGTTTGGCACCACACAGTTTTCGGGGCTTCCCACGGTGCCCCCGCTCCCTCCGGGAACAGGGACGATCCCTGCAGCCACAAAATGGGACCTAACGTACCGGGAGAAGGGACCCTCCGAGCCCCAAGGGACACAGCACAGGGACAACAGGGACAGAGGATGGCCAGCACTAGCCCTGGCATCTGAATGCCAAAGCAGAAGTTTCTTATCCTCCGAAACAACTTCCTGTGCTTAAATTTCTGTTATTTTTAACCTCGCTGCTACATTATAAATATCCATCGGTCCAGCGCTCGCCTCCCAAGCCAGCCGCTGCGGGTTCGTGCTCCAGCTGGGGCAAACTTTATGGCTTTACTTTTCCAAGAGCCGATCCGAAACCTTGGAGGGGAGCCAGAGAAAGGCCTGACCTGCGGGGAGAGGCCGAGGGAACCGGAGCTGCCCTGTGGGGCTGCGGGATCGGGAGATGCCGGGACCGTCCCTGGCCGGAGGGGAAGGGGTCGCTGGGAATTGTCACACATGGGTGGGAGAGTGGGTCCAGTGGGGGGGATGTTTCCTGGGAAAGCCGGGCTTCTCCTGTGGACAAAGTCCTGAAAACATCCCGGTGCACTTGTGCACATCTTGGTCTTCCTCACCCAAATTTACCACCATTTCAGGTCCCGGGCTGCTGGCACCCAGCCAGCCGCCCAGCTCCCCGGGGACGGAGCCGACACGCAGCAGTGTGGGTGCAGACAGGGTAGCGGGGCTCCGGACATTTGTGGGGCTCCATACCACCATCACAGCCCCGAGCAGAGCTCCTCGGGGTCAGCGTGGCACGGGGGGAAACCCAGGGGCCGGGCACCAGAGCAGCGAGCAGGGATGATGGGGTAAAAGTGAGAGATGCTCACGCCTGGGGACAGTCACACCCACGCCAAGGGGACAGCATCTTCCCCAGCACCTACAGCATGTGTGTGGCAGCCCGTGCCAGCACGCAGGGAGGGACGGACAAGGGCTGCTCAGCCCTTTGCCACAGCTTCTGCCCCTCTCCAGCACTCGCAGCTGGGGGCGAGCTGCCCCGGGGCAGGGGCACCCGGGCAGGCTGCAGCAGGGCGCTGGCTCCCACTGCCATCTTCCCTTCCCCTATCTGCACAGCAAAGGTCGCTCCAGCATCCTGGGCAATTGTTCTCACAGTCTGCAAGAAAGAGATTAAAACCTCCCTGTTTGGCGGACGTGAGCAGCAGAGGAATAAAAAAAAAAAAAAAAAAACCACCAAAAAAAACAAACCAAGAAGAGCTTTTATTTCAGCTGCTCCAAGGCGTGAAGCCAGCCCGGCTCCCCGGGACTCCCGGCACAGTCCCCACGGCACTGCGGCCACATCCCTCCCAGTCCAGGGGGTCCCCGCACAGGCAGGCTGGGGGAGAAGCAGACTTTCTGTTAGCAACTCTGGAAACTTTTCCTAGTGGAAGGTTCCCCAAAGTGCCGGGAATTTCAGCCCCGAGCTGTTTACTTTCTGTATTTCTGCAGATTTCACTTGTGGTTCAGAGGAATTCAGGCACAATTAGAGCCGCTGCCGCTCACCCGCCGGAGCCCAGCGCAGCGGCACCGGGACCCACTGCCCGGCCAGCCGGGGAAACCACCTGCCCTAAAACCCGGGCAGTGACAAAAGGTTCTGCCCTGCATCCCTTCCGCGCCCAGAGGTGATGGCCAAGGCCGAGAGCTGCCTGGGAAAGCCTCGGAGGAGACAGACTCCCACTGCCAAGCCAAGAGAGACACGTCTCCCAGAGTCATTCCGGCAGAGGGAACAACCTCCGCTCCTTCCCACCGCAAGGAAGGGTCTGGAAGATTTGGCTCAGAAAAGGTGCCACTGAACAACCACCCCCCATCCCATCCCATCCCATCCCATCCCACCCCACCCCGCCCTTCCTCCACCAGCACAGACCCCCACAGCCCTCAGATCCGTCAGCTCTGATCCTTCCTGGATAATCAGCTATAAAGGATAAGTGGGAACAGACTGGAAGAAAGGGGAGGCCAAATCTTGATAGTTAATTAGCCGGTGCTGGGATGGGGCTGCATGCAAGGAGAGAGTCCCTCACCCCAGGGCTCAGCTGCTTTGCTCCCAGCTTGCGTGGGGTTTTCCCCTCCTCCAGCAGCTTTCCCTTCCATGCTCCCGAGCCCAGAACGCCTTTGGAGGGGACAGGACAGTTTGTGCTTCCCGCAGGACGGAGGAGGCTGCTCTTCTCTAGAGAAACCCGCGCTTTTGGCATATATTTTTAAGGACGGAGCCCAGCCCAAAACTTGGGATGTGGCATCCTCTCGGGTTATTGCTTCTGCTGGATCCCCAGCCAGTCTGCAGCCCCTGACACCTCCAGCCCTGCAACAGGGACTCTGCCCTGCAATGCAGCCCAAAATACCTTAGGGGACGGGTCCAGACCTCCTACGCTGCCCAGACTTTGTACCCGAGCGGGACCGAGTGGAAGGGGACCCCAGTAGGTCTCAGGCTTGCTCCGGGAAGGCTTATGAGCAAGTTGATCCCCCAAGCACTGGAAAACACAGACCCAAGCCCTAGCCCTGAAAAAGGCATCGAGCGTGGGCAGTTTGCACCCCAACACGGCCGAGTCGGACCGACCGGCGGGTTTACAGAGTGCTCCTCCGGAGAAGCGCAGCTCTGGCCACGCTGGCATCGCCTGCCCCATCCCACAGCACCGGCAACGGAAAAGCGGCAACCACTACCAAAACCAGCTGGGGAGAGCCGCACAGCCCAGCACGCACCACGAGGCGCACTCCATCCCCTCCGCCTGCTCTTCCCCCGCTTCCCACGGGATCCTCTCGGCTGCGGGAATGGCAGCGGTGAGAAAAATCGGGGATCGGCTGTGGAAAACAAATTCCGAATTAAAAAAGAACTGCAGCTGCTCGTGGCAAAGCCCTGGTTCTCAGAGCCGCATCTCACCCCGTCGGGGGTCAGCAAACCCCAGAGCGAGCTACGTGTCCAAATCAAAGGCAGGCGCAATCAGAGCGATCCAAATAACACACGCAAACGGGCTATTTGCAAATAAACAGAGCGAGCCAGAGCTCACCAGCGGAAACGGCGGGGGAAGGAATGCTCTCCCGTTTAGGAAGGTTGGGATCTGCTGGTGGGCAGTCCAAGGAAGGAATGCAGTGACGTCCGTCTAGCTAATAAATGAGCGAGATGAAATATTCAGGATGAATTATTTGCCCGGCTCTCCATCCCCGTGAGGAGCTGAGCGTGCAGCCCGGCGTGGCAGGGACCCCAGCGGGAGCCAGAAACCCCGGTGAGGCATTTGCTGCCGACGCGTCCAGGAAGGGCTCGGCTCAGCGCAGCAATGTCGGGTTTGGGCAGTTTTCACCCTGGCGATGGAGCGAGCGGAGGAACGATGGAGGCTGGGGACATCGTGCCGGGAGTTGTGCTGAGTGCCGGGGCCCACACACGTGTTCTCACGATGGTGACAGCCGAGGGCACGGCTCATTGGGGTCACCGGCGGTGCAGCCTCAGAGCGGGGACGGGCCAGGGTGGGCAGAGCACCCTGCCTCCACGCTGCCACCTCAGTGCCCCCCCCGAGGCCATACCTACTGTCCCTCTGCCTGGCTCTGCTCCCCCAAAAGTGGGGCCATCCCTCCCGGTGACACACAGGCACTGCGTGTCCTCCAAGGTACGCTGCAGACCCTAAACCCCAGCCTTGCTTGCCCATTTGGGGGGAGAGGGGGAGTCGGGGTCTCACATAGCCCTACAGGCTGTCCTCTCCCCCCCACCCCTCCCCCTGGGACCTCCCCCCAGGATTTCTGCCTGTCCAGCCTCGCCAGCCCCGCGCCAACCAGCCAGCGGTGCCCTCGCGGGGCGGCCACCACCCCCCCCAACATCACACCTCAGCCTAATGACTTCCTAATTAGCAGAGCCACGAGGTGCGAGATGATGGGCCGGCACGACGCAGCTGGGACGCAACGGCACCCAGCTCCAACGCAGTTAAATGCGAACAGCAAACGGGGGTTGCTGCACCCTGCCTGGGGCACACACTTGCACCCCAGCTCGTCGCTTTTTGGACTCCCTCAAACCGGAGCCGCCCCAAGTGGAAGCAAATGAGGAAGCCCGAGACTCTGCAGCCACAAGAGTGGGATTGCTGTGATTCACATGCGATGAAACTCCCCCTGAAATGCCACGGTCCCGCACCTGAATTGCGCGAGGGGAACCTCGGAGCGCATGCTGAGAGATGCGGGGAGCGATGCGGGGAGCGATGCGGGGAGCGATGCGGGGAGCGATGCGGGGAGCGATGCGGGGAGCGATGCGGGGAGCGCGCCCACTGCCAGCACGCCTTCCCGCTCCCCCGCTCCCAGCCCCACGCCAACCCAGCCCCGTCGGGTTTCTTTCCCTTTTTAACTAGCTGTCGCTCCCAGGGAGCAGTTTCCTGGGCAGTGACGTGACCCCGCTCCCCTGAGAGGCAGGGCCGTCGCTGGGATTCATTCTCAGGGTTATAAAACCTCGCAGTCGCCCCTAGGCTGGTTTTTCCTTCCACGGGGCTACGCTGGGAACCCAGCGGTGAGGGGCAAAGGGCAGGAGCTGCCCACGCCAGGGCCCAGCATCCCGCCAGCCCTTCACGCCAGCAGTGATGGAGAGGAAGAGGAGGGAGACGGCAATGCCCCACGCCCCCACCCAGCACCAAAGGGAAAGGTGACCATGGCAGAGGCTCTCCCAGCACCATGGGTGCTGGCAGGAGGAGGGTCCCAAAGCCATGGCAGAAGGCAGAGTACGGACAAGCTGCGAAGCCCCTGGTGAAGATGCAGAGCTCATGCAACGCCTCTGCCTCAGCAGCAGGGTGGGGGGCTGACACCCCCCCCCACAGCCTCCCCAGCCCCACAGGGTTGACTTCGGCTGTTAACTAAAGCCCAGAGCGGTGCCCTCGGCAGGTTGCCCGTGCAGACCGTGAGCCCACCTCCCAGTTATTATTAGAAGCCAGCGAGACAATAAACTCCAAAACCAAAGCGGCAGCTCCGTGCTCAGGGACACGCTGGGGTGGCCGGCCAAGGGGACGCACCGGGACCGAGCCAGGACCAGCTCTGCCCTGCATCTTCAAACTACTCAACAACCACAAAGAGCCGCCAGCTCCAGCCCCCAGCAAACCCCGAGCGGGGACCGGGGGAAGGTGACCACAGAGGAGCCCGTCCCGCTGCAGCGGGGTCCGGCCGGGGAGATGCTCAGCGCCGGAGAGCCGGGGGCAGGTGGGCACGCTGCCGTATGGTGCCGTAAACAACACCCAGGTTTACGAGGCCCCAGGGAGCGGGGAGGCTGTTGCGTTACCAAATCCCTACCCGCCTGGGGAAATAGCAGGTGCTGAGGAACAGCAGCTGCCAAGATACAGCATTTATATACGTATACACGTATTTCAAGAAGTAAAATACAAAAATTGTCTGCGTAAGTAAGAAGGTCATGAGTGGTGGAAGAGAAGCCAGAGAGCTGCCAGTTCCTAACATTCATTTCACATCATCAGTCAGGGGTGATGCTCTCCCCTGCAATACCCACACTACCGATGGGGAAACTGAGGCAGGACAGATCTTTGGGGTTTTCTGAGCCCCCTTTGACCCCAAACCCCCAGGAGCTGCCAGTGCAAAGATGGAACCCTTAAGATACCCACCCCGAATATTGCTCACAGGGAGGGAGGCATTCTGGTGGGACTGCCTGAGGGATGCGAGACAGACAGAGGGACGAGCCAGCAGAGCCAGCTCCCCCCAAAATCTGCTTTCATGGGCCTCCCCCAGCTGAGCTGTGGGGACCATGAGGGGCTGCAGCAGCAGGATGGGGGACACTAAGCCACCCAATGTCTGCCCCACGGGAGCGGGATCACAGGGCTGGCTCAGCCCCGAAGGACCCACCCCAGGGATGTCCCCCCGCTCCCTGCCACCACCCCCAGGCAGGAGTGAGCACCCCGTGGGGCTCAGCACTACCCCTCCGTGCCCCCTCAGGACCCACGTGGAGGTAAAGTGGGACCGTCAGCCTCCCAGTCAGGGGTTCCCATCGCACATCTCCCACTCCCGGGGCGAGAAAGGGGCTCGTGGGGCACGTCCTCCCCGGGGCCGGCATCCGGGAGCAGCTCCCAGCGCCGGCTGCTCCCCCAGGGAGGAAAGGGAGAGCTGGGGCCAGGGAAGAAGAAGGGCGTGTGTGGAGGGAACAGCATGAGAAAGCCAACCCGCTGCCAGTTGTGTCAAGTTGTGCAATGCTCAAAATGTCACCACGGGTTCCTCTTTTGTTCCCCCGGCCCAGAGCAGGGAAGTGGGGCTGAACCCCCCCTGCCAACAGCTGCCCCCCCCTGCCCTCTCCTCATTTCATTTCTAGCAATGCCAAAGCCTCTCGGGTTTCCCGGCAGCATACCCGGCTCAGCCGGCCAGTGCCAACGGTGCATGTTAGTAAGAGAGGGCTTGGGCCAAAGGGAACGTGCCCAGCCTTTGGGGTCACTGCAGAAAGGAGCCATCCCCTCCGGCAGCTGCCGAGCGCCGGCACGCTGTGATCCCTCCCTGCCCTCCCTTCCTGGCTCCCTCCTCTCTCCAAGATAAATATTTCGGCTTTTTCCTCCTTCCAGACAGCAGCGCTCAGCGACTCCACATATTTTCAGCGGGTGAGCAGCAGCTCGGGCACCCACAGCCAGTGATGCCGGGGCAGCGGCAGCCTCATCCTGCACCCACCCAAGGCAGCGGCGATGCTTGTGATGCCCCGGGGTGTTCCCAACCACACCAGCATGTGCATAAGGTGCTGCCTCGTCCCCATTTCCAACACCACCACTGACCCAGCATTAAAAAGACACCCAAAATCGGGGCAGGCGAGGCTGCGAGCAGCAGCCCCAGCCCCGTTATCTGTGCAGCAGCCCTCCTTGGAAGGCAAACCCAAGGGGAACCGCGCGCCAGCTTAATTAGAGGGGAGAGAGGCAAGTGGCTCTAAACCGGAGAGGAGCCTCGTTAGAGGTTACGCAACAATCTCTTAATCAACCGAGGCTGCTCCGCAGAGCGCGGCCGACGCAGCCGCTCGGGGTTTGGCCGGCGCCCGCTCTTGGCCGCGGCCGCCCGGGCTCAGGTTGCAGGCAGGGTGGGTGCAGGCAGCCGTTGCCAGCGCCTGTCTGACGGCAAGCGGGGACGTAATGCGAAGTGACAGTGTTTACTCTCTGCTCTCCGCAAACATGCGTGCGTCGGGTCCCCACAGCCCACCCGGCGCCGGCTGCCCCGACCCATCACCGGTGCCCCTCCATCAAGAGAGGATGCTGAGCTGAAAACCTCTCCAGCAGCAAAGAGGTGCCGGGGAAGCGGGACACAGCACCCTGCTTGGCCACGGCACCGCGCGAGCGATTCCCCCCGGCGGGGAACCAGCCTCGGTAATTTTAGAAAATGCCAGTTTGCTAAACCACCGGCCACACCTCCAGCGCCAGCCTGCAAGCTCCGCGTTCTCCCCAGCTTGTATTTGGGCAGGCGTGGGCCAGCCGGGAGGAGCGAGGAGCGCCTGGCGCTGCCAGCTCGCCCAGCCAGCTGCTCCCCCGGCTGTCCCGGCAGCTGGAGTCGTGGGAACACACCAGAAATCGCTAGAAAAGCATGAAAACATAAATCACGCTCCCCATCCGCAGCTTGGGATGGGGCTGGAGGCGAGGGGAAGCCGCCGTTTGTGCCATTCCGAAACGCGCTGGGTTGGTGCTGGGTTTGCCGAGCACCTCTGCCAGCTCAAAGGGAAACGACAGCCGAGGACGGGGCTGAAACGCCGAGACCGCGGGCACCTCTGAGAGCCGTGCTTGCCTCCCAGGGAGCCAGCTGGAGCAGATTTAAACCAGCACTCGAGCCTTGATATCCCTCCAGCACCAGCAGCCTGCCCATGCTGCTGCACTCGGAGTGGTACAGTGGGACGCATCCTGCATCCATCCTTCTACACTTGCACCCAACGGCCTCGCAACCTGCAGCATCCTCACCATTGTGCTCTGGTTGTGGTGACAAGGGAGGAGGAGGAGGAGGAGGAGAAAGCTCCCACTGACACTTCTAGCCAGCAAACGTGCTTTTCTTCCTAATTTTTTTATAAACAAAAAATCCACATATTTAACGGTGATGAGGTATTTCAAGCCATGCTCGTTAGCACCTGCTGCAAGCACCTCTGAAAGCAGCACTCATTCATCCTGTCTGCCCACGCGCTCTCGGCAGCGACAGCGGGAGGGGTGGGGGGGTCCCCGGGATCTGCGTCACCCCGCAGGGAGCCGGCACGGGGACACTGGCACCAACCTCCTGTCCCCTGCGCTGTCCCGGCTGGGCGAGGTGGGATGCGATGGGAAGGACACCTGCCCCCTGCCCCGCCCGGGCAGTGCAACTCCTTGCAGAGACCCAACACGCTCATCACACCCACCACCACCCGAGCAGGGCAGGATCAGGCCCCGTGGAAACTGCCAATGGCATTTTCCCCTTCCCCCTCCTCCAGCCCAGCTGCAGCGCAGGGCCGTGGGAGGTGGGAACAAGGCAGCGAAAGGTATCGAACGTGGCACCAAACCCAGCCATAAATAACCTCCCCAACGCAGCCAGGTTTTGCAGCCTTTCCCCCACCTTCCTCCGGCAAACCTGGGAGCGTCCTGGATTCCTAACCTGGAAACGGAGTGACACGGTGGAAATAGCAGTGACTTTCTCCCCTCTTCTGAAAGGACGGGGACGAAAAGCAGCGACGTTGGGGCGAGCTGCAGCCCCACCCGGCTCTGTGGGCAGCCCTGGCCACGGTGCAGGGACGGTGTGACCCACGGGTGCACGAACCGCGGCCCCTCCACCCCTTTCCCACCCCAGAAAAATTTCATCTCATGATTAAGACACGGGATTGCCAAAAAGATCCTGCCTTGCGTCGCTTTTCCTGTACGCCTGGGGGCAAATCATCTCATCTGCCATATGCACCAGTTCAGCGTATAAAATTAGCGGAATAATAACTACACGGATTCTTTTCCTCTTCCCCGCCGTGCTCTCTCGTGTTTGTTGGGAGCGCACACTCCCTGGGATGGCATCGGCTGCCTGAGCACACCGCAGTGCCCAGCGCAGCTGCACCCATGGGTGCCACATTACACAAGCGCGTGCCGGTGCTCGGGCCGGCTATCCTTGGAAGATAGTCCAGGCAAAAATAACGTAGCCGGCCCTCCTCACCTTCCCCCAGGGTATTTAACGCTAATGTGATAATCTCCTCTCCCCACGCACACACGCGTTTTCTTGGAAGAGCAATAAAGGAGAATAAAAATATGAGTCTGGGAATGCTGGACGTTTGCTAAGCCACTGCCCCAGCAAGGTTTGGATGGCCAAAAGGCAAAGGGAGGGATGCCCGCAGCTCCGGGACCTCCTGATGGGAACCTGGGGGGAAGCACAGGCGCTCGGCACCTCGGTCGCACCCCACCTCGGCACCGCCAGCGCTCCCCAGCTGGGAAACCCACCCTAGTTTAATCCACTTTGGCCTGAAAAATTGGGCAGTGGAAACGTAGTGGGTAGGGACCACAGTCTGGGGGATAAGTGAATTTTTGGCAGGTTCCTGCGAGGCTGGAGGCAGAAGGAGCTGGCCAGTCCGGGCTCTCGCAGGCATGCTCTCGCGAACTGACCCCCAGCTTCAGCCCGGCAGCATCCTTCAGGGCTGCAAACACCAAATTCTCTGCCAATGCCAAAACCTCTGCCATGGCAGCAGCTCGCCCCGGGCAGGCTCTTGGCAAAAGCATCCCAGGCACTGCATGCACACGAATCCTCGGTGGGGATGTATTAGTTCAGTCACGCAGACCTATTGATGCAGGAGCATTAATTGGTCTTCGCTGTTCAAATACCGACCTCAATTAGAGGCACTTTTCCTTTTTTCCCTCTTTTCCCCCCCGCCCTTTGCAGGATCCTTCCCCTTGGCTCTGCTAGTTTAAATACCTGAATACCTACAGTGGCCTTGGGGAGACTTGGCGTTAACTGTACATTTGTATCTAATTTATAGTTAGGCTCTTTGCAGCCTTAATGAGCGCGCCTCTAAAGAAAAGGGGGGGGGAAAGACACCAACTGCAGGGGATGTTTGCTGCCAGGCTCGGAGCCGCTCAGTCGTTAAGGGGGATTTGGAGAGGGCACTGCCAGCTCCGAGCTCCCGGCTTGAACAAATCCCAGATTCAGATGATGCTCAGCTGGAGCACAGCCTTTCCCTGTGAGTTATCCCATCCAGGCCGTGCGCATCCCAAAGGAGGAGCGCAGTTCTGTCCCACCACAGCCCACCCAGCCTCCAGCCCCCCGGCTAGCCAGGAACACAACGGCCCTTGGAGCTGCTCTAATTCTCATTATTTCCTTCCACTGATTTCCTACCCGTGGCATCCCAAGCCAAAGCCCAGGAGAAAAAGGCCGGGATTTCAGATTTAATTAAATCTCGCTGAGCTGGCTGCAGCCCTCCTACGAGGCTGGCGCTGATGCTGTTATCACTGAGCATCCCGCACACGGTGGGACGAGCCCATGCCGACGCTGGGGAGCTGGAGGGGGCAACTCCTGCCCAATGCTGGCACATGGGTCCCTGCTAAAGTCCATGGCTTGGGGCTAATTCCCATCCCAGAAGCACCACAGGCTTGTCAGGGTAAGAAGCCCAATAGTAGGAGATTTTACCCCAATTACCTATTTTATTTTATTTTTTTTACCAGTTCAGCACTGGTTGAATGGAGCCCTGGGATCTTCAGCCCGGTGCCAAAACCACGTTGGAAACCGAAAGCTGACTTCCTTGGGTCAGAGAGGGAGAGGCAGGCTGTGCTCCCCAGCTCTGCCCGGGGTCTAAAATAAACCCAAAAGCAGCTTTTCCCAGGTCTCTGACGCTAAAGGAGGGGAGCAGGGTGCTGCAGGCACCCATGGGGACCCCCATCTCCAGCACCGGCTCTGTGCAGGAGAAACAAGCTCCCTGGCAGAGGTAGGAGCACCCAATGAAGCCACCCAAAATTGCTGGTTAATTCTCTGCCCAGGGACAACCGGTGCTGGGGACCGACAGCGGGGAGGTGACTGTGGCAAGGACCTCCCCAGGATAGGTTTTTGTCTTTGCTTGGGGTACAGCAAGCTGTCTACAGAAGGTTTCCAGGGTGCAAAGCCAGCGGGAAGCAGAGACACACACAGTCAGGCGTTTTGCACTCCCTCACCAGCCCCCCTGACCAGTTCCAGCAGAATTTGGAAGAGGAGTAGAAGACACCTCAAAGATAGCTAACCAGCCCCAATTTGCACCCAAAATTGCCGGCTAGGTAGAAAAGGAGCGGTGAAAGCATGCCCTGTCCCCGGGGAGAGACAGAGCGCTGGCACGCCCCAGGCTCGGTGCCCGGTGGGTCTCGGCACACTGGCTTACCAGCCGGCACAGCCCCACTTCTCACATGAAACCATTTCCAGTCCTGCTTTAAAGGACAAGCTGGACATCCCGGTCCCGAGAGCCACCGGCAGCCCCGCTGGCCACAGCGGCTCAGGCCGGTGGGGTTATACTGATGCATCACCTGGATGCCAAATCGCTCCTTCCTTTTGCCATTTATTGTGGCTATCCAAATTTTTTTTTCCCCTGAACTCTAAACCATTAAGTGTCCAACACAAGCAGCAGAGAAGAGGCAGCAAAGCACCTGAGAGCAATCGCGTTGCAACTGCCTTTCACGGGCACAGGGTGCGATGTGCAGTGAGATTTTTGGGGCGAGAGGAGGGATTTCCCACTGGGATGGAGCCGGGAAGGAGGGAAGACAGCTGCCGCTGCCCCGAGAACCTCAGTGCCTCGATGGGCAGGTGAAAACGGGCACATCACAGCGACTGCAGAGGTGGCTCTTCGCTGCCAGCACCAACGGCCAGAAGGGCTTTGGCACAGAGATTTTCCACGGTTTTAATGTCCATCCAGCACTGCACCGATTTCAGGCCTGACCAGGACAGACCCACAACCCCAAACTGGCCAGCCCGAACCACCTCTGCTGCAGCACCAGCCCTGCTCTTTGCCGGGGTTTATCTTCCCACGACAGATAAACCACGGGCAAAACTCTGAAAAGCCTCGACCGTTTTGAAGTCCCACCCGACACACACTTGAGCAAAGTCCGAGCTGAAGCCCTCCCGAAAGCCGGCGGGACCTGGACACTGCTGAACGCGTTACTTAACCAGGACTCCCAGCCCCCCGCAGATGGAGCACCAGCCAGGAGGAGAAAAATAAATAAAAGAGAAAAGATTGGCCTGAAAGTTCACCAAAAAAAATATTAACCAGCTCAGTTCACAGCCATTAAAAAAAAACCTGCAAACCTTCCCAAAGCAATCCCATTTATTTGCAAGAGTGTTTACAGAAAGCAGAGACACTCCGAAGTGCCCGTGCAGTGTGTTTTTAACGGTAGGTCTGCAACAACAGGGGAAGAAGGGCTGAAATGCCTTTGCAAGAAATGCTTCAACAGCTCCAAATAAATGAATTCCTAAAATTTTCAGCCTGTTAGCGGGTAAACTCAGGAAACTGTTGCATTTGCTGAAGCGATTCAGTGAGAGTTCTGCACCCAGCACGTGTGCCCAACTTGACGTCCGTAGCATTTTACAAGAGCCGGGGCTGCTCTGAGCCTCGCTGCGCTGTGGCAGAACCCCGGCAGACCCCTCGCACCCAACAGCTACACATCCTAATTAACCCCTATCAGCTAGGGCTAGTTAATGAGGTGCTAGACAAGCCATGGAGAGCTGCTGCACACCCCGCTGCCTCCCCCTTGCTGGACACTGCCCGTCGAGGAGCCTCTACACCCCATTTTGGAGGCTTGGAAAACTCCAGCTCGGGACACTGAGGACAAGGTGACCCCAGACATGGCAAGGAAAACCAGCCTGCAAGTGCCTGCAAATATCTTACTGCAAAACCGTTTTGCCTGCGGCGAGGTATTTTCCAGCCCTCCAGCCCTGAGCACCTCTTATTTTTCTCCCCTTTCAGCAACACAAAGCCCATCGGACGATTAATCCAAATCATCTCCCCCCACCCCAAGACCTGCTGCCCTTGTGAAAAAACCCCAAACAAAAAAAAAAAAATACACCAACACCAACCCCGGGCAGCACACACCTTCCCCATCTTCAGCCTGGGAGCATCCCACTGGGCTGCACCCCGGGGCACGTTAGAAGCCCAATTCCCGCGAAGCCCCCGGGGTCCTGCAGCCCCCCAAGTCCCCCTGGTTTCTCCCCAGGCCCCCTCTCCCCGCAGCGGCGGGTTCACCTCAGGATAAACCCCCACCACCACCACCCAGAGCGGAGATTTAACGCAGCGATGCTAAAAAACTACCCGGCCCGTTTCCATGGGTACAGGAGGCACATGTTGCTATGTGATGTTCGGTCCGTTACCATGGAGACGGCAGGGATGTCACCACGCAGGGCTTATTAGTTGCCATGGCTATTAAAAGGCGCTTGTCCTCTGGGGACCTCGAAGGACCAGGGCCACCAGCTTCCCCTGCGCCTCTCTCCGGGATGGCACCAGCTCCCTGGGAGCCCGGCGGGGAGCCGGCCATGCAGGTCCCCAGCACCACACAGGTCCCCGAGACCACGGTGATGGGCTCCTCCGAGCTAAGCTAAAGAGGGAGCCCGGTCCCATAACTTCCCACGGAGAGCGGCATCACCCCCCAGGCCACTGTGCGCCCCAGCCCGGGGTGCCTTAACCACCCGTGAGCAGAGCGTCCCAGCAATGGGGATTTATTTTATTTATTATTTAGAGACCCTGACCCCCAGCAGGCAAGGTGAGCACGTGCGAGGGCCCAGTTGCAATCTGCCCACTGAACCCTGTTATACCTCCCATTAGCACAGCACGGAGGATGTATCTCTGCCCCGCTTTGGAGATGACTGTATGACCAAAACCACGTGTTACCAGGTAAAAACACAACAGGGCTCGGCCCTTACAGACAAGGCAGCGCTGCAGAACAAATATGAGAGCATCGTCCACCCCAAGGTCCTGCAGATAGCCCTAACCTGGACTTCCACATGGGGAACTGAAGTTAAAAAAAAAAAAAAAAAAAAAAAATCATCAGATCCTGAGGCTGGGGTTTATCTGGGATTAGACACCCCACTTTGCTGCGGGCAACAGCTTTTCCTTTTCCCCCTGCACGTGCTTTGTGCGGCTGCAGCCGTCCCAGCGATGTGAGTGAGTCTGACCCTGAACACGGTGCCGAGCAGAGCAGGCTCCCGTGGGACCATCCGAGACCACGCAGCTGCCCAGTCACTCACTAAGGACCAACACAGCAACTGCCCATCGCTTCACCGGACACCTCCACGGCCAGATTTTCATCCCTTCCCTCCCTCCTCTTCCTCCTCCTGCTTCCCCAGCCTGCTGCAAACAGCCACCCAGTGCGGTACAGCCGCTGCCTGCTATTTCCAAAGCCCATTTCTCTGAGCGCGGAGAGCTCCCCGCTCCCTTCTCCAGCCCCTGCAGACACCTGGGCTACCAGCACCGGCCCCCGGCACAGGATCCGGCCCCCAGCCTCACCCCGCTCCCAACAGCTCCCAAGTGCGACTTCACACCCCAGCTCAGATCACAGCCCTGAGCCACTCCGTCTTCTAATTGCATTCCAGGAGGGGAAATAGAGATGCAAGAAAGTCCCGGCTTATTCCCCCCGACACTTTAGGCAGGCGCAGCACCCCGCCGCAGAGCCCCCGCACTGCCCAGCCGGGACCACCTCTGACCCCATCTCTGTCCGATCGCAAACCGCTTCCCCAACAAGCTCAAAGTGGGTTTTTATGTGGCTATAAAAACCCCTATGGAAAACACTTACACGCTTTATTAAATAAATTAAAGGTATTATTTTCTCATCACTTTGTTAGATTTTCTAGGAAGGATATAATTTTTCATTTAACTCCGTTGGACAAAAAAACCCCACAACTGAAAACCTATGGCAAGGTATATTACCCTGTAGTGGAAAATTAGCCTCCTCCTACACAATACTATAGGATGATTTAAATATAACATATAGGAATATAACATGTTATTAAATTGTATAGTATCTTTCTAGAAAGACCTACAGTACAGGATTCTAAAAATTACTCCCCAAACCTATTATGTTTCAATCTAGCCCAGCTGGTTTCCTTTCTATTACACGTTGCAAGCCTTTTCTTGAAAGGTTAGGGTTTTAATTGCGTCTTGAAACGCTGCCGCAATCGCGCTCTAAGAACAGCTCCAAACTCCTCCGGACACAACAAACCCGAGCGGGAAACCCCCGGCCTTGGGGCGGGATGGAGGCAGGGATGGAGGCAGGGATGGAGGCAGGGATGGAGGCAGGGATGGAGGCAACCCCGCTCTCCCCCACCATCAAAAAACACCTTTATGGGCAGCGGGGAGAGGGGCCCAGCCGGGGCAGAGCTCGTCCCAGCCCTTTGGCTTCAGAGGCACAAAGCAATTCTGTATTTCAATTTAACCAGTCCTCTCCCAGCGCTCACTACCCCAAATATTAGGGGGGTTCAACTAGTTATCGGTGCCCCAGCATCATGCACCCATCCTCTTCCCCCTCTGCAAGAAAAAAAAAGGTTAGGGATAAAAGTTGCCTTTAGCTGTTGCCATAGAGACTCTCCGGCTCAGCACAGAAACCCCAAATCTTGTCAAAAATGGAAGAATTTAAGATTTTAATCAGCAAGAACGCACGGGAGGCCAGGAGCATCAATGCACATCCTTGCCTTAACAGTCTCTGCCTTCAGATGAGTTCGCCCCTCGTTTAATAGCATCCTAAGAGCGGGGACGGAAAGAGAGAGGAACGAAAGCAATGAAAACGCTGTCCGCTTTCGAGTATTTTCTCTCCCCACCAAAGCAGCCGCTCACTAGCCAGGCTGATTTCTGGACCAATAACCCACCAGCCAAGCTGTTTGCGTTCCCGTTTCCTTCATCCGCTGCCAGAAAAAGAAAATAAAATTCAACAATACGAGCTAGGCAAAATATTTCCCGGAACCGCCGCTATTTCTCTCATAAACTTCACCTCACAGCCAGTGCGGCCAGCAGCGGGGGGAGGAAAAATAAAAAGAAAATCCCAACTTCTAGCACCATGAGATGTTTTTGTGACCGTCTCAAAATTACTCTTTTCTGCTGTATCCTCCACATTTACTCCTGAGCCGACTTCCACCACGACCACAAATCAAACACCGCGGGATAAACTCACTGCTCTGGCATTTCTGCTCTTTGGCAGAGCCCCGGCTCCGGCCGCGGCCCCTGGCTAAGACAAACACTGCCGGGAGCACGCTTCGGTGGCTGCCTTTCCCCCGCCAGCCCGGGCAGCACGCTGCGGTGTGCCAAGGTGCCCGAAGGATCCTATTTTACCACCATTTAAGACTTGCGGTGAGTTTGGGAGGGGATGGCATCCGCCGGCGGCTCAGGGATGGGGCAGTGGTTTCACCAGGCGGTGGGATGTGGGGATAACCAAAGCCGCGGCGTTGCAGAAAAGCCTCCGGTGCCAAGAGGTGTTGTGTTTCGTGCCTGAGGATACGAAGTTTGAGGAATACCAAAACAAGAAACTTCAAAAAGGAGCGGTGTTGGCCCAAGGAATATTGTTGTATGAGCTCAGAGTCTTTGGAGCGATGGAAAAAATCACGCGCTGACCCCGAAGGGATGGCAGGAGGATTTGGTGTGCAGGGGCCGAGCCGAGACACGTGCCACCAGCATCCACCCAAGGGGCCCCGAGTGGAGCTGGGGGGGACGTGGGCACCCATGGCAGCACCCTGTGGAGAGGGTGCTCCCCCGCACACCCCAGCACCCCGAGCTGCTCCACAGCCCCGAAGCCAGGGGAGGACCCAGCCCTGGGGTCTCAGGCAGGTGCCCCCACAAACTCCCTGGCACGCTGCCGTAGAGGCGAGCGTGCTGTCAGCGTGGAGCCCGGGCAGGCTGAGGTGTCTCTCCAAAACCTTCCACCACCACCGAGCCCCGCTCTGCTCGGCTGCTCAGCCGGCCCCTCGCGTCTACCTGCTGCTGCACACCCAGGTGCCCACCAGGATGAAGGTTCATTTGCTTTCCACTAACCCCATCCCTCCCGGCACTGGGGGATGCATCCACATCACTATCAGCTCCTCCAAAAACCCAGAGCTGGGGTCAGGACCCGGCTGGCAAGGAAGGCGCTGGGGGGAGATGGTGCAGACGGGGAGTTATAGGCTAAAAGAACCACTCCAGCACCGGCTCATCTTCGGAAACAAGATGACTTGGGCTTGAAGGTGACTTGGGAGAGGAGTTTTGGGACTCATTTCTGTGCCTTTGCTCTTCTCGCCGCCACGCTGCCATGCCCTGGGCTCTGCTCAGCCCATGGTGGGTACGTGTGTACGTACACACACACACTGTGTGCAACTCTACAACCGCCCTGGAGTCCCCCGGCCGCTCTCAGGGCTGCTGCCAGGCTCAGGGCAAGGGCTCTGCTCAGGGACCCTTGCTCCTCCCGGCTGCTCCTGCTCCCTCTGTGCTCTGGACTAAGGCAGCCAAGCACCCATGGGTGCAGCCAAGCACCTGCATGGCCCTGAGATATATGGCTGAGGCAGAGGGTACCATCTCCTGTCCTCAGATAAAGGCTATGGACCACTCCGAATCAGATTCACCAAATGCAGGGAAAGGCTCCCAAGCGCCCGGCGCTGCCCGGCTCCCAGCACTCCCCATCCCCCTTGAGCAGCTCCCTCGTCTGCTTTCTCTCTTGCTGTGCCTGTGTGTGGGTGTATTTGGAAACGAGATCTTTCCAGCTGAACTGCAAAATGAAATGCAGAGATCACAACTCCTCGAATAGCTTCAGCGCGCGCGCGCGCACACACACCCCCCCAACCTCCATCCTGCCCCCGATGCAAAACCTAGGCAATAGTAAAAAAAAAAAAAAAAAAAAAACCCACCAGAGGTGGAAAAATCAAGGTATTTGGCAGATGAAAGGAGGGGATTTGGGGGAGGGGAGGAGGAGGCGGCACAGCAAAGCACAGCAAAGGTGCATCCTTTTGTCCCCCAATTCACCACCGGACTTGCAGCTTGACCGCCACTTGCCCAACCCTCTGTGCTCCTGGAGCCAAGACAACCCAGTTTCATGGGGCTACAAGAAAAGAGAAAACAAAACCCAGCAAATAGCCAAGCCCAAAACCCAGCTGCGAGATTTGAACATCCGCTGCCGGAGGAGCCAGAGCCCATTTACTGAGACGAAGGAAGAAGCGTCTCCACCCTCGCTGCGGGTACCCCGCGCTGGCCCTGGGCTCCTCCGCTGTTTTCCAGCCTGGTAAAAGACAGGATTCCCCTGTGCTGCTGCCATGAAGCGGTTTCTGAAGAACGGGCTTTGATTTGCCCATGGCGGGGGAAATCGCTCCCACGGGAGCTGCATGTCGGTGGCTGGAGGGGAGAGGCAGAGCCCGGGAAAGCGGCTGCGGGAGGGGACAGGACATGCTCCAGCCTAAGGGATGGGCTGGCAGGGTAAAACAGAAGCATCCTAACAAATACCCTCACCATAGCAATGCCTAACCCAGGTAAGGGGATGCACCAGGGCCTGGAGCAACGGGCGAGGGGCAGGGGAGGAGCAGGGGTAGGGGCTCAGAGCACCGCTCGCCTGCCCCGGGGACTTCTCCGCTAACACGGGCTGTGCCAGAGAACGGGGTCAACACACCCTGCCATAAGGAGAGTCGCGTAGGCAGCGAGTTATCCCCTACACGAAACAGAGCCCAGGAGGTGGGAAGGAAACGTCCGCCTCAGCTAGAGGAAGGACAGACTGCCGCAGCTCAGCCGCCCAGGGATGCCCCAGCACCGGCTCCAGCCTCACGAGGGGACAGGTCAGCCTGGCCCACGCCACCACCAAACCACGAGCCTGCCAAGCTGCTGACCCCACGTGCACCCACATACGCGTGCGTACAACAGGCTCAGGACACCGAGAAGCCCACCCACCCAGGCACGGGGCACACTGAGCCATGAAACGCCCCGTGCCAGCCCCACGGCCAGCATTGCTGGGATGTCACAGCTCGCCCGGGGCCAGCATCGCCTCTGTGGGGTCACCCCGATGGGAGCATCTCATCAAGGGCTGAGAGGGAAGATCTCGCTCCGCTCCCTGGGCTCAAGATACCCAACCCCCTTGGCTAGGGCTATCAAGGGGTGCACTGAGACCCCCCAGCTCATCTCCCCAAGGCATCCTCGACCCCCAAACAACTGCCTCACGGGGACAAAATCCCAGACGCAGGGAAAAAGGGAACAGATGAGAGTACGAGGCGCCAGCTGTGATCCATCCCGACTCCGGAGCCAAGGAGCTTCAACCCGCGCCTCTCCCCCGAGTCGAATCGGGCTCCGCGCCCTCCAGCACCGAGCTGGCCAGAGGATTACAAACAATAAAGCGATTTATGCGAGGCAGAGGCCTTCAAGATTTATGCTGTACGCTCACAGTAAAGTGCAAACACATTCCCCTCCACACGTGGCTGGGTCCTTTGTCAGAGGAATTTGGATTTTTGACCCCAGAAGTCAGGATGAGTCTCTGAAGGAGCATCAGAGACAGACCTGCGCTGTGACCCCGAGCAGATTATGGTCTCAGGGGTATATCCCGAGACATATTTATGGTCCTCCAAAGCAAGATAAGTCAATAACCACGTACAGTAGCAGTTACAAGTCAGATATTAATTTAATTCCTCTCCTCCCTGTCTGCCCAAATAAGCATTAATTCAATGGAGCATCAGGGCCCCGTTATTTATCATTCTTACCAGGGTTTCTGCTTTCTCCCGTTAAGGTAGAATTGCTACAGCCAGGCTATCTAGACACAATGATTCCCCAATTAAAGATACTCTGCATCCGACACAGGCACGGGGATCGCCAGCCCGGACCCAGGTTTCATGCTATTAGCAGCTAACGCCGACGCAGAGGAGGCTGGTTAAAGTGCAGCCCATCAGATGCACTTGAAAGCCTTATTCAACCTGCAGCAGAAGGAACATTTTATTCCTACGGACCCCGGGGCTGAGCGGGAGCGGAGACGTTTACTCCTTCCTGCAGGATCCGGCCAACGCAGCCCCGGGGCGGCTGTGCCCCCCCCAAGGCAGCACTCCCTGCCACCCCCCCGGAGCCGGATTCCTCCCAAGTCTAGTCTCAACCCAGAGCTAAAAATGAACCTTATTCATGATTAACATCTATATTTGCATAGCGTGGCTGGCGGCTTTACACCAAATAAATGTTTTGGCAGAGGGAGTCGCAGGCATGGGGGCGAGCCCTGCCCTCCAGAAGGGAGCTTCAGCCTCACCATGGGTTAACGAGCACTTTCTAATTGAATTAACAAATCATTAACAAGTCCTGTTTGCCATCTGGGCAGGGGAGGGCTCTGCCTTGGGCTGCTTTGGCCACCAGCATCTCGGGAGCACGCAGAGGCAGTCAATAACGCCGTAGGAGGAGTGAGTGCTAAACCTGACCTGATTAAGTTATGAATTACAGGAAATCCTGAAGGCATAAACCCCCCCGGGGCGGTTGGGCTGCCAAGGTGGGTGAATCCCCTCGCCCACCTCCACTGGCAGCTACAGGTTTGCCTTCAGCCCTGGGCTTAGGGAGCATCTCGAAGCTGGTTCGGTGGCTGCACCGGGGAAAATCTCTTGGAAGAGACCCAAATTAGAGATAAATATAAGGACGCTTTGCATCAGGAACCCTGTAAGCATAGGGCTAGCGTATGGATTACAGTAAATAAATCCCCTTTTCTTTATAAGCTTGTCTGTGCCAAGCTCCCAGCTCTCACCCATCACCTGCTTTAGCATTTTGTTCCCATTTTCAGCCCCCGCCTGCCCTCACCCCGGGGTTTCACATCCCGGCGGAGGGAGAGAGAAAGCAGGGAGGACGCAAGAGACAAAAAAAACCCCCACCAATCCCTTCCGCCTAGGAAACACATTAAAAATCCCAAGCAAAACCACGTTTCAGGCGCTGGAGCCAAACCAATAGACAATTTCCATCCACTTGTGACTAACCGGTGAACTTCTGAGGGTTGAGTCACGGGCACGTCCTGGTCCCACACACGCGTGTGCAGCCCCGACTCGGGGCTCACGCCGGGACCTGCCCAGCCGTGCCGCACCTCGGGCACGCGATGCTGTTCCTGGCGCCCCGACAGCCCGTTTCCCGTAAGGCAGTAACCAGCGCCATGGCAGTCATCACGGAGATCAAGCCTGAAAGTTTCTCTCAGCAAATATTCAGGCTGAAATATGTGCTTTTTCCATCTGGTTGAAGCCTCTTTGCTGGGGCTTTGGTAGGAGGCAGATGTGAGAGCATCCCAAAGCACGATCGGTTGTTACTCACTCCGTTATATAAAACCATGAGAATTTCCTTCTTTTTTTTTTTTTTTCTTCTTAGCACCAGGCCAGATTCCTGGGTGAGAGGCCAAGGCTGGCGAAAGCCAAAGCCAAACAAACCTAGGTTGGGGGAAACCTCTGTGTGCATCACCAACCAAAGGGAATATTTCACATCTAGGTCGCTCAGCGGAGAGCCAAGGCGACGGGCAAGGGAAAGCCACGATCTGGCCTCGTAACAAAGCCAGAAACACTTAGGCCTCCTAATTAACTAGGAAATTCAACCCCCTCCAAACCACAGCGAAGCTTCAAAGCCCTCCCAACCTGACTCCGGATGCTCCTTCCCCGGTTCCCCAGGGATGGCCCCGCTCCCCCGAACCCTCCTCCCCATCCGTGGCGGCCAGCAAAGCCGCTGGGGGCAAAGGCTCCCCAGGGCTCCTCTTCCAAGGGAAAATGATCTCATGATCCAAATCAAAAAGCCATCGGGGAGGTTCATTTCGGCCAAAGGTTTTGCTCCCTTCCAGCAAAACAGTAGAAAAAGAAAAGGAGAGCTGAGAGAGACCTGGGCAGGGAACTTCTGGCAATGAAAAACTTGGTCTTTTCTGCACGGAAAAAAAAGTGAAACAGAGTTTAAAGTAAAAATGGGAAAGAAGCATTTTTCAGCACGACGCCAAAACATCTGCAGGGGGTGTGGGGGGAGAAGAAAGCAGAAAATTTTCTATGCATCATAAAATCCTGGGCATTTCCAGACTGGCTCCAAGACCCAGTGCTACTGAACGGGGAAGAGAGCACGAAAGCCGATCAAGTCGAGAGCGGCAAGTCTGCACGGATCGGCCAGGAGACACGTTGGCCCCACGGATGAGCAGCAGCTGGGGTGGTCCGGCCCCATCCTGCACTACCGCCTGCCTGTCCGAGCCCCCCGGTCCGGGGCACGAGGGGCTGGGGAAGAGGCTGCCATCCCCCCCCAGCCACCCTGCCTCGGCTCCTGGCCCCAACCGAAAAGCAGGTCTCCGGGGACTGTCCCCGCCGCCCCGCGTGGGAGCCCTTGTTCCGGATTTCCTACAAGGAGCCAAAGCAGAGCTGTCCCCAAGGAGAGCAGAGTCCCCGGGCAGGACGGGGCCACCCCTCCCGGCAGGGGCTCCCCGCGCCGGGATGACATAACCATGAACTGCATGAGGCCGAGCCTTTTGTCTGCGCGCCGGGAGAGAGGGAGGGAAAGCAAGAAAGGAAGAAAGAAAGAAAACTTCTGGAAGTCATTACGATTCCTCTGCTCCAGTCTCCTTTTTGGCAGACAGCTTCCCTCTCCCCTTCCCTCCCCCCCCCCCGCCAGCCCGCTTCAAAATGCCAGCCTATGATTTTTAAATGAGAAAAAGCTGCGCTGTACTCCGGCGCTTGGATAAACTCCTACACAAACTTCCAGATGTGACACAACAGCCTGGAAGAGGGAATTCGCAGAAGAATCTCCTTAAAAAGCACACACACAAGCAGGGAGCAAAGGAAGCGCCTGGCTGCTGGCGCAGCCGGACGATGGATGGGTGCAGAGATCCCTGGTGAGATGCGGTGCGTTACCTAGACTAGGATCGAGCAGCTCCTGGCTCTGCTAGGGAGGGATGCAGGCTGCTGCGCCCAGCTCCGGGAGGTGAATACCACCCGCCGCTCCTGCCAAGCTCCCGAAGGGTTTGCGCACAGCAGCGAAGAGGTTTTGCAGTTATTTGTCCCCTGGGAGGAGAGGAATTCACGCTGCCCTTGGTAAGAGGCAATGGGTCCTGTTTCTCTCTGGGATCCTCGCACAGGAGCTGGCGTGAGCCCAGGGATGCACCGGCACCTGCCCTGGGGAGCAGCAGCTCCATCCCGGCCGGGGGGGCCAAGGGGATGCCCGGCATCAGCCAGGCAAATCGTGCTTCTCATTTCCCCCCCAGGAGCTGGGGATGGGGAATGGAGTGGCGGAGGCTTGGCCATGCAGCAGCGTTTCCCTCTGCCCGGGGAGGGGCGGGAGGTGATGGCCAGTGAACCGGGTCACAGGGGAGAAACAGTTCAGGTGCCTCGGGATGGATCAGACGCAGGTGAAGCAAACGGATTCTGACTCCTTCGCAGGGTTTTTAAATCAAAACAAGATCCCTTTCAGGTCCAACCTCTCAAAACAAAGCATTCATCACATCCAAAAGCGATGTTGGAACAGATGCACTGAATTAAAGGACACTGCGTGTGCTCTCCCTCAAAACACACCCTTCTGATAACAAAAAAAAATTGTATTTTTAACCCTGTGCTACAGCTGAACCCTTGAATAGCAGTGCATGCAGCACCCAGCTCTCCCCACGAGCTGGCCCAGCTGAAGAGGGGAGCAGGACCCCGAGTACCCACTGAGGTGACGGGGGTCCCCATGGGAGCACTTTGGGAGGCACCGCAGGGGTTGGGAAGCCCAAACTGCAGCATAGCTCAGTGGGTTCAGTTCTCGGCCCCACCGCGCAGGAGGCTCCTTGCTCCGGTGCAGTCGGACACAGAGAGATGCTCCTCCAGGAGAGCTGGATCTGGCCAGGAGTGGTGCTGGCACACCGACCCACGGAGCTCCGGGCGAGCTCAGCGTGCGAGGGCTGACCAGCCCCCTCGGCGGGACCGGCACTGCCTTCCACGATGCACCGAGCTCCGGCACGGCGATTCCAGCCATCCCGACGCAGATCTCAGCTACACCTTGGTGTGAGGTTCCGAGGGCTCCGGGCCCGCTCCTGGAGGCCACCGGCCATCCGCAGCTCTGCGACTTCCAGCGAGAGCTGGGGGCACTCGGCAGCTCCCCGGGATGGAGCCTTTGATCATCCACCTCTCGCTAACGAGAAGCGAGCGGAGCCATGCGAGGCAGCTGCTGGAAGAGCCCTCTGGGTTTTATTGCAGACCAAAGGCAGAAGGCAGGGCTGGTTGCCGTGACCAGGTCGAGATGTGTTTATTTTCGAAACCCAAATCCCTGGGACCATGCACCGGAGCAGCCAGGTGAGAGAGGAGCACTCCTCCCAGTGCCACCCAAACCTCCCCTCCCCAGCGAGGGCATTCACAGAGCTGCCCCTCACCCTCCGAACCAGGAGGAAAAGATGGAATTTCAACCAATTTGGGGGCATCTCCCCAGAACGGCACCTTTCAGCAGCTTTTTGCAGACCCCGTTGCCTGTGTGCCGCTCCCCAGGCAGCAGCGCTCTGCAGGCAGACACCGCGCGGGGGAAGAGGCAGATTTCAGTACTACAATAGAGATCACAGGCCCTTCCAGTTACACTGTTATTTTCCTATTCAGAGCTCTTAACACCAAGCAGTAGCGTCCTCCCCACTTTCTCCATCCCCGCGCTTCAATCACTCCGCAACTCTCAAGAAATAGCCTCATTTCTTGTGTCTGATCAGAGGAGCAGCCTGGCACAGACCCTGCTACAGCCTTTCATCCTCCCAGCCTTCGTCGTGCTTTTATTTTAGAAGTGAAAGTCAAGTAACCAGCGTGCCTCCTCGTTTCTCCCCCCCAGAGACGCCTGCTTCTCCTCTCACTGCCTCGCCAGCACACACGCCAGGACGCCCTGCCTGTCGCCACAGCCCGTCCCAGCCCCGAGCCCGTGGGTCCAGCGCCGTGACCATTAAACACATCCCGCCCACGTTCCCGCTCCTTCCCTTTTGACCCAGGCAGTCCTCACCCGGTGCAGAGCTTTTCATCCCAGAGGCACCGGGGACATGCGGGTGGGAAACCAGGCTTGTCCCCCCCGGCTGCTCCCAGCACCCAGAGAGGTTTTCACTCAAAGACCACCATGGAGCAGAGGGGGAGGACAGCTTGGCAGAGCTGATATAGTTTTAGGGTTAAAACCCCAATTTTTCAGGCTCTGGAGTATTTCTGGATCAGGACAAACTTCACAACCTCTTTCTAGCCCCAAGGGAGAGGAAGAGCAGGAGACCAGTGCAGGTGCCCCCATCTCTGCTTGAGACAGCAAGGGAGAAACATCGCTGACCCAGGCAGAGGATGCTCTGAACAGAAACGTGGTAGAAAAGCCTGACAAACCACCTCGAAAGGACTTTGCAACCTTGCCGGACACTCGGCACATCAGCTGTCACCCTCCCCCTAACCCCACATCCCGGCCTCGGCTACCACGGTCACGCAAGCTGCCTGGGCAGGGATGGAGAGCAGCATCCCAGGAGCTCCAGCTGCACCCCGGGAGCACGAGCTGCCCTTCCTGGGGCAGGCGAGGGAGCTGCGGGCGCAGGAGCAGCTCCAGCACCTCCTCCGGACACCCCGTCGACAGCGAAGTTTATCAGCCAGATTAGAGCACTGCAGACCCGCCTTGCCAAGCCAGCAAGCCACGCGTCTCCACCAGCACAGCTCAAACAAGAGCCCTCTCATCCAATTTCTGCGTGGGTAGCCAGCCTCACCCGCGGAAAAGTAAAAACCACCCAAGAGAGCGGCAGAAGCCAGCAAAAGCCCCAAAGCCCCCCGGGGCCGGGGCTGGATTCACCAGCCACGTGAGCCCAAGTGCTGTCACTCCTCTCCAGGGCAGCTGGTGGCAACAAAGACTTTCCAGCAACGTGATTATACGGTTTTAGCACCGGAGCACGATTCCTAAAAGATTACAGCCTGAGAAGGGCCACTTTACTGGCCCACCACACCAAAGGAAAAAAATAAAAGTAATAAATATAAGGAAGCAACGGGCTCAGCTCTGGCACTGCAGAGAGCTGAAGGGACGAGCAAGATGCTGCTCTGCTGAACGGCCCAGCGAGTGATGGGACGCAGCATGGGTGCCAAGCTGGCCACTGCCTTCCTCTCATCTGTAGGCTGAATTGCTTTTTTTGTGTTGTTTTTAAATAAACTCTCCCAATTCTGGGTCAGTGACCCTGAAAACAAACAGCCGCACGCAGACATACGATTCGGAGACCCACAGCATCATCCCCCGTGGCCCCGAGGGCCCCGGCAAGCGCCCTTCTCTGTCGGCAATGTGAAAAATTAGCGACAAGGAAAATCGCAGCTTGCGGGGCTGCACCTAATGCTCATCCCCTGCTCACAGAGGTGCTCGCAGGTGCCCACAATACGACTAATTTTCCAAGGACAAAAGTTAATCTGCTTGCATTTGAAGCCACAGAGGAGAAGGCAAATTTCAAGCCGTTATTGGGGTGGGGGATTTTACTGAAAACAACTAAAAACATGCAGGTATTAACACCTGCTTCAAAACAACATCATTAGGAAGGGGGGGGGGAGACTTGAAAACATATCTAAATCAGCAATCATAAATAATATTAGTCATAGTAGGCAATAAGAACACACTGACTTGCAGCCTGTCGTTAATATTTCTTCCCAAAACAGAAGGCTTCACAAAGTTGCAAGATTTCCTAAGATGCTTAAATAAATGCCGCTTTGAACTGCTTAGCTGGTGTGAAAGAGATTTGGGGGGAAACTGCTGGGAGTATTCATGACCGGGAAGAGAAATCTTGGTTTTCCCCTCCTGGGGGACATTTTAGGAAAGAAGGCAGCCTGTTTACCAGATAAATTATTGCTGAAGCTGAAGTAAAACAATATTCACAACTCTGGCAGACCCTCGCCACTCTTCCCGGGCAGACCAACCTCAGCCGAGATGTAATTCCTAATAGTTCCCACAGACCAGGAGCGGAGGAGGACTCGCACAGGGTATTGTGGCCCTCTGTACCACGTAACATGTCCTCCCCACTACCGCCCAGCCTCTCCCACTCCAGATGTGGGTTTGCCGCCCATACGTACTCGCCTGCCTTTTGCACAGGCAGAGCGGCGCGGACCCGGTAACTTCCCGTTCAGCCGGGCAGCGGCTGCCTCTCCCGCACCAGCCCCGGCTGGAAGCCCCATCGCTTCGCTTTATTTCATTTCAGGGTTTTGTTTCTGCAAATAATAAATGGAACTGGAGTTTGGGGATGGTAAAACACTTGCGATGCTACAAACCGTGTGCTGGTTGCAACTCAACTCCAAGGGAGGCTTTAAAGGCACCAAGACCGTGGCAAGAAGCAATTTTTCTATTGTCTTTTCTATTTCTCCCCCCCCCTTCTTTTGAAAGCTTAAACTTGACTAAAGCAGCTTGGACACAGAGCCTGTGCCGGAGGACACGAGGAGTTTGGAAGGAGACCAGACACCTTTGTGGGGTCACGGCTCACCCCAGGACCTGGCGAGCAGCAGCCCTGGGCCGATGTGTGCCCCGGGGACCATGATCCCCGCCTTGCCCGGGCCCCTCCAAGCAAGGAGCATCCCCCAAGGCACTGCAGAGAGCGGGCCCTTCGGCCAGCCTCGCACACCGTGAATTATTTAGGGACCCGGGAACCCGGCAGCAAACCAACCCCCCCGGCACCACCGCCTCCCCCCAGTTGCACCCTCCTTAAAACCCTCGGGGAAGGGACCGGGAGCCCAAAATGGGTGAGAAACGGGGTCAGGGAGGAAGAACGGTTCTGCGACGGGGGGAGACTAGGGTTAGGGTCCCTCGGCGTGCCGGGGGGAGCGGGGACACCGGAGGCCGGCCGATCGCCCGCGGGGAGGAAGGGCCGCCGCGGCTCCCACCCCGACTCCCCGTGGAGCGGCGCGGCGGAGCCCGGGGGAGCCGGGGGCACCGCGGCGGGGTGGCCGGGGGAGGGGAGCCCCGCACAGCCCCCCAGCCTCGCACCCCCGCGGGGAGCGCTGAGCCCCCTGCAACAGCCCGGAAAACTTCCCGGCCGAGCACCGGGGAGGAGGCGAGCACCGCCCGGGAGCCCCCTCTACCCCGGGGCCGGAAGGTGATGGGTCGCCCCCCAAACCCGGGCTCCTTCCCCATCCCCCGGCGGGCTCCAGCCGGGAGGTGCCCCCCGCCCTGCCCGCCTCTCCGGGGCCGGGGGGCCCCGCGGGGCTTACCTCGCCGCCGAGCACCTGCAAAGGATACGGGTTACAGACCAGCCGGAGGCACCAGCTCCGCGGCCGGCTCTCCTGGCTCAGGTAGAAGAAGACGACGGGGGCCAGCGCCGGGTAGGGCAGCGCCTCCGCCTCCGAGTCGCCGCTGCCCGCCTCCCTGTCCCCCGGCCCCGGGCGGCCCCCGGCCCCGGACAGGTCATTAAGGCGGATGAAAGTCTTGGCTCTGCCCGGCTCCGGCTCCTCCTCGGCCGCTCGCGGTCCATCCTCGTCCATCCTCCGGCCGGCGGCCCCGGGGGGAGCCGGGGCGACGCGGGGCGAGCCGGTGGGGCGCCTAGAGGGGCGCGGCCATGGCGGGGCCGGGGGGCTGGGGGCTGCGGCGGGGCGGCTTCAGCGCCGGGGTGGCATGGCCGGGCGATCCGCTGCCTCGCCCCCCGCCGGGGCCGGGGCCGGGCCGCCCCCCTCGCCCTGCCCTGCCGTCTGCGGGCTCCGTAGCTCCTCCTCGCCGTGCCTCCGGGGGCCCGAGCCGGGCGAGCCGCGGGCAGGGAAGCGGCCCCCGCTGCCGGTGCTGACCCCCCACCCGCGGGGCGGGCCGCCCTAGCGCCTCTGCCTGCCCCCTCCGCGCCCCAACATCTGCCCGGGGCGGGGGGTGCTGCCCGACGCCCCGGGGACGGGCGGCGGCGGAGGATGCTCCCGCGGGGCGGCCGCGCCGAGCCGAGCGCTCCGCACAGCTGGATCCCTCACTCCAACTTCAAGTCCCGGCTCCTCCTCCCCCCACCGCCAATGGGGGCTCGCCCCAGGCCCCTCCGCGCCTTCCCATTGGCTGCCGCGGGTGTCCGTCCGGCAAGCACAGCTGGACGGGCAGGCACGGTCCCCCGGCGCGGCGGCGGGGCTGGACGGGGCGCACCCGCCCGGTGCTGCCCGGCTGAGGGTCGGGCCCGGTCACCCTCTGCCGCGGGGCAGGGGGGGGGGGCACGGGGGGACCTGCAGCCCCGAGTGCTGGAGGCGGGGGTGGGGGGAGTCCTGCGCTGCCTTAGACAGAAGCAGACCCCGGGGGGACCCGCTGCAGCACCGGGACAGCGGGAAGCCGGTGAGCGGCACGGGGCGGGAGATGGGGCAGGGGGAGGAGACGACGGGGCAGGGGAGACCGCCCCGGCTCGGCCCCTCCTGCCGGAGGGCAGGAGCCCCAGGCGAGGGAGGCCCGCCGGGGCCGAGGGCAGCGGGAGCCGGTACCGGCAGCGAGGCGCACGCCAACTGCCGCCCCCGGTAGCCCGGGGGTCAGCGCCCTCCCGAGTGCCGCCGCTCCGCTCCTCGCTGCTGCGCCGGCGAGCCCTGCCCGAGGTCCTCGCCCTGCTGCAGGTTCCCCCACCGCTTGTGCGCGGAGCCAGCGCTGCTGGGCTGGGCGCACATGGGTCACCGCCGTGTGCCCCCCCTCAGCCCCCGGCTCCCCGCCAGGGCCCGCCCCGTCCGGAGCAGGTCGCCCCTGGGCTGGGCGGGGGCACGATCCCGGCCAGCAGCTCCCAGGGGAGCCGGGCCCCGAGCGGGGGGGACACGCCACCCCACCACGGCGGGAGCAGCGGGTCCCCCCGGTGCCCCCTGCTCGGAGGACGCGGCCGGAGCTCCCTCTGCCGGTGCGACTGCCGGTGCGACTGCCGGCCGCGACGGGAGCCGGCCCCGACGGCGGGGACCGCGCCGCAAGCATCGCCCGCGGCGGGGGGGGGACACGACACGGGGGCGAGCCACGGCCGCCCGGGCCCGCCCCGAGCGAGGGATAAGCCACGCCGGGCACCCCCGGTCACGGCGCAAGCCAGAGAGCTTCTTTCGGCAGGGCCGGAGTAAAGAATTGTCTGCAAGCACCACTGGTTTTGAGCGCAGACATCCCCGTGGGCTGAGCCAAGGCCCTGTTTCTAAATGCTTAAGATTTCTTGCCACTTTAGAAATAGCTTTCTCAGCTCCCCCCCCCCCCCCCATATATATATATATATATATATATATATGAGCATCCCCTTCGCAAGAGCTCCAGCTAGCCCAAAACCACCTGCGAGATAAGAATAGAAAGATGCTCTTGTCTGACCCAAAATGCCTTCTCTGGACTGGATCCTGCTGGCCTGGGAGCACACTTGATCTTGGATTCACAGCCTGTGCTGTCCAGCCCGAGACAAATCACACGGCTGTTGGCAAAACTTCAAGGCCAGCCGGGCTCTGCTGCAGAACCGTGAGAGACGGTGTCCAGGGAGAGGAGGAGATGCAAACCCCACAGCCCCACCGCGCACGGCCAGGAGACCCTCCTGCAAGCCCAGGATGACGCCAGTGTGACAGCACATGGCGCATGTGACACCAGGCGAGTGGAGAGCCCATGACACAGGTGCTAAGGACGGGGACTCCCATTTCTTTCCCAGATTTCTGAGTGATTCCCCCCTCCAGACGCAGCTCAGCTAGTCTTTGGCCTCTCTCCACTCCTGCCAAAGCAAGCAGACATACCGACACGCCGGGAGCTCCCTCATTTGCCCAGCAAAGGCTCCTGCCGTGGGGGAAACACCAGCCTTTGCCCCCCTCCCCGGCAGAGCACAGCCCAGTAGCCGGACAGCTCGGCCGTCGTACAAATGCAATTCACGGGAAGGGCCACCAACACATTTGCATGTGCAAGGTGCAGTCTTAGATCAAGCAATTTTCTCGCTACATATGTACAGCCTGGCCACAGCTGCTTTTGATCCGATTCTCTTTGTATCCTGATAATGTACAGAGAGCCTTTGTGTGTCAGTCTGTTTATTTAAATGGATTTGGAGCAAACATTTTTTTAAAAGCTGAAGCTTTGAGCCTCTAAGTGGGTTACCAGATTATATGCTGTCTCCATTTTAATTACATTTGGCTCGTTTTGTTTATTGCGTACATTTTCAAAAATTATGCTCATCGTGAGAATTGAAAACATTTTGCTTTAAAAGATACCTGCCCTATAAAGGGATCCAACATCACACAGAAAAGACGATGCAAACCTTCCCATCTCAAAGAGCACTCCCCCTCCAACTAGGACAGGAAAAGAAGAAAGGCTCGACCAAGCCACACATCCTCTAAGTTTAAAAGGAAGCCTCCACACATCAGGAGGATCAAGCCAGCACCAGTTTAGCAGGATTTTGGCATCTGTGTACTACAGCAAACACAGATAAGGATGCTCTTGCCAGGGACAAGTGATCTTAGAGGGATGAGAGCACGGAGCCTGTCACAGCCCGGCTGGGACATTGTCATCCTCTGCCTCAGCCGGCAGCGGAGCACCCAGAGCTTTGCTGTCTCGCCTCAGGTGGGCAGAGGAGTTAAAGCAGGAGCCCCCCGGGTGCTGACCCAGCCCAGGGCATCTCCCCAGGGAACCCTTCCCACCCGCCCAGGGTAGCCCAGGAATTTGTCTTCCTCAAACACACAGGGGGGATTCAGCTTCGAGACAGAAGTGGAGCGATCGATCGAGGAGAGGGAGCACAGCTCTGGCCTGGAGCCTTGGCGAGAGGGATGGAAAGCAGGAGAAGGCGACCCCAGAGACCAGAGCTGCAAATTTAGGGATTGGGGATGTAAATGAGAAAAAATTTCAATACAGCATAAGAAACTAATGAGGTCACATTCACCTCACACACACAGTCCTGGTCTCCTAATTATACCAAAGATAGCACAGGAGAGAGGGATGGGGGTGAGCCAGGGACAGCTCGGGTGGCAGCAGGGATTTTAGGGCTGTAGTGTTTTTGGAGGGGTGAGAGGAAGGGGGCTCACACACTGCAATATCAGTTATGCCTCCAGCAGCAAATGCGATGCACCCCTAATTACTCAGCAGAGCCCCGGCAGGGACAGGAGCTGTGCCACCTGAGGAGGAGGAGGAGGAGGAGGAGGAGGAGGAAGCAGCCCCACTTTTATCCCAGCACAGCCCTCTTGCTCTCCTTTGCCCCCCACAGCAAAGCTGTCCCCCACCATTTTGGGTCTCTTTTGGGGAGCACAGCCCTGCACTGTCTTTCTTAGTGGTACTTCTAGGAAAAGCACCATGAGTAATGTTTCGTGTCAGCGGGGCAGCTTTAGCCGAGCCGATGCTCACCAAAGGCGGCTCCGGCGTGGTAATGGGATTTGGAGTCGGTTGTACAGGAGCTGCACTGAGCTATAATGGGAAAAGCCTACATCTGTAACCATTTTAGCAGGAGGCGGATTGAAGACAGCCTCAACGGAGAGGCTCCAATCCGATGGGAACTACTCGCTATTTGTTTTGCT
The DNA here is from genome assembly GCF_030936135.1 of Gavia stellata. Classification (NCBI taxonomy): domain Eukaryota; kingdom Metazoa; phylum Chordata; class Aves; order Gaviiformes; family Gaviidae; genus Gavia; species Gavia stellata. The sequence goes on along the minus strand of NC_082615.1, from coordinate 7,359,511 downwards.
GTTGACATACAGCTGCAGTAGCTGTGGGTGATTTTAATAAGACGGGATAATATTTCTATCAGTTCTGGGAGCTATAGATTGAACCCATATAGGCATCTGGCTTTGGGGCTGAGTGATAAATCGCAACAACACCCAAAGCTCTTCTCATGCCTTGGAACCGGAGAGAAAACCCACATTTCGTTTCGGATGTCACAGTTTGGGGGCAGAGCAGGCCTCCCACGACCAATTTACAGACTCAAAGGTTGTTGAAGAGCACTTTGACAGCAGCGAGCCCGCTCTGTCCCTGCTCCCCCACCCCACCAGTGACAGCGAGTGCTGCGGGACTGGAGCCTTTGCAGTGCGTGGGGGCTCCTGGCTGCCGCCATCAGTGAATTCAGCTCCTGAGAAACACCGTTCACCTTATTTCAGCTGACATATCTACAGCAGAGAGACACCCACCAAACTCAGCCCCACGCAGCCCCTGCTCTCTCCCTGGTGTCCCTCCCTGCTCCAGCCTTGGCACAGCCCCGCCAGGGTGCTCCCATCCCTCAGTGCCCACAGCTGAAAGAGCACGTTTGCTTCTTAGGACAGCAGCTAAGGACCTGGGAAGAGCAGGAGACCAGCCCCACCTTCGACACAGCACAAGATAACGGCTTAACCCTGCATGACCCCGTCCAAACAGCTGCTTTACCCAAGAGCTTATTTTGCTAATTCCCTTGTTTATCACCCAGACGGTTTCTTGCCCTCCTCAGTTATCCATTCAGTGCCACGGCCGTGGCCTTCACCCCAAGCATCCCGGAGCCCTGTGGCTTCCCAGTCTGGTGCTGCATCCCCGAACGCCCTGGGCTGGGTACCGGCATTGGGACCCACCATGGAGGGTTTGGGGGAAGCAATTGCTTAATGAAACCAACTGCTAGAGGCTACAAGCAGGGCTTCATCTTTTATTTTTTCCTCTTTAATGAATGTTTTTATTGTCTCTCTCAATCTTTATTAAGTGAAGAGCCAGACAAGTAGTTGGAGGGAAAATATACTACGGCATGAAGCACAACCACTGTGCAGAGGGGACATACGCAACCAGCACAATCCGTTTGCTGTGCAGAAAGGAATTAATAATTTAGGCTGGGGAATGCTTATTTTTGGCTGATGACCAGCACTTTCCTGCATGATCAATGTTTGCACCTTGACTTTTTGGTACACAATCAATCCGTGCCTGAATACGGCCTGAGTTTTGGGAACTGCTACGTCTGCAAGGGCTGAGCCGCTCGGGGCTGTAGCATCAATACGGCTGAATCTCCTGACTTGGCGAGAGCTGAATATGATTTATACTAAAAATATAATTTATAATAAAAATCTGTCTGCCTCCCCCCATCTTTACAAAAATTGCATTTTCCTTAACAACTGCTATTACCTGCAGAAAACGTCAAGAGGAGAGGGAATCATCCTCTCAAGCCTATCCTGGTTGGGTAGACTGGGTGTTTTAGTGGCCAGATCAACCCTCAAAAGGAGCAAAGGGCCATCAGCCCCACAAAGACAGGATGCAGGATCCCTGGACAGGATGCAAGGACCCAGCACCGCACTGAATGTTGGCCTTATTTAATACCCTCTCGCATTTACCGCGGCTCCGACCGGAGCTTGTCCTTGTCCCTGCGCCCTGCCGAGCAGCCATGAGGCTTCACACCAAAGACTGCGGCATCTCAGCAAACGGCTCAGATGGTCTCTACGTCTCTCTGAAGCGGTAGTGCAAAACGAAGCACAGCTTTTGAGAGAGAGAGCGCCTTCAGAAAGGGGGGGAAAAAAAAAAAAAACACCGAAATCCAGCCTTCTGCCGCCTGCTCGGTGCAGCTCCCCATCTGATGCACTCGGGAGGCTTTGCGTTCCCCTCCCCTCGGGCACCGAGACCCAGCCCCGCTGCCAGCTCACTCTCACCACTGCCCTGAAGACCCGGCTCTGTGGGATGAGGTTTCGGGTGAGCAAGACCTGTCCCCACACCCAGCCTCACCCCGCTGAGCACATTGCGGAGGGCTTTCAGAGCAGGTCTCCCCTGCCCCAGCCCAGTGCTGCCCTGGGATCCCTCTCCCAAGCAGGTACCACTCTGCAGCTCCGGGAGTTAGAGCACATCCCTAAGCCTCCAACCATCCCTCACCCCCCCAAATCTGCATTTCTCGTCTTTTTCTCCCAGGCTCTTTGCCAGCCAAAGAGCCTTCCTTTCCAATACCCTCCTCTCCCCACCCCCCTCGCATCTCTTTCGGCTTTCATCTGGTTCCCATGCAGCGCGAGTGCGGGGCGCAAGCAGCACGCCAGCACCGCTGCTATCGGCGACTCCCACTCTAATTGAATCTTCAAATCTTGTCTGACAGGAAGAGACAAGAGGGAAATGAGACGTTTGTTGCCGAGCCCCGGATCCCCCAGCGCTGCTGAGCACCGGGATGCCGGTGAGCATCACGTAGTGCTCCCGAGCGTGCCCTCCTTGGCCCCCAGCACTGCTACGAGCACTTCCAGCATCCCAGTGAGCCCAGGAAGGCATCGCCACAGCTCAGGACGACTCTGGGAAGGAGGGGTATGAGGTGCCAAAAAGCCAACAGAGCTGAGAAATTAGACAAGGGGAAGGGCAGAGCCATGCAGACGCCCGGCTCGCACCAGGGAGGGGATGGGCTGCAGAGCTCAGCCCAAGCCTTGGCAGGGATCAGGGCACCAAAACCTTGCTCACAGCATGCACAGTTATGCAAGAAAACCTTCTAAGCAACAGCAGCGCCCCCACAAATCACCCCACCACCCTCCCAAGCGACTCCAGACTCAAGAAAAGCAACACCCAGCTCTCCATCCAGGAACTCACAGCAGCCAGAGGCACCCAAGGGCATCACCACCTCCCCTGCCCTGGCACAAGGCGCACAACGCCAACAAGAAGTCTCACCACGACAGCTTTGCCTGGGCTCTTACCTGAGCGTTCAGGAGCTCCAGCCAGAGGACACCTTCACACCAAAGCTGCAACAACACCCCCAGACAGCCTCCTGCCCCCGGCACTGGCCGGGAGGGGAAGGCAGGAGCTGGAGCGGTGATTGGCACCTGCTGAGCAAGCACTAATTGAGAAAAGGTGGACGTGGGAGGAGGAGAGGGCACGGAGAGGACAGCAGCTCCTGGTGCTGCTGGTGGCCAGGCCTGAGCAAACCAGGTCTTGGCCCATATAAAAAAAAGATTAACCCAAATTTGCCCTAGTAAAGGTTTTTCCAGCCAACCCTCCCAGCACACAGCAGCCGGGCTGCGGCGGTCCCAGCTGAGCCCCACGTCGTGGAGGTCAAACTCATTAAACCCCCTTGGGGAGGGGGATCACCATCCCACCCCAAAGAGGCTGGCACCCAGCTCCCAGCCCCGGGTGGCAAGTCTGACGGGGCGCTGCACCCTCCGCACCCCTTCCCCTGTCCCGAAACTGCGGCTTCCCCCGCCAGCTGGGGAGTAAATGACCCAAATGGTTTTAAAATAAATGAATATTAAATGAGCACGCGGCACCGACAGCAAGGACCTACTGACGAGGCATAAATGTCTCCTGCTCTCGGAGGAGCAGCGAAGAGCAGCAAGGGCAGGGCTATGGAGACGCGCATCCCTCGGGGGAACCGGGAGGAGAGGGGGAGCAGGGCTAACCCAGGGGCTGCGGGGGGATAGGAGATGCTACTAAGCCAGCGGGATGCTGGGTCACAAGCAAGAGCTTGTGCCCTCCATCCCTCCGAGCGCAGCAGGACTCAGGTGGGAGCTCGGTGGCGAGTGCTGCCCGGAGCTGGTGGCTGCGGGCTGGGACGGCTGGGATGGCTGGGATGGCTGGGATGGCCGGGACAGCTGGGATGGCTGCCCTTCCTCCAGGGAGGGGGCTCTGCACCCACAGGTGAGCTTGGCCATGAGCTGGGGGCACCCCTGAGTGCTGCTGGGCCTTCTGCACCCCAAACTTTGCTCTTTCACTGCTTAAACCCCTCTCAATCATTATTCATATTCCAGCTCACCCCCACCAACCCTTGATGTGGAAGGGGCTTTTTTTTTAACCCCTTTCCTTTTTTTTTTAAGGCCTCTGCTGGGAAATCTTTCTAATTAATGGCCCTTTAAAGTAAAATATAATTAAAAATAATGTGGAGCACGCCGAAGCCTGCCAGCAGCTTGTGATGCGGGTGGCTGATGAGGAGCAGGGCAGCAGGGCGGCTGCGGGTGCTGCAGACCTGCCACGGTGGTGCTCGGGCCGGGGTGTGCGGGTACTGCCCAGGGAGGTGGTAGAGTCACCCTCCCTGGAGGTATTCAAGGAGCGTGTGGATGTGGCATTGTGGGATGTAGCTTGATGGACATGGTGCTGTGTGGTGTTGGGTGGGTTGGTTTTTGGTGTGTTGTGGTTTGTTGTTGTTGTGTGGTGTGGTTTGTTTGGTTTTTTTTGGTGGGTTTTTTTTTTTTTTGGTTGGACTTGATGATCTTACAGGTCTTTTCCAACCTTAGTGATTCTGTGATTCTGTGATTCTGTACCCGCTGCGAGATGCTGGGGTGCACTCACCCTGCCCTCGTTTAGCCTTAAAGCAATTTCTAAATCCCCGGGAGTGCGGGGCTTCTCCGTCACACCTGCGGGGATGCTGGAGCACGCTTTGTCCTCTCCCTCCCGTGGGAGATGGGGCGCGGGTGGCCCCGCCGGGAGGAGATGCTGAACACGAAACGCTGGGGCAGGGGGAGACCCTATCCCACCCGGCTGCTGGTGGGACTGCGATGGGTCAGTCTGCGCCCAGGGGAGCCTTCTTGGATAGAAAAGTCTGATTTTCACACTTTTACAAAGCCAGGGCGGGAGAACTGGCTTGCTGAGCCTCCGCCGAAGCCTGCACTCCCCAGTTACCCTCTTGCAGGAGCCGGAGCACCGCAGAAGCGTGCAAATGAGGACTGGCTCATTTAAATTTAATGCTGATGAGGAGATCTTCCTTCTCTTTCCAGCAGAGAGCAGATGTTCTTGTTTCATATAGGCAAGGCACCTCTAAATCACTTCTCCAGCAGCGAGGTGGACAGTGATGTCGTTCTTTATAGGTTGTTAGTTATTATTTCATAGACAAACCTGACATTTTTCCCTTTTAAAGATACATTGGGATGTATCCCGGTTTCTGCCACTGAAAATATCCTGGCAGACCCGTCGTTAGCCTGCTTCCAAGATTCAGGCTGCTTTCCTCATAGCACATAATTAAAACAGCACTTCGGATTTTCAGCAGCTTGCAACATCTTTATGATATACGGGAACCCAGGCAACAGTTCGCTGTTGAGCCCAGCTCCGCCAAGAGACGGCACCCAGCGAGCCGTGCCGGCGAGCCTGCGCGCAAGCAAGGTGTGAGCGTGTGGATGTGTGAGATGCGAGCAAGGGATGGGGCACGGGAGGTGGCAGAGCAGCACGGCAGCCCCGGCGAGCCCCGGCTGCGAGCCACATGCCGGCTGCTTGGTGTTTGCCCCCTCCCTCCTCTGTGCCGGCTCTGGCTGCTCCTCGCCATGCCGGTGGGGAGGTACCAGTGGTACCCGGGATGCTTTTAGCTGGTTCAACACCATTCAGCTGAATCCCACAGCCCGTCTGTGGCCTTTCTCTGGCATGAATCATAATTACCCTAACGAATCCCCAGGGAACAAGAGCAGCAGGGTTTTAGCCAGGCTGGTGGCACCACGGGCTGCAAGGGTCACTGCTCGAATGGGGCGAAAAAGGCGGCATTTGGGGCTGCCCAGCCCTTGTGAGCGTACACAGCCGCAGCCGTGCAGGGCCAATACGAGACTCACGCGTGCAGGAGGTGCCAGATCTGGCGGGTCGGAGCCACCGGCATGGGAGAAGAGCAGAGTCGGCGGGGATCCGGCTGCCCTGGGGGGTGCAGGGAGCCCGAGGGACAAACATGGGGCTGGAGGGGGGAGCACGGTGCTGCGAAGCCCCATAGTGCCAGGGGAGCCCAGTGCTTGTCCTGTGCTGCCGTTCTTGCTCCACAGGCTGGTGCTGACCCAGTGTGTCCCCTGTCCTCTCTTTTCTTGGGGTACCGAGTGGGTTTGGTGATTGCAAGGCAGCCTTCCAGCAGCTCGAAGCTCCAGCCTTTCCCGCAGGAGCTCTCCAAGGAGCAGCCTGAGTCCCCAGACCACATGAGGATGGGGGTGAGGGTCTGGCAGCTGCCGCACACCAACCATCCAGGAGCCCCCCAGCAAAGCACAGGGCACCTGCGGGCTCGAAACCCGTCCCCTGCCTCCGCTTTGCCGCTGCTCCCACCACGCCAGAGCCAATGTGCTCAAGAAGCCTCGCTCTGCCTTGAAACATTCATAATGGTGCAAAGAGCAGTTTGGAGGTTGTTTTGGAGGGGAGCCTACACCCAACTGTGGCCCAAACAGCTTCGTCTCCTCCGGGACAGACCTGGCCACAATGCTTGGTCACCCCCAGCACGGTAAGTCCCGAGACGTGCCCCAAGAGCCGCTCTCCTGCAGTGCCTGGGTACCGCTCGCTCAGGGCAGACCCAGCTTGTTCGCACGGGTAGCAGCCACCACCCAAAAATCACCCAGGGCTTCCTCCTGCCATGGTCCTGGCCCGTTTCCCCATCTGAGCACCTGGCTGTGACAGCCCTGACCCTGCCCCAGCACAGACCAGCGATGCTTTAGTTCGCGTCCCACCTCACGTGCATCCCCACTCGAGCGGCAGCACAGCGGGGACAAGATCCCAGCTTTATTTCAGCCCAAACCAGGCTCTGTTCAGCACTTGCCCTGCAAGACCTGAGCCTCAGACGCCTCCGGCCCCTGCAAGCTGCCCTCGCCCTTCCCACGCCCCAGTCCTCGCCTGTACTGGTATGACTGGGGCAGCTCCCACCCGCAGCGCTCCTAGAGCGGGCACACGACACTTGCATGCAACGGAAGGGAACGTATTAGTGCTCCCCTAACCAATGAAGGGGAGTTAATGACATCAAACTGATTTGGCAGTGGTGGTTTTGATTTTTTTTATTTTTTTTTTTAAGATCTGGCTTCTATCTGTCATTACCGTTATATTGCATAACCAGGGAGAAATCTGAATGAAGTTAATACCCGCGGAGCGTGGTGCAGAATATTCATGTACTGGGAACCAGAACGAGGCAAATGTGAATCTTTATTACCAGTGGAGGTTGTTAAATATTTATATTTTCTGTTTGAGACACGCTGTGACACATGAAACTCAATTAGAATATAACTAAAATCCACACTAAATTATAAATAAATGGCAACAAATGAAGGGGAGCAGCCTGAGCTCCCCCGTGCACAGCTCTGGGGGGGACAAGGGTGACAACTTCAGGCAGTCCCACCAAAGGTGGCCGGCCAGAGAGCACCGGCACAGCGCTGCGTTTCCTCTGCAGGGCTGATTTCTGCCCTGAGACATCCCGAAGGAGACTCTCGGGGAAGCGGGACAGATCCTGGCTCCCTGCAAACCACCCCACGCCTTCATGCAAAGCAGCCCCAGACCTCCCAGTCTCCCTGCCGGTCCTGATGCGTCATGAGGACCCCCGAGCCCCCCACTCCCGGGCTGTGTTTACTTTAATACAAACGTGGCTGGTAATAAGAAACACAGTGAAAAGGAAAGACAGATGTTACAGAGAAATATATATTTGGGGCCAAGCGCTGCACTGGTGCCGTGCTATGAAAATGGCTGGAGATTTCTATCCCTCGGCTTGCTGAAGCCAAGCTAAGGACATGGTCAGGGCTGGAAAATTAGGGGCTGAAAGGATTGTGGAGTTATTTCTGTAATTATTTGCTCTGGGAGATGCTCATCATCACCAGCGAGACTGGGGAGCAGGGGAGGCCGTGCAGCCGTGGGCTTTTAAGTGGCTGCTGCCGGGGCCGAGATCAAGCAGTGCCTCTGCGCAATATCCTCAGGAATATTGCTGTGGGCGGACAGACAGACGGACAGGCAGACAGCCGTGCTCCCAGCCCAGACGGGCGTTTTCTCCCCAACCCTGTGCGGTGCCAAAGCCCCCAGGCTGCTGGGATTCCCCTCCCTGGCCTTGCAAAAGCATCCCAAAGGAGCATCCCAAAGGAGCATCCCTCAGCATTGCCATGGAGATGCGGCTCAGGAGCAGCCCGGGTGCTGTACCCCTCCGGGGGGGGGCTGTGGGACCCCCACCCCACCGCAGCCCTTCCCCTTGGCTGCCCCGGGAGATAAAAGTGATTTTAGGGCTTCATTAATGCCACAAAGAACTCGGCCAGAGACAAGCGCGGGGTCCGTCCCAGCAATCAAAGCCGCGGCCCTTCATTAGTGGCACTAACCAGGACTATCATTAGTGTGTGATGAGGGAGACCAGAGCAACAGGGCAGACAGACAGACAGACAGACAGACAGACAGGCGGGGAGAGAGCATGGAGAGAGAACAGCAGCTTTCCAGAGGGGTTTTTGCCCGCACTTCTCAGCTTTGTAAGCCTTGAAGGGCCCCAAGTCCCTGCTGCTCTCCCACCCCGCTCCCGTTTGGGCGGGGGGACAGCCGGGCTCTGCCAAAGCAGCGCAGGAATGGGGACACCGACCCCCTGCCCCGCACCAGCCACAGCTCACGCAGCCGTGCCGCAGCCACACGCAGACCTTTCCCTCCCCACGGCACGTTTCCAGCCTGATTGCCTCCTAATTTTGTCTCCTACCTCCTTTTACTCTGCCTCGCTGCCCCTGCCTGCCTGCCCCCAGTGCGGGGTACTGCTCCCCCTGGCCCCCCCTCCCCGGCTGTCCCCTCGCCAGCGCTGGCTCGCCTGGATGCTGCATGTGGAAAGATCCTCATTTTGCCAATAGATGAAAAACATGCCATTTAGTGAAGAAAACAGCAATACAGAAGGGAAAAAAAAAAAAAAAAGAATTTAAATTTCATTTAAATTATGACTTTGCTGAGGCTCGTGAGCAGAATCCCTTCCTCCTGCTTCTGACTCTGCTCCCTCGGAGTGGAGGGATAGATGTCCTGCCCATGCTAGCAGGAATCCGGATCTCCAGGAGTCCCACACCTGCAGGGAGAAGACCCACGGGATCCCCGGAGCTGCAGGGATGCCTGACCTGTGGGGATCACATTTTCCGTGGGGAGAGGACAGAAACTTTTCCCCAGCCTGTCCCATCAACCACAAACCTGCTGACAGGAGGTCCCCGACCCGATGAACCCTCCCGTGGGGCTGAACCCCCCTCGTGCCAGGGGTGCACGGATGTGCTCAGGGATGCCCGGTAGCCACATCCCACCGGTGCAGGCTCCGACCCCCAGCATCGGATCATCCCCTCCAGGGCTGAGCCTCAGCGGCTGAGGTTTTAATTCCTCATGACCAGGACAGCCGCTTGCAGAGCGTGCTCGGAGTGGGAGCTGAGTTCTCAGCCATGCCACCAAGACCCCCATTGCAAGCATGCTTATTATTAATAATAATACTAATAATAATGTCAGCATTTCCCGGCGTGGTGTCTGCTACCAGAGGCTGATTGCCCAGCCCTGGCGATCTGCTGCAGGCGAAACAAGCCTCTGCTGGGAACACACAGGTCCCTGGCCAGAGCCGGGGTGGAAAGCGGTCAGAGCAATGGGGAGCTACGGACCGAGAAAGCAAAGCCAGAGACGTTCTCCTGCCAGAGCTTAGCCCCCGGCCCAGCCTCCCCATGGGCTGAAGGGTCCCCAAACACCATGGGGAGGCCCACTCTTGCCCTCAGCTCAGGCCAAGCTGCCAGGACACATCCAGCCCCCCTGGGCTTGCAGTGAGGTCCTCCATGGACGCTCAGGCTGAAGATTTGCCTACGACCAGGACCCCCTCCAGTGCTTTTTTCTTTGTATACTCTGTCTAAATTAGATTTTGCTCTTTTCTCTGTTAACCCTGCCAACCGCTTAGGAGCTGGGAAATAGCTTTATCCCCTTCTTCTCCCCCTTTAATTTCCAGTCGTTCACCAAAACACCAATTCCCTTTCTTGCCTGCTTTGCTGGGAGATAAACACGTCTGTGCTGGCCACGCTTTGCACATCCCAGAGGCAGCCGGCATCCCCGGCACGTGGCGGGGGGAGCAGCTCCCGCATCCCCGGCAACTGATGGAGACATCGGTCACGGCCACAGAAATCTGAGTTTTAAAGCACGAGATGGTGAGGAAGAGGTGCCGAGAGGGGTAGAAAGCCTGCGGCTGCCAGCATCCCGAGCAGGCGCCCGGGAGGGATGGTGGGGGTCCCATGTGGGAGCAGTGACTGGTCCAAAGGTAGGACCTGCGTCCCCAGAGGGACAGGGACCTCCCACTCCATCATGCCCCAGCTGCAGGGCCACACAACCACCATCTGACCGTGGAGCCAGGGGCGACATCAGTGACACCGTACCCAGCATCCTGGCTCTATCCAGGGCCCCATGACTAATTTGGGATGCGGTGGACATTTTTAATATGCTGCTATAAATATTCATGGGCTGTCAGCTATGAAGAAGGACCCTGCCTCCCACTGCTCTGCCCTGCCAGAAGGCAGCACAAGGGAGACAGACCGAGCCCTTGCTGGTGGCCGTGGGGAGCTCAGAAACCCTGGGGACCACTAGGACATCCCCAGTTTAGACCAGCGAGCATCCCGTTGTGAGGATGCCTGGTTGGCGCATGCCTTGCATATGGGCCAAGCCAGCTTCTGCTGAAATTCTGGTTGAACCTCAAACCAGTTTCCTTGCGGCCGTGACGTCCCCAGCAAGCGCGGGGGTGAGCGCGCAGGCACAGGTGGGGGCCAGCTGTCAAACCCGTGCCTTGAATCCCGCAGAGCTGAAGCTCGCGCCTGTCACGGCAGCCTCCAGTCTGCTGAGCTGCAAAAACCCGATGAAAGCCTTGTGCTGAGTTGCAGTTCTGCTTTGCTGGCGTGCATCACCCGAGGGATCGCCTGCCACCGGCTCCCACGGTTCCACCTCTCCCTCCCAGCCCCGCACCGCTTGGGCATCGCCACAACCCCGGTCCCAAAAGCATCACCCTGTAGAGCTATACAGCCCATCTTCTGCATTTCTGAACATCTATCGATTCCTCTTATGCGCTTCACCCCAATGTATCGATCCAATTTAGCCTCCATAACTCAAACTAAATTAGCTGCCTTTAATCTGTGGATAATCGCAGCGAGCCCAGCTCTGCCTGTCCCAGATTCACACGTGTCGGGGACGGGGAGGAGAGTGCTGGGTCAGGCAGGGACACGCAGGTTCCTCGCCTGGTCGTAAAGCCCCCAAACAAGCCAGTGGGCATCAGCCCCAAGGCACCAGGGCAAGTGGCCTCAGGACAGCCATGCTGCGGCCAGAAACCCGGCTCCTATGGCTCGGGGCTCCATCCTGCTATTCCAGCAGGAGATTTGGCCCCAAAGCCTGGGCATCACCGCCTGGCTCCTGCTTTCCCCAAGCCCCGGGGTCCCTGATGTGGGTTTCAGCCTTAGCTGGTACCATGAAGCATCGCTACATGCTCCTGCCAGGCTGCAGCACACAAGGGGTTAACCCCAAATCCAGCCAGCCGAGGGGCCCTCGCTGGAGCTGTGTATAAAACCCCAGATGAAAAGCGGAGCCTGTTCCCCTTTGATTAGCAGCTGAGGCTCCCGGGGAGTCCTCAGCATCTCTCACCGCTAATTTATCAGCTCACAAAGCGCCAAAGGCACCAGAGATGCCACCGGCACCTCACCTGGACTGACAGCCTGGCACAGCGCCTGGGGGACATCCCCACACTGGTGACGAGGCTGTTGGGGACCCACGGGGTTCCTGGTCCCTCTGTGCACCCCCAAAACCCCCCCTCTCACCTGGGCACCCGCAAACCTGCAGCCTCCTCCCTGGACCCTTCTGTAAAGCCTCCAAAATACACATTTAATTTTGATTTAATGCAATAGTTACTGTGGTCAGTAAATACCAAAACCATATTAAAGGAGGATTAATAGCCATGTAATGGCCAAGTCTCTATTGCATAACCCTTAATAAGTACGGATGGAATCCCGCCGTGCTGCAGGGCCTCCAGCCATCCCTTCCCATCCCTCCCTGCCTTCCCAACAGTGGCCGAGGGCAACAGTCCTGTGAGGAATGGATGAGATTGCTGCGGCACTGCCAGGTAGGAAGGGGAGATCTTCAAGTGTTAAAACTGGTTAAAGGCATTGGCCCGCGGCCGCAGCGCCTGTTTGGAGTGGCTGAGCATCTTGTGGGGATGATGGTCCCCAAAACGCCTCGGCACGTGCTCATGGCCATGGCAGCCAGCCTGGGAATGGCTGCAAATTCCCCAGCGTGGCCCCTGGAGCACATCTGCCCCTCTCTGTCCAGTGAAAAATAGGTGTTAAACAGCTTGGCTGTATCCTGCCTGTGTTTTCTCCCTCTGGGGAGGGAGGCAGGCAACATCCCCATTCCACCTCCCCATCGTGCTGACTGCTCACTGCACCCAGCAGCATCCCAACACCAACTCACTTGCAAGGACAGAGCCATTAGCTTGTCTCTCGCCTCCTCCCGCTCCTCACTGTGGGGGGCACAGCCCTGAAATGCAACATTCAGAATCCTGGCAAAAAAAGGAGCTGGAGCACATGGTTGTTCCGGGAGAGGCCGAGCAGGGCACACACTCCAGGGCCACGCAGGGGTGGTAGATGGTTTGGATAGGAATGGCCAGGACACGCTTTCATGGGAGGGGAAACTGAGGCAAGTAGCCAAGTAGGGCCCCCTGCACCACGGTCTGGCGCTGCCCCCCTGGTCCCTGGCACCGCTCCACATGGAAAGTCGGTTTAAAAAGGAAAAAAAAAAAATAAAAGCACATTTTGAGCAAGTGTTGGCCAGCTTCAGCTGCAAATTCACTTGTCAGGAATATTGGAATTACTGGAGCTGGATGGCATGAACATCTGTGCAATGCAAATGCTGGGGCGCGGAGCAGAGCCGGCTCGCCCACCATTCCCGCCGCTGCCTGCGGATGCTCCGGCGGGATGCCAGAGGAGGGCAGCTGCGGCCAAACACGTGCCCTCCACCCACCTCCTGGTGCAAGGGGACCCCAGTGAGCTCCCCAAAATACCCCAGAGAGGAGGCTGTGACTCGGGAGACTCACCATGCCAGCTGCAAATTCCCTTTGGGGGAATATTGGAGTAACTGGGCTTGATGGCACAGAGGGACTCCTCGCACCAGCGGGACTCCAGCCCCACATCTCCTTGCCCCTGCCCTTCCCTAGGTCTGCCTGCACTGGGGTGCCGCAGGCTCCCCCAGTGTTTTGGGTTGCAATGGGGCTTTTCCATCACTTTCAGAGCCTCCCTGACCAGCGCCTGGCCCCTTCCAACCTCCTCCCTCATCAGCACCGCTACAGCCCCCAGCTACCAAAACCTGCCCGTTTATGCCCAAAATAACCCCTCGGGCAGGAGCTAATCGGCCACTCAGGCATGAGCAGATTGGGTGCTCAGGTGTTGACTTATTGGGTGCTCAGGTGTTGACTTATTGGCCACCCAAGCATGGCACAATGAGGTGCTCAGGCATGACTTAACTGGGTGCTCATGCATGAATTAGTTGCTTGCTTGGGTGTGAATTGGGCACCCATGCCCAGGCACCCACACGAGAAGCAACTGGGTGCAGAAACCTCATTATTTTGCCCAACGTACCTTCTCGGAGGGGCTGGAAACAGGGATGCCCAAATTGCACCCTCATGTGTGTCTCGGGGAGGGGGGATAGGCACCGAAGCAGGGTTGGACCCGGGCTCTGGGACGCCCCTCTCCATCCTCCCTCTCCCGCAGATGCAACATCGCAAATAACAAACAGCTTTCAAAGCCCCATCTCCCATTGATGTCACATCAATGCCAATGGAGATAAAAGCCGAGAGACACAGAACCAGCGCCAGCTTTGCTGGGGAATATTAATTAGAGGGAAAGCCTCATTAGAGCAGCAAGGGTGGCCGCCAGCGCTGCCTCCCCACCCTGTGTGCCCTGGACCCCCCCAAGGGGCACGATGGGCGTCAGCCCTCCTGGCTGCCTCGGTGGGCTGAGCAATGGGGTGCACTGCAGTTCCTTCAATGTAAGAGTACAAAATTAAAATGTTGAAAGGGTGGGGTTTTATTAAAAAAAAGGAAGGGGAAAACCTGCTTCTCCCCACCCGGGTGCTGGGGCTTCCAGGCAAGCCCAGAGCCCTGCACCCTCCGCAGCAGCCCGATGGCAAACCCAAGTGTTCATGAGGAAAAATGAGCACACGGGTTATTTAATGCACTTTGGGGGGGTTTTTTGACAGTTCTGCAGCTGGAGTGGAGCGGGGGGAGCACGGGATGCCACCTCCTGCCACCCCAAGCCTCCCCGCTGGCAGGGAAAGAGGGGTCCGGTGCTGCCCCGGGATGAGTCCCCAGCAGCCCCCGCATCCAAAGGAAACATGGGAAGGGGTCAGGAAAATGGATATCATGAAGTGGCATGGGACCCTTGAGCACTGAGACCCCGCTCCATCACCCCCCCGAGAGCCCAGGCCAGCTGGGCAGCACCCTGCCAGCCCTGCCTCCCCTTAACCGCCCCGGAAAACACTTGCAGCAATCAACGGCATTTTCAGCGAAATCGGTGGGTTAGTGACAGGAAAGTAATGAGGAAGGAAGCAGCGCCGGGAGGGTTTAACTGCCATGGCCGTGCCAGCTCCCGCAGCCAGATCCTCCTTCGGCACCGCCTGCCAACAAGGAGCAGCACCCCTGGGTGCCCCAGCACCCAGCCCGGCCAGGGCACACTGAGGGGACCGGCGAGAGGGGTGCTGCAAATAAACTCGAGCAAAAAGGCCATAAAGCCGAAGGGCTGAAGCAGCCGGGTGGCTCCAGGGACGGGGCAGAGAGTGTGACCGTGGGGCTGCACAGAACAGGGCCACCGGCTCCCGGGCGGCAGCGAGGCGGAGGCACGGGGAGCACCAAGGTGCCACAAGATCAGTTATTTATTACAGAGAACTTTTCTTCCTTTTTTGTTTTTTATTTTGAGAGGTGAGCCCAATTCATCCTGACAGAAGTTCACAGCACGTTTTTGCCCGGCAGCTGCTTACAGAGACGCGCTGACAAGCACGACGATGCAGGAGAAAGGCACCCTGTGCCTGTGCCACGGGGGGCTGGTGGGCGCCGAACCGAGCTCGGCACATCACCCCCAGCACCGTGCCAACTTGGGGACGGCTGCCACACGTGGGCCTGGCTGGCCCCGGGGCCCGAGACGTCTGGGCTTCCCCACGGGGTGCTCAGTGCCGGCCCCGCTCTCTGAGGATGCTCTCCTGGCACAGACACAGCACCGACCCGCTCCGAGTGCTCGTGAGGACGGGTGTCACATCAATCCCTGCAGCAGAGATGCTAAGTTAAAAAAAAAAAAACCCAAAAAACAGAGGAAAGCAGCCAGCCATCTGCCAAACCAGCAATTTTCAGCTGGATTTCCAGAAACACTTCAGCTTTTAAAATCAAGAGAGGAGAGAATATAAAAACCCCTCCTCTTCCACAAGCACAGAAAGCATTCACGAGATGAGGTGCAAAATTCCTCTTTGACTTCAAAGGCATTTCTCCTGGCTGGTTACCCCCAAATCCTGGCACGACCCACTGGAAAGCCAGCGGACGGCGCGGCTCAGTGCCGCTTCACTCCTAGATGACGACATCCCGCTGGCTGGGGTGCGGGCTGCTGTGCCGGGGGAGCCCCAGGGTGTCAGAGGGATGCTGCAAATGTGGTACTCGCCCGTTTGGAAGCAGGGAGGAGGAGGAGGGATGGGCGGGAGGAAAGGGAGAATAAAGTTTATGCTGCAGCAAAGGAAGCTTGTGTGGTTGGTGACAGCGTCCCGCTTCTACCAGGGTGGGCTGGTAGACCGAGACCCGGCAGCATCATCCTCGTGGCCGGCATCAGCAGGATGCAGCCGAGCCCCCGGTGAGGATGGGCAAGACCCTCGGTCCAGCCTGGGCTTTGCTGGGACAGTTCAGAGCAAACACACCCCTCCTCAGACGCTGGCCTAAAGGCATTTCTAGGGGTTATTTCTTGTGCTGTTATTGAAACTTTCTGCAAGCAAAGGCAGGGGCACGCTGGCCCCCCAGCTCCCAGGGTCCCCAGCCCCGGTGCCTGCCCCCTCCAGCCACCCCAACCCTGGGGAAGCTCCCCACCTCGCCGTGGGTCCCAGGGGAAGCAGCGCAGCCCCGTGAGCCCCATCCTAGCACGGACACAGGCACTGGCCTTTCACAAAGAACTTTTTGAGAAGTGCTTTCTCAAGCTGTACCCAGTCTCTGTGCCCTTGGCAGAGCCAGGACGGGATGTTTAGCTGTTGGGAAGTGCTTAGACTGGGTCTTGTGGCACGTTTTCATCAGTTGTGGCAATCAGCAGGGTTTCTGCATGCACTATATATTAACTTAATGTATGCTACAACCTGCCCTGTAATGGAAAAATACTGCTGCTGTCATAACTGGTAACACTTTCAAAAGCAATTGACTCCCAAGTCATCCAGGTGCTTTTGACAATGTTACCCCCGGTTGCTATAGGAACCTTAATAGTTTTCCCATCTGACTTCTCCATTAACGCTGGGATTTATATTTAATTTGTTTTCCTTTTCCTCTGCAAGAAGAGGCGAGGAGCGAGCGCGTGTGCAGGGGGAGGAGGAGATGCTCCTCGGGGGGTTTCTCCTGGCCATGCCAAAACCAGCACCGGGGACCAGAGCCGGTCCTGCCCAGACGCTGCCCGAGCAGCGGTGCAGGCAGAGCCCAACCTGGTGCAGGCAGGGAAGGGCACAGCCCCGTTGCACTACCAGGAACCAACCGGGAGCCAGTTGATGCCCAGGGTGGTTTTATTATGGGTCTCTCCAGCATCCCCAGGCTGGTGTGACAGTCTGTCTCCCCTTCACCTTCCTGCAGGCAGAGGGGCCAAGAGGCTCATGGGCAGAGCATCCCACGCAGCTCCTGGGGCGAGGTGATGGGCAGGGAGCAGGCGAAGTTGCTGCAGAGATAGGCGGTGGCTTTCCCGTCCTTCCTCTCCAGGGATGCAAGGAAAGGCAACTGGCGGTAGAGGAACCCAGCGCTGTCTCCATCTGCTAACATCAGCACCTGCCGGAGAAGGAGCTGTGAGAGCGCAGCCAGCGCCAGCCAGCTGGTCCTTCCCTCCCCACAGGCATGCCAAGCTCTGGCAGCGTCCCCCCACCCACCTGCCTGAAGACGGGAGGGGACGGGGAGCCAAGGGGACCCGCGCCAGCCCAATGCCATTTCCCCATCACGCTTGCGCCGCAGGGAGCCCGTGGTCCATGACATCCCCAGCAGCTTGGCCTCCCTCTTCCCCTCCAGATACCCAGCAGCCAAGAACAAAGCCGAGGGATCAGCACACACTGACCAGGAGCAGGGCTGCCCGAGCCAGCCGGCTCCCTGGGGACACCCACCCACCCCAGCACCAGCTGCAGCATCACCCTGTCCCACCCTGCAGCCCCGCTCCTCCTGCACTCCAGATGCTTCCCAAAAGCTCAAAAACCAGCAAGCAGTGGGTCAGGGACTCTCCAGGCTGAAACGGCAGCACTAGCCAGGGGTGATGACTGGGCTGCTGTGATAATTAGCTTTTCTGAAAGGGAAAATGTTTGCCAAAGCCTCAGGGCTTGCGGGCTAATCAAGGGAAAGGCCAGGAGCTGCCAGGGAGCCTGGTGCCGACACAGATGTGAAGGGTGAGCAAAGCGCAGACCCTTCCCAGGCCCAAGGCACAGCAGCAGCATCCCACTGCCAGAGCACACGGCTGTCCCTCGCCTGTGCCCAGCCCTGCACGTGTGCCCACCTCGGCACCCGCCGAGCACTGACACGCTCGCCACATGTTTGCGCTGCTCGTGCTGCCACCACAGAGGGATGCCAACACCAAACGCTGCCACCCCAGCTCCCATCGCACCCACCAGCCACCGAGCAGTGGCACATACACCTCCCGCCACGGCACTGCTTGCCCGGCATGCAGCATCCTCTGCCACCGGCCCCGGGGCCAGGGGCAAACCCAGCACCCAGACCCGGCAGGGAGGCCAGTGCAGCCTCCCCCATGCCTGGCAGGGGCTGCCCTCACCCCCCGTGTTCCCAGAGAGCCACCACATCCCCAAGCCCTTGCCCTGGATAACAGCTGCTGCAGTCCCATCCTGTCCCAATCGCCCCACATCTCCCCCTCGGCCCCTGCCTTGACCCAGCTCTGGCTCAGCCTGTTTCCCTGCCTGCCTCCAGCTCCGCCCCGCAACCTCCTCCCCCCTCGCCTTTGTCTGGAATTAATTCCAGGAGTGATTAATTACCAATTCATGTCCAATCTGAAATTCATTATTCATTTTTCTCACAAGCTCCCTAAGGTCCTCTTGCAGGGCCAGGATGAAGGCGAGCAGCAGGCTAGCGCTCTGCAGCTGAGGAGATAATGGGATCCTTCATAATTACCCTAAAGACCATTAACAGGGCAGGGATCTATACCAGGAGCCAGGATCCAGCCCTGGAGCAGCGATCCAATCCTCTCTGCTCCTGGCACCGGGACCCGCAGGGGAGCAGCCACAGGCATCGCCCCCGGAGCACTCGCATCCCCTCGCATCCCCTCGGCAGCGGCTGCTGCCTGCGGCAAAGGGCTCCTCCGGGTGCGGGGTCCATTTAAACCTGCGACCTCAATGCCGTTTTATCAGTGGCATCTCGTTACAGCAAGGATTTCAATGTGAGGTTTGTAAGGAATTAATTACTGGAACGACCTAATTAATTGTGTTCCTGCAGATGAGCCTAGCCCCCAGCGCCCTGCCAGCACCGGGAGAGGCAGGGGACACAGCGGTGACATTTCCCCAACTCCTTGGCAAAGCAGATTCCCAAAGCTGCCGTGTCCCTGGAGCGGGAGACCCAGGGGTGCTCCACTTTGGGCAGCTTCTTGGGGTGCGGAAGGAGAGATGGGGAGCAGCTGGAAGGGGCTGAAGGCGGTTGGGAAAAGGAGCACCCGCGTCTCCCTTCTCCATGGGATGCAGCACAGAAAGAGCGATGGCAGCTGGGAGGCAGCTGGCTGCTCCCAAAGGCAGCGTGACCCTCTGAGCAGTGGGATTCTCCTCCCTTCTCTCCATCACCTCTGCAAGGCGAGAAGCCATTGCTGCTGCCAGAGGCCAGGCTGTCCGCGGGGAATGGGGAAGCCCCTGTGGGGCTGCGCTCCTGTGGGGAGAGAGCCTTCCCGGCAGAGATCCTCCTGCCACGTTCCTTCTTCCAGGAAACAATCTCAGGCTGCCAAACGGGACGGCTCCTGATCCATCCCACCATCACAACATGAGGCACACACAAGGGCAGGCATGCCCAGACCCCCACCCTGCCTGCTGCCAGCCTCCAGCTGCAGCCCCCCCTGCACACAGCCCGGGCGGGCGCCGCTATCCTCAGGCAGCTCCCGAGCACCCCGTGGCTTCCATCCCCCATGGAAATACTCATCCAGAGCACCCAGCCCTCCTCTTCCTCCATGCTCTGAGGAAAGCAACAGCCTGAGGGAGATGGAGCTGCCCCTTGGGAGCAATCATCCCCACCAGCCAGGCTTGTTACCAGCTTAGCAGGAGGGAAACAAGCTGCACAGGAGGAGGGGGAATGGCTGTGCTATTTGCTCTGCTCAAGACCCCAAAGCTGCCGGCTGCGTCCCCCCCAGAGCCCGCATGGACTCAGGGGACCAACGGCTGAACCAGCTGCAGGGAAAGGGAGGAGGTTATTAGCAGCGGCTCTGGGATCCCCACTGCCACCACGTCCCTTCCCGTCCCTGCAAACTGGGTCGCCCGTTGTAATCCTTCAAAGGGAGAGTGCGGGAGCAGAGGCCTCTCACGAAGCACGGGCTCCAGCATGGCCAAGGGCGCTGCTGGACAGGAGATGGTGGAGGAAGGACAGAGAGCTGCATCCCCGACCCGCGCTCCTGGGCAGAAGTTCTGACTGTCCTCCAACAGCGGCATTAAACACCGCTGGGCACGTAGGCAGAGGGTCAGAGATGAAAGCCTCCATGGGCTGAGCTAACGTGAGGAGAGAGCAGGGAATCCCATGCTGATGGCTCAGCCCTCCCCAGTTCACCCCAGCCGGGGTTACAGAGGGAAACCAGTGCTTTGGCCCCAGTGCCAGCTCCCCCCGTGCTGCAGCTCAACGTGCCAGTCCCTGGCACCAGGACCCCGACAGGCGGGGATGAATTTGGTCCAGAGGCTGAAACGCTGAGCCCCCTCTCCTGCAGCCTAGCCCCGCTTCCCTCGGCTCGACAGCCTTGCCAAGGCGTGAGCCACCCGTCCCCAGGGCAGGGACGCTGCCCGCCGAATGTGATGGGTGCCATCTGCCACGCTGCCCTTCCCTGCCAGCTCCATGGGCAGCAAACAGCTCCGTCCCCACAGCAGCACGGCTCCTCCGTGGGATGCACAGTTGGGGGCAATGCTTTTGGGAAAAGCTATCCCCTCCCAGCTGGGGGTACCCACATCTGCAACACAGCCGGAGCGAGGTACCACCTTGCCACTTTTCAAGGACGCAAGGGTGGCTCCAGGCAGAAAGTGACCCAGACACCGGCTGGATCCGCGCTGGGCATGACACATCTGCACCGGAACGAAAGGTTTTCCCTTGGGAGAGCAGCGCTGGGGATGCTGGGCTCAGGCTGAGAGCGGTGTAAACAGCCGGCAGTGACAGCAGCCACTGCTGCAGCCGCTCCCTGGGTGTGCTGTCAGCTCTCTGTGCCAGGGAGAGGTGTGCAGGGGCTCAGCCGTGACCCTGCCGGCTGCGCTTACAAATAAGGACAGGATAGGATGCTCCCCTGAAGGGAGGCAGGGCAGAGAAGGAGGAGGATGGATGCTACAGCCGCACTGGGAGAAAGGACGAAGGCATCAGCAATGCAGGCAGCAGCACGGAGCATGACCGCAGCTGGCAGGGAGCGGCTGCGCAGGGGGCCAGGGGAGGGCTGGCAGGGCTGGCACCTCTACCTTGTTGGGGCTGAAGACAGAGCGGACGCAGCGCAGCATCTCTTTCGTGTCTTCTCCTTGGGGGTCCCCACAGATAATGACCTGTCCAGGGAGAGCGTGGGTGGCAGGAGGGAGAAAGCAGAGAGCTGTGACTGCACCCACACCACCGCTGGGCCCCCTCCCTGTGGCAGGTCCTGTAGGGGACATGTGAGCCCCAGCCTGTACCTGTTTGAGGGTGTGGTGGAAGACAGCGGTGGCCCGGGCCATCTCTGGTAGGGCTACTGGGATCTTCTGCAGCCTCTCTGAGAAAGCGGCCAAGATTTTCCCGGCTTTTTCCACCCACTCCATGTGGCCGGAGTAACAAGCTGCTCGGAGCAGGTTGGTGACAGTGACCGAGTTGGCGGTGGGCTCTGCTCCGTCTTGGTCTGCGGGGGACAACACCTCCTCCATCAGCCCAATGCCTTGCCAACCTGCCAGGCATCGCCCCTAAGCTGCCCCACCCCACAAACCATGCAGAGCATGGCCATGTCCCCAAGCTCACCATCCTTCAGGCGCAGGAGCAGAGAGGAGTCGCCAGCCTCGCTGGAGAAATACGCGAAGCCTTTGGGGTCCCAGAAGAGCTTGTCTTGCATGTGCTGGAGCTGCAGGGCCCACTCCAGCCAGCCCTGCTCCAGCGAGGCTTCATACAGGTCAAAGAGAGCCTGGATGACGAAGACGTAATCCTCCAGGAAGCCCTGGATGGGCACAGTGCTGCAGCGGCAGATGGGAAAGGAGCATCAGGGTCTCTACACCGGCCAGGTGGGAAACGTTCTCCAGCCCAGCAAAGCCCTACCCGCTGGTCTCTGCTGCCCGAGGAGATGCCACCTCAGAGCTCAGTCCAAGATAAGTAGTGGCTGTGCCAAGTCATCACACAGTTCAGCTCCAGGTTTCTGTAAGGTTGAGCGGCAGCAGGGGAGGGCAGGGGGAGGCTTCTGCCAGCTCCAAAGATGAGGAACGGAAAAGGATTTGACCTTAATTCCTCCTCACTGGCTGGGGGGCACTAATCCATGCCAAACTGCACCAGAGGCAGTTCTGTGCAAGGCAAACAGCCTCTGTCCCTCCAAGTTCAGTCCTGCCTGGAGCTGGGGAGGACGTGGACCACCGGGGTCCTGGGCAGCTCCCGCAGGGTGGCCAGTACGTCCGGAGACACTCTCTGTACCCCTGCTTACCTCTGCTCCACCATGCTGTCTTTGCCCCGGTAGCAGCTCCGCAGCAATCTCCCACTGGTGGGGTCGAAAAGGTGTCTCTGCAGGAAGGCGGCTGCCTGCGCAGCCCGGCTCACATACTCCTGCTCGGCCAGGGCCGCCCCAGCCTGGGCAAAGCCCGAGATCATCAGCCCTGCGTAGGCACAGACATGGGGAGAGGTTCAAGGGGAGGGGGGGCACAAGGGACCGGCGGGTGTGTCACTGTCTTTCCTTTAAAGGATGCTCAGCATGAGGCTCATCCTCCCTGGCGTTCCAGGCAGATCAGGGCTCAGTCATCAGCTCTTCCACTCGGTTCAAACCACTAAGAAAGTCACTGACTGTCACCAAAGAGAAGGGCAGAGTGCTGCAAGGCCAGCAAGAGCTAAGCCGTTGCTTGCGGGCAGGAACAGGGCTTAAGAGAGCCTTCCTGTTCGTAGACTTAGCTGCATAATAGAACTCCAGCTCAGACCAGCTCCAGACCCAGCTACCCAGGCATTTACTGCTGGGAACAGTGCCTGGGGTACTGCAGTTATTACCTGCTGCAGGACACCGGGCAGACGGGCACAGAGCTGTGGTCCCCCCGCTAAGGCAGCAGTGGAGATGGGCTCTGTGCCCCGCCTGGGTCCTGAATCCCCAACTCAGTCCCCTTCCCCGGCGCCCAACTGGGGGAGCCGGGCTGAGCCAGGGGAAGAGTTTTGCTGCTCTCTGCTGGCAACAGGGGAGGAAAATAAAGCCAGAGCAATATCTCAATCCTCAGCAGCCCCATGGCTTGCCTGTGTGGGGCTGCTTCCCCCAGGCACTCCCACAGCCCCAGACCCCAGCCCACCCACCACCTCCCCGGGGGCCTGTCCGGTCCCAGCAGGACTTGCTGCTACAAGCCCCCAAAAACTTGCTGGCCCCGGGCAGCCGTGGAGGGGTCCGGCCAAGGCACGCACCCCCTGGAGCTGAGCTGCCTCTCACCGTTCCACGCCGCCAGCATCTTGCTGTCCAAGTGTGGCCGTGGCCGCTGCGCCCGGGCTGCAGACAGCCTCCGCCGGCCCTCCCGCAGCAGGGCACCGAGCCGCCCCGGCTCCAGCCCGAATCGGGCCGCCGTCAGCTCCGGGGAGCACCGGACAATAAGGACGTTCTTGCCCTTCAGCTCCTGATGGGGGTCCTGAAAGGAGAGCCCCGTTCTATGAACACCGTCAGGCTGAGGAAGGGTTGAACACCGTGTGCTTTCGGGATGCTCTACCATCCTCCCACACGCAGGGGTGCGGGTCCCCCACCGACACTCCCGGTACCGGGCAGGTCTTTGCTCTCCCTCACCTTCATGGGGCTCACGTTGCCAGTCTCCTTCACTCCATAGTGGTGCATGAAGACATCTGCCAGCATCGTCCCCTCTGTGGCCCCCTCGACAGGATCAGGAAGGAGCGCCTGGATTTCCTCGGCCGCCCACACACAGAAAGCTCCTTCTCGCTTCTCTCCAGATGTGGTGGTCGGGTAGGAATCGGCATCTTCTGCGCTGTAGAAACCTCCTGCCTGGGAAAAGAGCAAGAGAGACCCTCCAGCTACCAGGACAGCACCTTCAGCCAGCTCCCCATCACTGCTGGGCTGGGCAGTCCGGCCAGCAAGCCCCAGCAGTGCCCCAGTCTGAGCTCAGCTCGGAAGGGAAGGAGGGAAAAGCAGCCCCGAGCCATGTCCCAGGGCAGGGTAAGTGGCTCTCTTTGGCCCAACTCAGGGAACAACCTACCTGGTCACTCAGGTCCCGTGAGACATAGAGCAGAATGTCTCGGGTGACTTCGGCAAAGAATTCATCGCCAGAGATCTGCAGGAAGCACGGGGTGGACATCAGTGTTACAAGGGGCAGGGGGAAGGCAAGAAACACAGCAAGATATAATAAGATACTCAGATTTAAAGAGCTGGCAAAGGCAGGCAAACACATTTGAAAGTCCAGGGATTTTAAACATGGGATGGATTCAGAGTAAGATCTCTGATAGGAATCTACGGGCACTGGAGAGCAACCCTGGAGTTACACCAACGTCAGAGGCAGCAGCATGTTTGTTGACTTGCAAAGACGAGCCAGAAGGCTCTTCCCTCCCCTCTTACGCTCAAAACCCTTGGGGCCACACTGTCATGGATTTGTGCAGTGTTTCTGGATGAAGACCGGTAGATGAAGGGGAGTATGTGACTGCTCCACGCCTGTGGGATGGCCAACATCTTGGGGAACAGGCTTTGAAGCTGCTTGCCAAACCAAGGCAGCCCTCCCCAGCCAGCACTCAGCATGCTGAGTGAGGCCCCCCCCCGCAGAGGGATGCCGTGGCTATACCTGAAACGCTCTGCTATACGTGGCTGCCAGCTGCCCCTGGTCGTACAGCATCTTCTCAAAGTGAGGGACATGCCAGTGCTGGTCGGTGGAGTAGCGGTGAAACCCCTGCAAAGACCAAGTGGACACGTCTTCACCCCACGTCTCCACCCCACATTTCCTGGGCATGCCGGGGATTTACCCCTGAGGCTTAACTCCTACCTGACCAATGTGGTCATGGATGCCCCCGTGGGCCATCATCTTGAGGGTATGCAGAGCCATCTGCAGTGCCCGGGCACCTGCTGGAGTTGTTCGGTGCAGGGCCCAGTACGTGAAGAGGAAATTCAAATTCACTGAAATACAGGGAGAAAGTGAGAGGCTGTGGGATGGGCTCTGTCCCCACGGCGGGGCTCAGCAGCAGAGACCAGACTGACCTGGGGTGGGGAACTTGGGGGATTCAGAAAAGCCACCGTAGTCCTCATCATAGGAGTTGGAGAGCTGCTGGAAACAGGTGGCCATCACCTCTTTGGCTGGTGGGGGTGACTCCTGGCCCCGCACACGGATCTCGGAGCTGTGTAGCAATGCTTCCAGGATCTTCTGGCTGCTCTCCAACAGGGCATCTTTGTTCTCCTTCCACTAAGATACAGAGTGAGAAAGTCAGTTCTTCCATTTTTTGTCTCTCTTTCTGCTTCCTGCATTGCACCAGTCCAAACTGCACCTCCAGTTCTCGGTCCGCTTCCCCAGATCAGTTTAAATCCATCTCTAACCCAGCCAAAGCTCTGACACGTTCTCTGGGCTACTCTTTCTCATGACTGTATCTCTTAACTGAATCACCCATCAAGCCCAGACCGATTTCCCTGCAGCCCCTTTGGTTGAGCACTGCCTGCTACACCATTCCAGCTCCGTACCTGCTCTGCGATTCGGAGCAGCACAGTCCGAAAGCCAATGCGATGAACTCCATCTTCAGGAGGGAAGTATGTCCCCCCTGCAAAGGGCTTCAGGTCTGGAGTCAGCCAGACACTCATCGGCCAGCCACCTCCACCACTGGTTGCCTGAAAGACAAATCATGGGTGCACCAGGGTCACGCAAGAGGCACCCTCTGCTCTGTACCCCTCCAGCACATCCAAGTGCCTCACTTGAGGACCAACGTGTGCTTCTCTCCACCCTTGTGATCATGCATGGCCCCATTCAGACCACCCCACATACTGGTTCTTCTTGCCTGCGGAACATGACCATGAACCTCACCTTGAGAGAGCCAGTCAAAGCTTCTCGAGCCCTGCCCGTCCCTCCCTTACCTGCACGAAGGTCATGTACACTTTGTCCACATCTGGCCGCTCCTCACGATCCACTTTGATGCACACAAAGTTCTTGTTCATAATCTCCCCGATCTCCTTGTTCTTGAAGGACTCCTCCTCCATCACATGGCACCAGTGGCAGGTGGAGTAGCCAACTGAAAACAAGCTCAGGCGAGTGAGGAAAGGCCCTTTGCCAGGAGCAGGACACGCGTTACGGGGAGATCGCTCAGAGGTGGGGAACCCCGCTATGGGCAACAGCTGCTGCCCCGCTAGAGAAGAGATGGAGGAGAAAGCCCTCCTGCAAGCATGGAGGCTTGCAGGGCCTCCTCTGCTCTCCAGCTCTTGCTCCTAAAATCTGGCCAAGGACTCTGGTCCTTGACGCAGCCCATCTTCAGAGCGAGCTATTAAAGCACGTGGCCCTCTCTTGCTAGCAGAGAATTAGTGCTCACTGCCCGTCCTTACCGATGTGGCTACTCACAGACCAGCTCAGGACGCAGCTGAGCTTATCTGGTCATCTACTGAACAACACGTGGGAACATGAAATATGTCTGGTTTCTGGTTACCTGACAGGAATATCAGCTTGTTTTCCTTCTTTGCTTTATCAAAAGCTTCCTGACCCCAAGGGTACCTGTGGAGGGAAGACAAGAAAGGGGCTGCCGTGGTCACCACTGCCGGGACCTGGGCTCCTCTGAAGATGCCTGAGAAGCTGCTGCCCGGTGGAGAGCAGTCAGGAGAGCCGGGGGCACAACCGGCTCAGGAGCGCGGACCCCGAGCCCGCGGGGAGCTGCACAGGAGGCCAGGCTGTTTCGCCTGCCATCACTTCCGTGGAAGTGAGTCCCTCAGCCCCACGGACACAGGGAGAGGAGGAGGGAGAAAGGCACCGGTCGCTCTTACCAGTCCACGGGGTTGTGAGCGTGCTGCAGGAGGTAGGGGGACTTCTCGTTAATCAGGCGGTTGGTGTGACGAGGGATGCTGGGGGGGCTGGTTGTGCCCCCCGTGGCCATGGTCACGCTCCCCCTTAGAAACGTGTACCTGCGACGCCAAACAGGCTCATGGTTTCCTTGCTCACCACAGCACAGCGCAGCCCCTGGAGAGAGCCGCGACGCCCCAGACCAGCACCACCTTCACCCCAGCTCCTGCGGCTGCCCAGCGTGGCCCCGTGACGGGGGGCTGCTCCCCGCTATTCGCTCCCTGTGCCAGGCTAACCGCTCTCAGCCCCAGGGCTGGGTGGCTCTGCTGGGGCTCAGTCCACCTCCGTTCCCCTCCAGGACCCTACAGGGCCCTCCCCACTTGCTGGAGGCTGAGGTGAGGTTGTTCTCCTCCGACTCGGCCCAGGCATGGCCCGGGGACTGCCACCCCCAGGGCTCCCTCCCCGCCAGCCCCCAGCCCACCGCCGGCATCCTTTGGGGGCACAGTCACCCGGCAGCCGGGGGTAAGGGAGCAGCATCCGTGGGGTTTGCCCTGTGTGTCCCCAGCGAGGAAAACCCCTCCCGTGGGTGCAGGGGTAGGTGCGGGGTCAGGGTGCGGGCAGGGTGGCATGGGCTCTTCGTGGCGAGGGGAGCGGGGAGCAGGAGGGGAGCGGGACCTGCTGCTGGGCGGGATGCAGGGATGCAGGAGGGGGGGCAGGAAGGGGGTGCAGGGAGTATGTAAAGTCATGCAGGGGGTATAGGGACACAGAGAGGATTTAGGGGAACACAGGAGGGGTGCAGGGAGGATTTAGGGGCATGCAGGAGGGGTGCAGGGAGGATTTAGGGAGGATGCAGGGGGATGCAGGGAGGACGCTGGGGAATAGAGGAGGGGTTTAAGAGTGCAGAAGGGATTTAGGAGAGATGCAGGAGGGGTGCAGGGAGGATTTAGGGGAATGCAGGAGGGGTGCAGGGAGGATTTAGGGGAACGCAGGAGGGGTGCAGGGAGGATTTAGGGGAACGCAGGAGGGGTGCAGGGAGGATTCAGGGGAACGCAGGAGGGGTGCAGGGAGGATTTAGGGGAATGCAGGAGGGGTGCAGGGAGGATTTAGGGGAACGCAGGAGGGGTGCAGGGAGGATTTAGGGGAATGCAGGAGGGGTGCAGGGAGGATTTAGGGGAACGCAGGAGGGGTGCAGGGAGGATTTAGGGAGGATGCAGGGGGATGCAGGGAGGACGCTGGGGAACAGAGGAGGGGTTTAAGGGTGCAGAAGGGGTTTAGGAGGGATTCGGGAGGGTGCAGGGGGGGTCCAGGAGAGATGCAGGAGGGGTACAGGGCGCTGCACGGATGCCGGAGGATTCAGGGGGGTGCGGAGGGGCCGCGGGGGATTTAGGAGGGGCGCGGGGAGGACGCGGGGGGGCGGAGGGGAGGGCAGCGGTGACGCAGAGGGCTGCCCGCTGCCGCAGCCACCGCTGCCCACCGCCCCGCAGCGCCCCAGCCGGGGCCCGCAGCCGCCCGCCCCCGGGGGCCGGCCCCGCCCCGCCCCGCCCCGCGCCCCCCGCCCGGCCCCACCCGGTACCTGCGGGCCCGGCGCAGCGGCGCCGCCAACATGGCGGCGGGGCGGGGCGGAGCGGGGCGGGGCGGAGCGGAGCTGCCGCCGCTCCCCGTGACCGGCCCGAGGCCTCGGGGGCGGCGCCGCCGCAGCCCGACCCGCCCCCCCCCCCCCCCCCCCCCCCCGCCCGCCCCCGTTGCCCGCCCCGGGAGCCGCACACCGGGTCCGTCAGAGCGTTTTATTGTCTCACAGGCAGCCCCGAGCCGCCGCTCTCCAGCAGCGCCGACGCACCGGCGCCCCCCCGGGCCCGGCAGCGGGCGAGGAGGCGGCTGCCCCCCCACGGGGCCCGGCCCGCCGCTGCTGGAGGAGGGGCCGGGGGGGCTGCGGGCGGCAGCGAGCGGGAGCGGGGCGAGGGGCGGCGGGAGAGGGGCGGGGGGGTAACAGCCAGGGGGGCGCGAACCGGCCGGGGACCCCGCGCAGGGCAGCGGCTGCCCGGGGAGGGGAGCGGGGCTGGGGGGGGGACACGACACCCCGGCTCCCCCCGGCCCCAGCGCTGCCCCGGCTCCCCGCAGGCCCCGGGGCAAAGCCCCCTCCCCCGGGGGGACCCGTCCAGCAGCGAGCCCCCCCGCACCGGCCCAGCCCACCCCAGGGGTGCCACCAAACCACAGTCCCCAGGACGGACCCCACCGTGGCCCCCACGCCACCGGCTCTGGCCTTCGCAGGGGAGGGGGGGTCCCCTCCTGCTTGTCAAGCACGGGGGCTCATGCTGGCTGCCCCCCCCGCCAGCGGGCATGGGGAGGGGGCTGGCACGGGGGGCACCCTCGAACCACCGGCCCCCCAAGGTCTTGGCAGGAGGAAAGGCCAGGGGGGTCTGTAACAGCCAGGGAAGGGGCGAGAGTCTACACGTCCAGAGGGTTCAGAGGAAGGGGTTGAGCCCCCCCGGAGCGGACGGCGGGGCTGGGGGGCCGCTCAGCGGCAGTAAAGGCTGCGGCAAATTGCTGGGGAGTTCGGGGAAGGCGCCAGCCTGGGGGAAGGCACTGGCGGAGGCAGGGAGGGCGGTGGCGGCGGCGGAGGGGACGCTGCTGAGGGGCAGCGGCAGGGACGCGCTGTAGGTCATGGAGTTGGCGGGGAGGCCCGCGGGCAAGCCGGGCACCGGCGAGCTGGTCCGCATCTGGTTGAGCGTCGGCTTGGGCTGCTCAGCGAGGCTGAAGGGGTTGGTGGGGGACGGCGTGCTCAGACCTAGCAAGGAGAGGATGGGACACGTCAGGGCAGCCATGCCATCCCCAGCCCTCCTCTCCCTCCCTCCAACACCCCTCGGCCCAGCCCAGGGAAGCCCCAGGCCGGCAGCCTGCACCCCGGCACCTACCCGAGAGAAAGGGGTTGCGAGTCTTGGAGGCCGGTGCAGGCGCGACCAGGGAGTCCAGGTTGACCAGGGAGGAGGCGGCGGGGCCGAGGAAGGCCTCGGGGGTTTTACAGTCCTTCCGCTCCTTGCCGGATTCGGGCAGAGAGTCAGCCAGGTTGGTGAGGTCGAAGCTCTTCGCCCCGTCCTGCCTGCTGCTGGGGAACAGGTCACCGAAGGGGTCCAGCTCTGGAGCTGGGGAGGGAAGATGAGCCACGTGAGCCAGCTGGGAGACATCGAGGGTGACGGCATCCCCCTGTCACCGCACAGGGTGGCTAACGGCACGTCACACCCCAGGTCACAGCTCGATGCCATGGGGCTGAGGCTGCGGCATGGCGTGCCCAAGCTCCCCCCAAGCCACCACGGGAGGCGGCGGGGTGGGGAACATGGGTGCACGCAGGGACCAGAGCTGCCCCCTCGGCTACGGGGCAGCCCAAGCCCACGGCACGTGCGGTTGCAGGTGGGAACAAGCTTTGGTCACGCCAGCAAGCAGCCACGCACAGCCCAGCCAGCCCTGGAGCTGCCTCCCTGCAATGGGCAGGGACAGGTCACCGTCCCCACCTGCCCAAATCGGCCCCTGCCCGCTCCCCCCGCTCTTACCGATGGGACTGTTGGACTTGGCGGAGGAGGGCGGCTGCGAGGGCTCCTGCTCCGGCGGCTCGGCTGGCTCGGGCGGCTTTGCAAACAGGTCGAAAGCGTCCCCCCCTGGAGCTGGGGGGAAGAGGTGAGACTCAAGGAGGGGAGCAAGCGGGGAGGTGAGAGGCAGGAGATGTACGGGCAGGAGAGAGGCAGGGGCAGGGGCCTGCAAGGAGACAGAGAAGAGGGCGTGCGGTGGGGGGGCACAGGGCTGGGGGTCAGGAACGTGCACTGGCCCGGGGGGCGGCACTAAGACGGGCCAGACCGTTGGGGGTCATTGCAGACCAAGGCAGCCCCACACTGCTCGCAGCTGTCCCCCTGCAGCGGGCAGGTCCCTTCCCCAGCCCCAGCAGGGACAGGCGGATGGGACAGGTCTGCAGGAATGCTTTAACAACAGCACTGGCCCCCAGGCCGGATTCTGCTCTCCTCCCCAGGGACAAAACTGAGGGCAGCACACACGGGACCACTGCGGGGCCGGAGGAAGCACCGAGAGGAACCGAGAGTGGCACTGAGCTCTGAAACACAGGCTGCTCCTACAACCGGTTCCCCATCTGCAAACACGGCACCTGCAAGCAGCAACGGTCCTGTCCAGGCAGGGCACGTAGGGCTGGTTTGGGGGAGCAAACAAACAGGTACCACTGCGGGGGACACACACACCGTCACCCTGCTGCTGGAGCGGTGCGGTGGCTGCTATCTGCTCCCATGGGAGGGCTCTGTTAACTGTGCCACGTTAATTAAAGCAGCCTATTCTGTCCAGTGATAAAGCC
This sequence comes from Gavia stellata, assembly GCF_030936135.1. Lineage (NCBI taxonomy): Eukaryota > Metazoa > Chordata > Aves > Gaviiformes > Gaviidae > Gavia > Gavia stellata. The sequence goes on along the minus strand of NC_082615.1, from coordinate 7,328,720 downwards.
TAAAAGTTCCTTGAAGTCCTCACGATGCCAAGGGGTGAGCGGAGGTCCCACTGTGGGACAGGAGAGCGGGGAGAGGGTGTTTGCAGAGCTGGTTGCAGGAAGAAGGGGGGTAGCACCCCAGGATGCCTGCTCACAGGAGGGCAGCGATGGCCAACGCTGCCCGCAGTCCCCAGCAAAGCCAAAATGCCAATCGAGCCTCTTACCAGAGTTAGGAGGTTGCTCAGCGACGGCGCCCAAGGGTCGGCAGCTGGCGTAGAACCAGAGACCTGGGCGGGGGGCGATGCCGTCACCCAGGGGTCCGCAGGAGGGAATCCAGAAGACAGGGGTGCCTTCCCCCCAAGGGTCGGAGGCTGCAGTGGTGCTGGGGGGAAATCCCAGGGCCCGGCAGAGGTTTGCTGGGATGAGGCGCTGGCCTGGGAGAGGGGCTCCCCGCTGGCAGCTGGGACCGGCACCCAGGGGTCAGCTGCGCCGGCCCAGGCAGAGGCTGCTGGCTCCACTTTGGGTTTCATATCTGAAAGAAGAAGGGAAGCTGTGGAAGAGGGGAACAGTGCAGGGCATGGAGGGATGCTGAGCGGTGGGGATGTGCCCAGGGGACCACAGCTTCCCGCAGCACCGCCCAGGTATGCAATGGACCGGGCGGTGGACCGGAGAAGCGAAAGGTCCCTTTCTGTTGAGCTCCTGGGGGACTGGGGAGGGACAGAGGCAAGGGAGAGGTTTCTGCCGCTGCTCCAAGCTTTGGCAGCCTGCGAGTTGCCCCCCACCTGGCATATCCCACGGGTCGGCAGACGTGTGGCTGGAGGGGGCTGGCGCCGGCCCGAATATATCTGCCAGCTCCAGGATAGAGGACTGCAAACAGAAAGGGAATAAAGAGGTGAGGGAAGCCCAGGGCAGACCTGTGGGGTCGCCCCAGAGCCCAAGGCTAGCTGTGTGGCCATCCAGGCCCCCAGTGCTGTACCTGGCTTTTCTTCATCTTATCTTCTTCCTCCTCTTCCTCCCTGCCCTGGGCAGTCTCCCTCCGTGGCTCTCTGCAGCAGGGAGTTCTCCCCTTGCCAAGCCCTCACCTCCTGCAGGGACAAGGGACGGTGCCCGTGAGCTCAGCAACCCCTGCAACCAGCACCTTCTCCAGGAGAGAGACCCAGCACAGGAGCTGCCACCCGCATCCCCGAAAAGTCCCAGAGGAGCCACGTGGCTCCTCTGGGGCTGAGCCCACCGGGAGAGCGCTCAGCAGACAGCCCGGAGCAGCGAAAGCAAAGCGGGTGCCGGAGCAAGGTGGCGTTTTGGGCTCCGGCACCCCAGAGAGAAGCCCAAGTGCAAAGAGAGACGAGCACCCCGGCGCTGCGGGGCACAGGTACCTTCTCATGCTCCTCTTTGCTCAGCGCGAGCGCTAGCTGCAATTGCCTTTCTTCATCTGTACTGGAAATTGGAGGAAGTGGCTTCTGCCAACAGAGGAAATTGGGTGAAATTTCAGCTTGCCCTCAGCTCATGAGACTGCTCGGAGGTCCCTGTCCTTGCCACCATGTCTCCTGCGGCCCTCGCCTGCCTGCACAGCAGCTCTGTCCCCATCCAGCTGGCTTTGCCTGCGGCCCCCCAGCCCAGTGCCCCTACACTCTAACTGCTCCTGCTCAGGCTCCCCTGCAGCCGCTGCCCCAGCTCCTTCCCCTACCCCATCACCTGCCTCTGCATCTAGGCTGGGACCACCCTAAATTAGGCAGCCAGCATTTCCCCCAGGAGGTTTTCAGGGACTCCAATGCAGTTGGCAAAGGAGAGGGGATCGATTAGGTGTTCCCTCGCCCCAGCAGCCAGCTGGAGAGGAGGGTTTGTGATGCCGACCAGCTTTGGTTCGGGAATCCTGCCCAGCCCCACTCTGCTGGGGAAGAAGTGCCCAGACCTGAGGCAGATTTTGGGGAGAGGCTGTCCCCATACTGCCATGGCAGCCCTGACCACCACCCTGTTGATGCTTGTCCAGCAGCGTGGGACCAGCTGGGGCTGGGGGCCCTGGTGGGGGGGTGCGTGTGTGCACGCCTGTACAAGCGTGTGCGAGCGTGCACACGTGTGCGCAGCCCAGACGGACTGCAAAAGGCAACGTTTTCAAGAGTGTGTTCCTACAGTGCTCATCGCAGCGGCGTGTGGAAGCTATAAATACTCCAATTCCAGGACAAAAATAGGGATATACACTCTGCTCCATCTCCAAAAGAGCCTCCATCGGGCAGAGAAGACGGGGCAGCGGCAAGAGCTGTCTCCAAAGCATGTCCCCTGCCCTGGCAGGACCGAGCTCGCGGTGCTCGGTGCCAGCCCGGGGAGGATGCCCGCTGGCCCAGGCACACAGCCCCTCGGTCACCACGTCCCTCTGACTTTGTGTGCCTGGCTGTACACATGTGCTCCACACGGGCCGTGTCAGCCGGTGGCAATCTCAGCCGGTGTGCAAATAAGCCGTCCCCGGTGGAAAAGGGGCCGTGGCTAGCAGATAGGAGAGCGGACAGCCCTGGGGGGCAATTTCATGGCTGGGGACAGTGGCTTGCTTGCTGCCCGCATCCCTGCTTGGCTCCTGGCCGAGGCGAGGTGCTTCCCATGCTGTTTTCCAGCATTCCTTCCAGCCAGGTTTGAAAGGACCAGCCAGTGGGAGGGAGCCCGGCAGCACCCAGCCCCGCCAAGCCCCCAACCTGGCACACACCCCAGGGACGCTGCTGGCAAACTGCAGCGCTGGGCGAGGTGTCACCTCCCGAAACTGCCACGGGAAGGCAAAAGAAATGGGGGAGCTTAGACCAGAAGCCCTCGGTGGAAGAGGGCAGCCAGGTTTGGGGGGGTTGTGGTGAATTCAGAAGACTGCCCCAAGTTCACCCTGGGGTCTGGGAGGCTGGATGGGTCTCAGCCTGGTGCTGTCCCCGCCGGTACAAGGACAGGGAGCAGGGCCAGCCCGTGCCTCCATCTGCCTGCTGGCAATTTTGGATACCGGGCACAGCGCGAGCAGTCTGGCGCGGTTGCAGGTGCATGCACTGGCCTCAGCAGCCCCCCAAAATCCTCCCTCCTCCCAGGGAAATGACCCACCATGCCCGCAGACAAGGCAAGGTGCAGGGAGATGCCCGGCCTCGCGTGCCTTGGGGTGGGCAGAGCAGCCACTGTACCTTCTCCGCCTCCTCCCGACTCATGGCCAGCGCAAGCTGCAGCTGCAGCTCCTCCTCGCCTGTCGTCTGGGGCCTCGCTTGCTCAAGGTCAGAGGCGAAACCGTGGGGACGAGGATGATGCTGGGAGGTAACAGAGGAAAAGGGGAAGAAGGAGTGTCAGGACTGGGGTATTTCGGGGAGCACATCAGCAGCCTCCCCCAGGCCCCCATCCCAAAGCTCACAGCTCCGCAGCGTGGCTTCCCCACGGGATGTAGCCCCACATTAGAGCTCCCTACCATGAACGAGCCGTGGGTTTAAGGCTTGGGGCACCGCCAGCTGCCACCACTGTTGGGGTTCACCACTGGCCCAGCCAAACCTCTGCCTGCGGCTCAGGACAGAGATGGGCTTCACCACCACCACCCCAAAAGGTGGAGGGGAGTGATGGGCACCAGGCGGGTGCAAACCAAATGCAACGCCTGCCGCCACCCCACAGCGAGCCCGAGTGAGCCCAAGCGAGCCGCCAGCAGCACTCACAGTTAAAGGAGGAGGGTGAGCCCCGCGCCCGGCCGTAGTCGTCGCCGTAGGGTGATGCACGGCGGCCGTAGGCGACCTGGTGGCTGCCGCTGCCCATGCCCTCGAGGGGCCATGCGCTCCTTGGTCTGCAGCGCGTGCGCCCGCTCCTGCTTCAGCCGCTCCTCGTCTTTCAGCAGCGCCATCACCTGCTTCACCTTCTCTCGGATGTTGATGCCCTGGTCCTTGCCATCGCGGTCCACGTACTGGAAGTCTTTCAGCGTCTGGATGGTGTAGAGGTTCTCCCGGCACTGGTGGGTCACCTTCTCGGAGCCGGTTTTGATGAGGTAGTCCAGGAGGGTGAGGGCTTTGTAGACGTGACGCCAGTTCTTGCCGCTGTCGTTCAGCCGCCGCCAGATCATGCCCATGACCTCAGCGGAAGGCCACCGTGTTGAAGGTGAGGTCGGCAATTTCCGACATCAGGGAGCTGGGGGGTCCCCAGGGATCATTGGAGGTGGCCTCCCGCACCTTGATCTCTGCCTCCGAGTAGTTGTGCACGATGTTTTTCACCTGCCGGCGCAGCGCCGAGGTCGTCATGGCTGTGCAGTGCCGGAGACCCACCGGTGGCAGGCAGGAACGGTGGAGAAGGGATGGGCGCTTGCGGCCACGGCCTCACCGGCGCCTGCAGCGGGGAACGGGGACACAGAGACCTCAGCACCACCCCGACCACCCAGACCCGTCCCCAGAGCCCTCAGCTGGCACCTGGGACACTCCTCAAGGTGGAAGTGCCCATCATCAGGGCATCAGGTGCACCGTGCCGGGCTGCCACTGCTCACTAACCCAAAGACGCGCAGGATGCAGCATGCTCAAGGGGAAAAAAATCTCTTAGCAAGCCGATACCCAGCACTGCAGAGCCGCCAAGAGATTTTGGCTCTGGATTCAGCAACATTTGGAGGAGATTCTACCCTGCACTTCTGCTTCTAAAAGTAACCACCTGAAAATGGCAGCTCCCTCCTCCAGATCCCAACTGTCTCAGCCCCACCATCCTGGCAAAGCTGGTTGCAGGCCCCCCAGTCCTCATGCCAGTCAGGGACTCCCCTGTAGCCCCAGATGCGCTATCTGTGGCCATACGCAGCCCCGCTCGCCCTGGCCGTAGCCCCAAGGCTCCCAGTGCTACCGAAGATGCGTCCTGCAAAACCAAACCCCCCGCGTGACTCAGAGCCTGCCGTGACTTACCGGCACTGGCAGCCGCTCGGGTGGGTTTTCCCAGCAAACTCGATAATTTTGCTTCCACGAGAGGCTGCAGGTACAGCAGCGCATGCTGCTGCGGGGGTGGCGAATTCGGGGTGCTAATGGGATGGATAATGCAACACCCCCCCCTGCCAAAAACCCCCGAGCTGCCTGAGCCTTCTCTGCACCCAGATCCAGGGCCAGGGTGGCATGGGCTGGTGCGCCCTGGTACCTCCCCGGCGGGCAGTGCCCATCCTTGGGACGCGCTGCTCCCAACGGGGATGCAAAATGACGCAGGTCAGTCTGGACCCATCTTCACGTGAGCCCATCACCACTCTGCCCCCTACTCCAGGCTAGTCCTGACCCCCACCTTCTCCCTGCATGGTGGGAAGACACCATTACCCTCATTTTATCAGAGGGCTAAGCAAAGCCCGGAGGCAGAGGCTGCCTGGAGCTGCCTTGCCCTCAGCAGGGCCGCACCGCAGGGCCACGGAGCTGGGCTGCTCCCAGACCTCCCACTGCGGCTGCAACAAAACTCACTGGCAGTTTTTCCCCGTCCGAGATAACGCTTGCGGGAAGAAGAATATCTCCCCTACGCAGCAGCGCCTGCGGACAGCGATTACTGGTTTCTGTCCCACCACCCACCTTGGGGTGCCGGTACCTCCCTGGACCGCAGTCACAGCGCTGTGTCCAGCCCTCTCCCGGCTCGGGACACCGCTCCCTCCCACTGGAGCTGGGCCGGGGCTGTGCCGACGTGCCCACAAGCCACGCACAGCACCCGCCACGCTCCTGTGCGACCCGTGCGACCGGTCTGGCACCTCTTGCTCCTGCGGGCCGATGGCCGGGCGCCCCACGGCTCTGCCGGCAATGTCCCCTGTGAGTCAGAGAGGAGCCTGGCACCGCCACGCTCACAGGCGGCTGAAGTTTCTCGAGACGCTTCCCTGTATCGATTCCCTTTCGCAATGCAGCCTGTCGCCACGGCCTTTGGATCCCGCCGGGAGAGCCCGCGGTGCAGACGGCCGCACCGTTGCCTGCCTGGCACAGAAACACCTCCGGGACAAGGGCAGCGACGCAGCAAAGTCCTCCAGGACTTGGCTCCGTGCTCTGCTTTCCACCAACACCCGGGCAGGAGATAAAGTCACGTTTTCCAAAGGTGCCACCGGCCTGGCAAACACCGGCAAACACCGGCAAACACCAGCACTCCTCATCCAGGGCAGGACAGTCCCTCCTGCCTCCAACAGGTCTCCTAGCAGAACAAACCCCAAGACCAGCGTGACGGGCTCCGGCAACGCTTGTCCCAGCCGGAGACCTGATGCCAGCTGGACTTCGCCCGCCACGAGATGGCCTGGGAAGCCTGCATGGGAAGGGATGGGAAGCCTGCATGGGAAGGGATGGGAAGCAGGGGCTGGGGCAGGGGTGAGAGGAGCGCGGCCCTGGCTGGAGCGCTGCCAGCGGCATTAAAGGCAGCAGAGGTTATCAAACACAATATTCCCCCCCCCTCGCCCCGGAATATAAAGGGAGTGAAACAGAAGCTGTGCGGGAGATAAGGCGGCAGCACCCGGCAGCTCCTATGGAATTACTGCAGTGACCTTGACCGAGAGGCTGCCAGGTGGGAGAAGGACACAGGGGTGCGGGGACAGGTCCCCATCGCCCCGCGGACCGGCGCAGGGGACTGCGGAGGCGAAGGGGGGGCGGCGGGAGGGGGGAGGAATAACATGGGGGGGGAGCAGGAGGGCATGGGGGGAGGCGGGGGGGGCAGAGGAGAGGAGGCGGGGGGCCGGGGGGGGTTAAAGCCTCGCTCCATCCCTAATCAGGTGCAGGGCTGGCAGGAGGGCGGCCCGACATGGAGGCAGCGGCGGGGAAAGGCTCCCGGCAGAGCCCGCGGCCCCACCGCCAGCTCCCGCAGCCCGCCCGGGGGCCGCACCCGCACCCGCACCCGCCGCGGGGCCCCGAGAGGCGCCGCGCCACCGGGCTGCCCCCGGGACCCGGCATCCCCCGGCCCGCTGCGGCCCGGAGTCCAGAACCTTCCTCCTCCTCCCCTTCCTCCCCTTCCTCCTCCTCCTCCTCCTCCTCCTCCTCCTCCTCCTCCTCCTCCTCCTCCCCCCGCAGCCCGGCTGCCGAGGGGCGCGCAGCCCCCGCTTACCTGCGCGGAGCGGAGCGCGGCCCCGCCGTGCCGGTGCCGGTGCCGGTGGGAGCGGGCTGGAGGCGGCCGCAGCCCGCCCGCTGCGCGCCGCCGAGTTGCCGGGCTGGCTGGGCAGGTCCCGGCTTAACCCCTTCGGGGCCGCCCGAGCCCCGGCCCGGCTCCTCAGCCCCCCCCCGCCCCCGGTGCGGTGCAGCGCGGTGCGGTACCGGCCGCGGGGGGCTGCGGCGCCGAGCCCCTGCCCCGCCGCATGCGGGAGGCGGGGATGCTGTAAATGCTCAGTCACTGCCCCTCGCTGGCAGCCAGCCAGGCGCTGCTTGCTGCTGCTTGCTTTGCTTTATTATTTTTTTTTTTCCTCCCCCCCCCCCCCCTTATTTTTAGACAGAAACCAACGTCCCCGCGCTCGGAAGCGGCTCCGAGGGATGCCGACCCTCCCCACCACGCAGCTCCCTCTCTGGTACCCAAGGCCATGGTTGCAATTTGGGTTCGTTAAAATTTTTTTGCTGGCATCTAAATTTGGAGCGGATTCTTCCCCTGCTCTGAACAGCTCCCGGAGCCTGGCTGGGGGAGAGAGGGAGGCATCAGATGACATGACAAAATAAGTCATGTCTCTCGATCTTTTCAATGCCACCCCCTCTCTCCCGGCCTCTGCCTTCCATTTTAATCACCGACAGGCCTTCAAGTATTACGGATATATATAATCTTTTTAATATCACTGACATTTTCCATAATGGAAAGCATCTCCTGTGTGCTGAGACATTCTGGATGGGGATCGTGCCTTCCTGCTGATGGTCCCGCTGCACAAAGCGCAGAGCTGAGGTTCATCTTGCCCCAGGCCCCCGCGCTGAAGGTCCTGCCTTGGGTGGCAGGAGAAGGCAGCGGGGAGGCCGCGTGCCTCCGAGGGCTTTGCAGATCTCATCAGCCTGACTTTCCCAACAGGCTCCGGCCGTGCAAGCTGAATGTGGATCTAGTCCCACTCCCAGCTGCAGCCTGCGAGAAGAGCCCTCCCAGCATCCAAACCCTCCTCCAGGTCAACCTGGAGAACATCCTGTTATCAAAAATGATGTTCTGTAACAATCCCAGCTCAGGTGGTGGGAGGCATTCTTCATGGTTGCCTAAGATCAAGGCCTTCCTCTTCCTCTGTTCCCAATGCTCCCAGTTCACCTGTGTCGGACGGCCAAGGCAGCCAGCTCGCCCCTCTTCAGGCATTGGCTTTTCGTAAGCAAAGTGAACCTCTCCATGGGGACACAACACGCTACGAGCGCAGCGGAGCTGTACAAACATGGGGTTTGCCAGCAAGGCTCTAAAGCTGATTTCCCTCAGCCCTGGCACAAGCTGGCTGCTCACCCAGACCCCCTCTGCCATTGAGAAGCCTCTGGAAAGGTGCTGTCACCTTCTGCTGGCAGCATTTTCCTACAATCCCCCTTCCCGGCCTCTCTAATAGTTATGGTGTCTTCAGGCGCCGACTCACGTGATGGGTTTGGTATGCAACTCCCAAGGCCAGGAAGGTCACTCACCTCGGTTATTTGGCAAACGTAACACAAATTATTAACGCTAATACAAATAATGCCCACGTTTGGGAGAGGAGAAGGAATACTCTCCTTGCCTGGCTGCTAGGACTTGGCATTAGAGGAACTGGAGCATCCACAAGTCCTAAGGACAGAACCCACATCTCACACCAGGCCTGTAAATAAGGGGTACATGTTTCTAAAGGTGTTCCGTGGAAGCCAGCTCTAATTCCACTGCAGTTCCAGTCATGGAACTGCCACAAATCAATGCGAAACGAAGAAAAAAAAAAAAAGGGCAGCTGGCTCAGAGAAAGCTGCAGCAGCCAGACAGCAGAGTATTGCACTTGTTGGCCCAGCACATCCCTTCCTGGGCGCTGCTTGTACCTTCTCCCTTGAAGACATTCTTGTCCAAGGCTGTAAGAGGCACTGGCAATATTTATGTCAAAAAAATAACTATTCAGAGCATTCAGGTTTGTTCTCCTTTGCAGAAGTTCTTATGCCACTCACCCTGTGCCACCAGGCTCCTCCCTTAGAGGGGAAGGAGGGACCAGCATAGGATATCCTTCCATGGTACCTGGCTAACATGAAACTCCCATCTCCCTGTTTTCGCATTAACAAGTTTTCCTGTGAGTAGATGTATACATGGAGTCTGGTTTCTATGGGCTGGACTGGAGGCATGGATCTCGTGAATGGGCTTTGCCATCTTGTAAGGTGAGGCTACCAAATAGAAGTATTCCTGCTTTTGAGACAATCACGTTGCCTCTATAATGTGCAGACTGCCTCTTGTCTAGAAACAGATGGCTTGAGCTGTTTGAGTTGGGCAGATTCACAAGCTGATAATCATCGCCAGGGAGGCAGGAGCTATTGTCAGAGCCTGTGAGACACACCCCAACTTCAGGCCTTTTTCCTTCTAATACTCCAAATGTTGCTGAAATTCTCACTACAGGAATGCTGAGCAGAGACATTCCCTTTGTGGGTTCATGCCCGCTAAGCCAGAGGAGGCTCCTGGCTTTCACAGAAGCCAAAGTGCTTCCCCGCACCCCAATAAGAGAAAGCATCTTGAAAGATGAGGGGCCTCACCTGGCCAGCAAAAAAAAAAAAACAACCAAAAAACCCAGCTGTGCTTTGCCATGGTACTGCCAGGAACCCAGGGGAATAATACGCTGTCTCTGGAGAGAGGGTATACGAGTTAAAATGAGAAAGCAAAAGAACACAATTCTGCAGAAGGAACAGTTATTTTACACTACGTGCAGCTCCGAGACGTGTGTCAGCGTGGCTGCCAACGTAACAGAGCACGTGCCCGAGGCACACGCCTGGTGCAACAGCGCAGCGATGTGCAGAACAGCAATGCTCAGCGTGGATATGCATCTGCTGCTTAAGAACCCCAATTAATAATCTACACTGATGTCATTTCTCTACAGGGCCAAAGCCCCTCCGGGGAATGCCGTCCAGCTGCTCTAGCAGGGAGACGGCACTTTACCGACATACGCCAGGTCTCTCTTCACGCCAGGTCAAGAGAGACCCTGCACCCAGCTCACTCTGCCGTGGAAACCTGCTCCGACCCAAGCCCAGCTGCAGAGCGTGCGACACTCAGACCTGGGATGCCTCCACAAAAAGCTCCATTCCAGCTTTGATGCACAAGGAAACCCAGGCAGAAAGCGGCGATAAGCCCAGACGCACACACAGGCTGACAGAGACAGGAGGGGCGGCTCCAACACAAGGCCTAACCATGCTCACAATATTTACAGCATGAATTTCACCCATTCTAACTCAAGAGTGATTAGTCTTGGAAGGAAGCAAGTAAGAGTTGGCTCAGAATGGGGCATAGGTACCGTGAGCTGGATGGAAAGAGAGGGGAAGATCGGCACAAGAAATAAACTCACGGGTGCAAAACCAGGCAGGGTGGCACACCCCTTAGGATAGCACGTTTTCACTGGGATCCAGAATGCCTCAGAGAAGCCTGCCATCAGCGAGTCCTGCGAGGAGACTGGACAAGTAGTCAAGAATAAGAGAAAAACTTGGATGAATTTTTCTTAGTTACTGTCCCGGGCTCATGAGTACAAGGGACACTCTGCTCACTCACCTGCTAGCCAAGCGAGATTGAGAATCAAAGAGTAAGACCTATCTCGTGTTGACTGGCGCTTTTAAAGTTCTTCTTCCTTAGCAGAAATGCCAGTGTTTTCTACTCTTAATGGTTTCTGAGGCTGTGGTATTTCTTGCCTTGTCTCTTCTTGGCAAGCGATCATCTGTAGCAGTAACAGGTGATCTAGCAATAGTCTTGCATCACAGCATGTCAGAAAAGAGGCAGCCCAGTATTTGTAATCAGTGCCTCACTTCATAAAGAAGAGTCTCCACTTGATCTGTGTAAATAACATTATTTATTTTTTTAAAATAAGTTTATTTCTAGTTACAAAGGCCTTCACTCTCCCATTTTAGAGCACCTTTTTTCTTTAGTTCCTCAAATAAAGAAACCATTTTGCTCACCATTGAATCCAGCAGCCCATAAACCTGCAGCAGAAATTAACAGAAGATAGTTACAGTGAGAACACATGAAGAAATCCTGATGATGAGACTGACAGAGAGATGGTTTCTCACGCACGCTAATGTATGGGCACACACACAACCACATAAAAGTGGCTGCTTCCTAACAGTGCTTAGCTCTAGTAATAACTTTTCTGGCTGTGAAGTGTGTTTAACATTATCTGAAATACAATTAATTCCGCTGATCTCTCAAGAGTCCGCAAGCATGCTAAAGACATCCCAGACAGAAATCCCGCATGTGGCTATGTGATGGCTGGACTGACATTAACAGATTCCAGGCTGGAATAAAGGACGTCTTACCTTGTATTTCACACTTACCTTGCTACAGAATTACGGACATATGTTTGTCAGTTTTCCAAGTTTAACGAAATGCTTACCTCTCCACCTAAGCTTCAATGTAAGCTTACAAGCAAAGAATAAAACCAAGAAACAAAGACAAACTCTGGTCAGACTCACTTCAATATAAAGTTTTTCCTGGTATGTCCCAAACAAAATAGGGTCCTCCTGCTCCTGAGGAGGTTCTACTCTATCTGCAGTTACAGCTTCCACAGGTTGCGCTCCCTCTTTCACCTCCTGCGATGAAGTGGAAGATTTCAGCTTTTTCTCATCTTTTACTTTGAACTTCCTGCTGCTTGGCTGCTCCTATTCAGGGATGGACACAAAAAAAAAAAAAAAAAAAAAAAAAAAAAGAGAAGTGACATAGGTCAGAACACCTTTCAGATTGCTGTAAGATGCACCTCCCAGAAGCAGCACCTCTTTCACTGGATTGGAAATCAGCTCAAGCTCAGAATATGCAACCTCAGAATGGATCACACTGTCCGCAGCATTTAGGTTTCAACAGACATCCCAACACATACCTCTTTCTCTTTCCCCACTGTCTTTGTTGTTCTTTTTTTGCCTTCTTTATCCTTACCACCAAATGACCTTCTCTCTTCTTTCCTAATGGTTATTTTGTCTTCCTTTTCTCCTTTTATAGGTTGCTTTACTTCCACTACAAAAGAAAGAATTTTTATTACCCAAAAGCAAAATTTTCTCATCCAGAAAGACAAGCCCACCGCACTCACGCAGTGGAAGTACGTTACTTTTGCAATGTATTTTCCTCTTTTTATTAATCTGAGCTATACTGCACTGAAAAACAATACCTTGAAGAGTACTTTGTTTAAACAAGGAATGAGCAGATCTCAGATGTATATCAGAACAAGCCTGTAAAACAGCTAATAGTGAGATAGGGTTTTCTGGGCTAGTCTGCGTGAAAACCATGGCTCCATCTAGCTCAATTAAAAGGCTTATTTGTGTGGTGGGTTTTCAGTGACACCAAACCACAGATCACAATTAGTATCACACAATCTGCCATTTTTTCTGATGCGTTTTCTTATAAAAGCTTTCAGGGGGAACTGCTGAAGTTACCATTTCAGCACATTTTCTGGATTTCCAACAGTCCACAGAAACCAGTTGCTGTGCTAGAACTACCATTTACCTGTTTCCTCTGGAACATCTACATAGGTGTCCTTCTCAGGCAAGCCAAGCAGGGATCTCAGCTTCAGAGAGTGACTCACCAGACCATCAATTGTTTCACGCCACAGCTGGAGACTGAGAAAAGTATCAGACTCAGAAGGGAGACAAGTACAGCAACTGCCACCTCGGCTTAGCCTGTGCCCAGGAGTGAAGGTACCTCACAGCTGAGAGCTGCTCTGTCCAACAAGACCAATAAAATAGCACCCACCATCTAAAAATCTGTGCAGATGGAAGCTAAATGACTTTCCTCATGTTTGAGTCCTCTGAGGTCTCAATGGTTTGCAAATCAATGGGCTCATATGGACCCATAAATATTACTGTGAAACTAGATCTGCTCTTCAACATGACACATGTTGGTACATCAGCATCAACCTGCTCTCTGTGTTTACCAAGAGGAACCTGCATCCTTCTAATTTAGAAGCAACTAGACGCTGTTGATATGTTTACAGTCTGAAAGCCTGAGCAAAGAACAGAGAGACTGTATGAGGGAGGATACAGTTGTCTGCGTAACAGGGTACAGAAAATTACCCAAAGGTTTCATAAATACAGACTAGAATAATCTTACCAGAAATAATCTTGTATACTCCCCAAAATTACATGAATTTAAAATTCTAAACTTATTGCCAGGAAAAAAAAAAAAGGGAAGAAAAAAAGGCATTTGGGTCCTAGACAGCTGCTACAATTAATCTATTAAAAAAAGAGTGTAAAGGCGACTTCTAGACCTCATATAATTACATGCGCTCTGAATCACAACACTTGCAACAGAGCGTGCTAAGGCTGTTGATCACACGATACATTTACAAGCTTTATCTTGCAAAGGTAACGCACCAGGTTTGATACAAAAGGTCTGACTGAGTTGGCCTCTGTTCAACACACAGCTCCAGTGCTGCCTGACTGAGCTGGGTCAGTGCTTCTTCTCGCTGCTCCTCCTTGGGGATTGACTTTATAGCCTGACATGAGAGAAAACACAGGGTCCGTGGAGCGAATGCTTCTTAGTCTTCATTCCCAGTCCGTGGACCCTGAACTCAATGGAGCACACCATGTCTCTCTTCCCAGACACCAGTCTGAAACCAGGTTGCACTGGGCACTTACACACCCAGGCGTGGCTTCCTATATGGCTGGGATCTGGCCAAGGTGCACAGGCAACCTAAGATCTGGGGAGCAATCCCAGACCCCCCAGTTAGACTGACAGTAAGCCCCTTTGCAACATCACAGGTGTGCTCGAGAACAGGGATTCTAGCAAGCTAAAAGGCCCTGAAGTAAAGATTACTTATAAAAGCAGCAGAGAGATTTCCAAGAGAGCACTACAGAAAAACTCTGCTGACAGAATCCAAACCACTCTTGCTTTAATCTAGGGAGGTCTGTACTTTATCCACAGCCTGTCATGAGTGCCCCCTTAGTGCTCTGATGAATAGGAAGGACTCTCCAAGGAGAGGAGCCCTTGGGGAAGCCACAGGAGGCTGTAGGATTAGCCTGCCCCCCGCATTCAGTCCTGGGATGACAGAAAGCTAATGAGGGAAGAGCTTAAAATATCTATTACGTTGCCTGGTTCTCTTCTTCATACAACAGCCCTCATAGCCTCTCTTGGGAGTCTCTTTACAAGAGCACTGAGGGTGTGTTCAGCAGAGCTGAAGTGCTTTCCTGCGACACACATCACAAATCATCTCAAACTCACAGCACACTGGAAGCAGACCTTTGGGTGGGCTCACACTGGGGTAGGCCAGGCTATTTGTAGGGAAAAGAAAACACCATCAGCTTGTCATAGCACTAGCGGGAACAGGAGTGACCACCTGCTTAAAGTCCTCGAAGGAAAGGTTCCATCCTGAGGGGCCTGGTTCTTCCTCTTCCACATTCGTCATTTGACTCAGAGCCTCCTCTAGCGTGTTCTTCCAACCCGGCACCTCTGTAGTGCTGCTCTGAGCAGGGAGAGCCTCTGAGGTACTCTCCTGGTACTGCATGTCCTCCGCAGTGCTCTTCTGGCCCGAGGGCACCTTCTCCTCAAAGGCTGAAGGAACAGTCATGTGCTGTCTCCATAGTTCATGCAGCTGCTTTACCACTCGATGCTGATAATGCAACTGCGATAACGGGGAAAAGGTAGACAGTGAAACGAGCTATGCCTTTCCTCTACAAACCCAATTGTTAAAGCTACCATGGCAGACCTTGCCAGCCTCCAGAAACCCAGGGACGCACCAGCCCTATGGGTCTTCCCTCCCTGCTACTTCAGTTGTGTAGCCCATCAAATAGCAAACTTCACCTCGGGATTCTTCTGGTGGAACAACTCTTCCTCTGTGACATAGGCACCCACAGGAGATGGGGTGCGCTCTGGGGTCCGAATTTGGACAAGAAGTTTCTTCAGAATCTCTTCTACTATAGTAGCACCTTCTCGAGCAGCCAGGTCACTCTGAGGCACCACAACAAGAACAGTAAGTATGAGTCCCCGTTCCAAATACGGACACGCAAACAAATTCACACCCACCGCATGGATATGTTATATAGGGTTTCATGGACAAGAATAACTGCAAACCCCGCTAAGCGGAGGAATACTTAAAACAGCTTTTCAAACAAAGCCCACAACCCCCCCCCCCATACTATACTTTCCAAAGCGTAGTATAATTTTCAATTTATACCTTAACTGATATCATACTGTACGACACATAACCCCATCCCCACTAAGTAACCAATGAAATCCCTTACTGGCAGAAAATTCATTCTTTAAAAGAACCAGTGTGAACAGTTTAGGAGACCCAATCATGTCTTTATTAACAACATTACAATAGACGGCAGAGTTCTTCCATTTTATTTAGCAAACCTGCTCAAGTATATACAGATGTTCTGTAAATCAATAATCATCTCACTCTCAGCCCTAATTGCACAGCAATAAAAATACCATGTCATCCACTCCCACCCTTATTCTCTATTTGCATATTAAATTCAAAGCTCACAGTTACCCAGTTACATGCTTGGTTACCTCCAGTTTCTCTCTGAGGTCAGCCAATTTATCCTCGTACACAGCAATTCCCCAAAGGGTCACCTGCAGCAGAGCTCCTCCTAATAACAGAGGATGTGTCCTAAATTCCCAGGACTCGCTGAAAATGCCTGCTCTCTCTGACTTGAAAAGAAAGGAAAACTTCCTAGTTTCCCTAGGCAAAATTACACCTGAAATAAGAGAGAAAATGCATCGGTCTGCGAGAAACCACCTGGTTAACTTGACCCTTTTCCAACCCCACCCCAAGTGTCCTTATCTCTGTACGAGACTCTTTCCCCATAGCTTAGCTAGTTAGCCAACCTCATCCAGCTATGTTCTTCCTTCCAGATTTACTCCCAGTCAGCATGTTACTGAACTGGTGTTATTTCCACTGCACGCTCCTTTTACAGCAAGCTCAGTACTCTCTCTGGCAGATTGTGCTCAGTTTGCCATCAGAAAATGATTCACTTCTCAATATTCCACCCATTTACGTTCAGAGTAGGAGCAACCTCCTTTCCTTTAAGTCCCATGAAAGGGATCTGCCTCGCACACCTCTTTTGGTGTGAGTCAGCTCTGACGCCCAGGGTGGCCTCCTAAGGAGAATCATCCAACAGGCTTGCTCTGCCATTAGTCAGACTCAGCATCTCCGACAACTCCTGAATATGTGCTCTCTGGTCCACGTACAAAGGTCTCCAAGATCAGCAGCTCTCATACCTGGTCTAGTATCAAAGTAAAAACACTGCATCCTCTTCCCCTCGGTTTCTCTGGAGGGAATCTGCTGGGGAAGCCTCATCCAGTTATACCAGATGGCAGCTGTGCCATCATTGCTCACCGTCAGGGAGCTTTCAGCTTTCTCACCAGCCAAAGTCTCAAAGGTGAGCCGGGCAGCAATGCCAATTTCATCCTATAAGGAAGAGGAAAAAGGCAAAGATAACAATTTCTACTCTATCTGGCAGGATTTATCTTGCCTGAAGTCATACCACAAATAACTTGTAAGGCAGGTCCAATGAAGTGGCCATTATAGAGAGAGCGCCTATGAATCTGAGCTTCACACCACAGAGAGAGCAACCCCTGTTTTCTACATCTCTCCAGAGCAAACGTAAGGATACTCTATTATGTTCAGAATAAATCCCCCATTCTCTGGCCTGGGAGTGACACTCATTGTACAGCTGTGACTTGGGAACTCAAGCAGGCTTAGCTTGACTAAACAATAAAAAGCACACAATTACCCTGCAAGAGGTGCTGCAGTTGATCCAACGAGCAGGCTGCCCACAGAAATCTAAAGATGGACCCAGTACTGCTTCTGGAACCACACTGGGGTAGTCCCTTAAGGAGTCACTGCTAAAGAAAACAAAAGCCAGCGTTTTCCTGGAGTGAAATTCACTTTCAGAGAGGGGAGAACCAGAGGTGATTTACAAGATCCTGTAAGAAATAATCCCGACTAATGCTTTTCCACATAGTCATCTCTTTAGGGGCAGAGCCCTGCAGATGTGGTAAACTCCAGCTAACGACTTGTCACTATCAAGGAGGACAGGACAGCCAGAACATTAAAGAATGATACCTGCCTAAGGAAGGCTGAGGGTTCATGACTGAATAAGGAGAAAAGGCCCTCAGGTTGTGTCCATTACACATAGACAGGACAGGGACAAAAGGCAAATTGATGATGGAGGTGGAAGGCTGGAAAAAGACAGCCAGATGGAGGTAATTTAGAGCAGAATCCCCACCCTGTCTAATGTAAGCTCTGGAGTCACACAGAGGGAAGACTGGAGGAAGGGTCTCAAAAAAACCTTTTCTCTGATTTTTGCTCCTTAGGCATGAGCCCCCAAGGCACTAGGGAACTGCTTGATTCCTAAATCTGGTGACTTCAATATTAGAATATGCCTTTTATTGTGCCCCAGTGGAGAAGACTCTGTGTTCTGGATAAGGATGGTGAAGGATACCCTTACAGACTGATGGTACATACCCAAAATTCTTTATTTCTGTCTTGAAGTAAAACTTACAGGGTTTCAGACTCTTCAGAAGCCCTGGAACGTGGAAAAGACTCTGTTGAGACAGATGTGAACGGCTGCCCTTTACCAATCACCTCCAGTCCATCCAGATCCTGGACATACAGAAAAAAGACCAACTCACAATTTCTCTTTTTATATAGAAAGGAGGTTAAAATACCAGACAAATATACCAAGTCAAGTAAAGTGAAGTTGATAAATCTTGCTCCTATGATGCTTTTTAGAGGTATCCAATGAACATTTAAGGGACACAGGAAGGTACCAACTCTGTGTCTCCCAAGAACCGTAGATGACTGCACTCCCCACTACAAATGATGCATGGATGTGAAAAATCTCCTTCACACACGTTTCTCATCCCCAGAGCCAGGTTTCAGAAAGAAAAAGGTGATGTTTGTTCAGTTTTTAGAAGGAGGGGCTACCTGCCTTCAGATTATTTCAGATGCATGTCTTCCACATGGGTAAGGGTGTCTTCCTTCTGCCCTGAGGCACTAAATGAAAGTCCTAGACCAGTATCTGGCAGGATTTTTTATTGTCTAGCTCTTGGCAGCTGCACGCTGCTGGTTCAGTATCCTGTTCTGAGACTCCTAGCCCACTCCATGCAATACATAAGGAGGCTAGACAACTCTTTCATGGGTGTGGCCCTTTGGAAATGGGGGAACTTCCAAGATAAGTACTGTGGGGCTAAGTTTTAGATCCCTAATGCTTTTTCAGATCCAGTCCTTGGCAGTTTTACGTTACTCTACAGCATCTGACAAGACATTAGAGATGCAAAGAATGTCCTTGCTCCTCTAGTCTTACCGGCTTATAAAAATCTAGCTCCTCTAGGATAGATTTTAGCTCCTGCCGTCGCTGTTTCAGGAAAAGACTCTTATCCCAGGTTAGATGGAAAGGGATCCTCTTTGGAGGCTTCAGACCTGTGGAAACACCCATACAAGAGCTCACTGTCTACATACCCACAGAATTTCACATTCTGCCACACTTTGGTCTCAGGGTGTTTTAAAGAGGAGGTCCAACAGATGACTGGGAAGTAGCTTGTGCTGCAGCTGTCAGAAGGGACAGCTATAACGTGAGCCTCCGTACTCACAGGAGTCACTATGTCTTTCTGCTGCTCCCTCCACACTTGTACCCCATTTCTGTGGAATCACCTCTCTGCAATGTTCCCTTACCCATTTCCATGAGGACAGTGTGGGGTTTCCCCACATGAGTGACTGGCTCTGGGTAGCCACGTTCTCTCTGAGTCAGTGTGATCGTCAGACCGGTGAGTTCATCGCCAACACGTTCAGGCTGGCTCCAGAACTCGCTTCCTCTTCGGTAGCCCTAGGGCAGAAAACAAGGCTCCCACTGACACTTTCAGAGGAGTACGGCTGCCTGCTATTTTCACAGGGACTAGAAGCTAAAAAGAAGAAGGAGGTCTAACTCTGCTTATACCGATATTTTAAAAGTCTATAAATTATCACTTTCTGCAGAGCAAGCCAAAATTTCTATCAGGCTGCTGTCAAAGACAAAAGAAGAACTTTCTTCTCTCTAGTGGTACATGAAGTTTGAATGATATTAAAATAATGCCTCACACAAATGCAAATTCTTTGATAGTGCTATAAATGTAAAAAAAAGAATTTTAACATAGGATAGTCTCATAATCCTCCTGACTTACCCATACCCCTTTCTCCATGGCAATGACTAAAATTCGAGCCTGAAGCTATCAGATCTTTCTGTCCCTGGAACAGCAATTGTGGCACGTCCCCATGCCACTTCCCAGTGCATGCCAGTTTTTGGTGATAATCAAGAAATGGCACTCGCCTGTGTACAGCAGTTCGTTAGCAAGGAGCCAAAGCACACCACCGCTTTCCTCTAACTACTACGGACAGCACAGTTTATGGTTTTAGTTTTAAAGTCACCGAAAGCTCTGCTTGCATACTAGGCTGAAGGACTTAAGAGTGGCTTTGATAAATATCTAATGACAGATCTTCAGAGATGTTACTCACAACACCATTGTCTTAGCTCTTTCACAAGAACAGAGCAATCAAGATGCAGAGGAAGTGGGGCTCTCACCTTGCCAGGAAGCAGGGCAGGGAGACTCCGGTCAATGAGGTCACGTTCTTCCTGGATTTGCCTGTAATCCTCTGAGATGCTCATCAGCAATTCATTCTCTGGCCTCTGAAGAATTTCTATAAAGAAGGAATGTCAAATCATTGGTGCCGCACTTCTGAGCTTACCCTTCACCAGTGTAACCCCCTTACACTGTCCCCCACCAAATCCACTCTCCTTCCCCCAGCCAGAACCACCAGCTCACCTCCCTACAGGATCCACGGCCACTAGCACTAGCAGCGTGGGGAGCTCTGAGAACATGGAAGTAGACTGCAACGGCAATAGTACTAACCCCGGTCGGCTATGGACATTACAGTTTGTTGTGGTGCCATCAAACTCCCCCACCTGCACACAGAATTTCACAGAACAAGGCCTCAGCTTTTCTCACCTCCTAGATATTTCTCCTGCTTTTTCCTGATTGCCATATTGCGGTGCCAGTTCTGGAGAGCTTTGTGCTCTGCTGGTGGGGTCTGATGAACCTTTTTCTTCTTCTCTCCTCCATGTTCCTCTTTTAAAGCTGCTGCAGTAACATCTTGACAAGAAACCTCAATAAAATCTGCTATCTGAAGAGAGAGGAAGTGTTAAATTAACCTCTCTATGCACACACTGCCACCACAATGAGAATGGGAGAGGGGAGGAGAAAAGAATTCTTTAGACTGACAGTGCTTTTACCTTATCACTCTGAGAGGAACAAAACCAGAGCACTAGGAACACACTCAGAAACAATGGAAGGATTTATCTGAGTAATTAGACTCGAGCAATGGCATTGCTGCAACACCAGCTCTTCCCTTGCAAGCCTGACGCCATCAGCAGACGCACATATGGAAGAGGAAGCCTCTGTAATTCTTCCTTCCATGACCTCCTCCTGCACACAGGACTTCAAAACCTGCTGGTGCAGTTTCTCTGAAGGCAAGCCCTCCCTGCAGAGTATGATGAGGCTGGGAAAACCACACCTCAGGCCTGACCCGTTCCTGATAGGTGCTGAAAAGCATCAAAAGGTACTGTAGGCACCACACTCCACCTCTAGAAAAGAGCCGCATGGCAACATTTTTGTAACTTTATAAACCAACCTGAGTGTTTCCTCTGGCCAAGGCTTCCATCTTGAACTCCTGGAGACTTCCCAAAATGTGATGGGGGAGAATCTCTTCACAGCCATCATCAAACAGTCCTGGTCCTACAACACACATGCAAAAAAAACAACCCCAGAGCCAGGTCACTAAAGCTGGGCTTAGCAAACCCAAAACCCAAAGCTAAGGGGTGAAGTTTAACCCTACCAGAAAAAGTCAGTGGTTCCCTGGGTGCCTTTAGGAAAGTAGGATATGCTACGAGGAGATGTGCTGCCTTCTTTGTCTCTTTGGGTCGGTATTTTCGAACGAGGTATTTCCTCCTAACTGGAATTCTCCCAGCATCATGGGGAAGGTGTGGAGCATGGAGCTTCAGAAAAATAAACAGTCACACTGCAATTAGGTACTTACTGACTCATCTTCATTCCGTCTGAGCCTTCTAGGATACACAGAGAAGTCGTATCAGTACAGGCTGTTCCTCCCCTAAGAGGCATGTTACACAACTGCGGAGATATCAGCTTAGTTACTGTCTTACTCTTCTGGACTCTGCTTTATAACTGGGGCAGGGAACAGAGAGTTTTAAATCACTTTCCCAATAGTTTTCTCCTGTGCCACTCGGTGTCAAATGCTTCCAGTCCCAGAGTTGGACCCGAGTTTTGGAAGGGATGCCGTGATAGTTACTAAACAATTTAGACATCTTATTAGACCAGAAGGTTAGAAACGTAATTTTGAAGAGGCAGATGACTTATTCTTCCACTTGAAAAGACTGTGTAAGGATCCACAATCCTTTACTTTTAGCAACGAAACCTGATGATCTGACAAGTCATCAAAAGCAGGATAGACAAAACGGAATGAGAACTGAACTCCAAGAGTGGAGTTTGGTTTAAGTAAATGGACAGCACTCTCTGTTAAACACACAAAATGAAAGGAGAGCATCAGTTAAGGTAGCTGTTTCTATCAGTAAAAATACGTACTTTCTCCAGGTCCTCCACCTTAATTGCAAGCGCCTGGATGTCATCTCCTTGCAGAACACACGAAAAGGGCTCAGGCTCTTCTGCAATTGTTGAGGAGGACAGTTCATGTGTCTTTTCCTTCTTGTCTGAAAAACAGATGAAGAGACCTCCTCTTCAGTCTCCCAAGGAAACCCCATCTTCCTCTTTCAGCCTGGTTATTCTTTTCCAGCTGAGCTATGTTTTGTTGTTTTTTTTTTTTTTTTTTTTTTTTTTAAGGTTGCACAGAACAATTAAATTCAGCATCTCTTATAATTAGGTCAAACTCTGAGAAGCCACTAGGACCAAAGTGGGTCACTAGGATTCAACTGTCTCACGCTTTATTCTAGATGAGAGACAATGGATGAGATAAATACAGCCTGTGCTTCCCGCAGGTAGAACAAGCTCCTGGGAAGTTTCCTACTCCAGCTGCAAGCGCACAGCTTCCCTGCACAGCTGCACTACACTCACTAAGCACAACTCAGATAGCAAGCCATTGGATTTTCAGAAGCTCCTAAATAGCAAACCAGCTCTTAAATAGCAAACCCCCTGCCCAGCCGGGCACAGGCCAGCACTCCTCGGCCCAGGCCGCCACCAGGCAGGGCCGCAGCTGAGGCAATCCCACAGGGGATTTGTTTCTCCCCTTATCCTTAACCTGAAAGTCCCTCCAGCTGGGACTGGCTCCGTGACCGACGTGGCATTATGCAGCCTTTCCAGGTAACAAAACAAAAAACCAAATAGTAACAGAAAAGGGGGGGCCACTGCGTGGGGAAGGGGCCGTTTACGGTGGCTTCAACGCACGGCTCGGGAGCGGTGGGGACCCCCAGGCCGCGCGAGCAAGGCCCAGGCCGCGCCGAGGGCACGACTCAAGCCCGGGGCCCGGCCGCCAGCCGCCGCTGCCCTAGCCGCGGCCCCCGTTGGGCCGTACCCGGGGGGGTGGCGGGTCGGGGCTCCCGCCGGACCGGCCCGGGCCCCCAGCAGCGCCGCCGCATCCCGCCGGGCCGCTCCGCGCCCGGGCGCCATGGCAACGCCGCCCAAACACCACCGAGAAGCCGCCCGCGCCGCCTAGAGAGGCGCCTCCCCCCGCCCCTCTATGGCACCGCTTCCGGAGGGCGGGACGGCACCGCCCACTGCGCGCAGGCGCCAGCTGCCCGCCCCGCTGCGGCGGAGTTCTGCTGCGCATGCGCAGTCCCACAGCGGCCTAGCTGGGCCTGCAACGCCGAGCACCGGGGCCTGCGGGGCCTCCAGCGCCCGGGGAGGGGCCGCCCGCCGGGCCCTGCGCCCAGGGGGAGCCGCCCCCACTCCAATCAGCCCCTTATCCAGTGCACAGTTCTTGCTTTTTATTCTCCACTGCCACCGCTTACAACCCCTGCGAGCCCGGTGCGCCCCACGGCCTCGCCACTGGCCCTGTCCCCCGTCGGGCTCCTCCTCGGGGCTCCGCTGCCGCAGCCGGGTGCAGCTCCCTGTCGGGGGTGCACCGGGGCGGCTGGCAGGGCCCAGCAGCGCTGCAGCTGGCAGAGCAGGTCGGGCAGCAGGGAGTCCAGCAGCGCCAGGCCCTCCCACGAGCACCGCAGGCCGCTGGGGAAGAAGTGGCGGCTGAGCCCCAGTGCTGCGTGGGAGCCCTTGGCCACCACGGCACCCCCGGGGCTCACCCGCCATCCAGGACGAGCCAGCCTTGCTGCTGTAGATCCTTCGCCTCCCCCAGCGCCCCGAACACGGCCTCCAGGCTGAGGTGGGGTGAGAAATGCCCCCAGCGCTGCACGCCGGTCATTAGCAGCAGGTTGTTAGCAGCAGGTCGATGCTGGGGTCCCCCACGCGTGGCTCCTCACCTCGTGTGTGACACCCTCGTCTGTGCGCAGCCCCAGGGCGAGCACCTCCTCCAGCCTGCGGGCACATGGGGAGCTGCGGGGCAGCACGGCAGGGGAGGGGGCATGAAGGGGGGGGGCTGTACTCACTGCTCCAGCGGGCTCAGCACCACCCGCCTCCTGGTGCCGTGCCCCCGGCTCTGCACCTCCCGCATCCAGGCGTCGGGCTCCAGCGTCTGGACACGGGCCTCCCGGCTGTGGCCGCCCTCGCCCCATGGCACAAACCGCCCGTGTGCCCCTACAGTGGGGACACACACACACAACGGGGTGCAGGGGGCACACGTGGCCACGCACATGCCCCCACCGGTCCCCCCGTCACCCCAGCTTACCCGGCCCCACGCCAATGTACTGCTCGGCCCGCCAGTATGAGAGGTTGTGGGTGCTGAGGGCGCCCTGGGGGAGAGGGTTGCATGGGGTGAGGGGGGGCTGAGCACGACGGGGGGGTGGGATGGCATGTGGGGGCACGGCATGGGGGGCACCCCACCTTCCTTGCAAAATTGGAGACCTCGTAGTGCCGGAAGCCAGCGGCCACCAGTGCGGTGCGAGCAGTCTGGTACATGTCAGCCAGGAGGTCCGGGGGGGGTGCGGGCAGGGGCCCCGCCGAGACCTGCGCTGCCAGCACCGTGCCCCGCTCCAGCGTCAGCTGGTACAGGGAGACGTGGTCATCGCAGAGCCCCAGCGCTGCCTCCAGCGTCCGGGCCCAGGCGCCCTGACTCTGCCCCGGCAGCCCAAAGAGGAGGTCGATAGAGGTTCGGCCGGGGAAAAGCCGCCGCGCCGCTTCCACGGCCACCCGCGCCTCCGCCGCCGTGTGCTCCCGGCCCAGCAGCTGCAGCTCGGCGTCGTCCAGTGACTGCGGAAGGAGCGCAGTGGCAGTGGGGGGCACGGGGGGCTGCAGGGGACGGGACGGGACGGGGGGAGCCCCTCTCACCTGGACGCCAATGGAGAGGCGGTTGACGCCGGCCGCCCTGAAGCCGGCGAGGTGTGGCGTGCTGGCAGAGCTGGGGTTGGCCTCCAGCGTGACCTCGGTGCCGGCAGGGAGGCGGGCAGCCTCTGCAATAGCCTCCAACACTGCTGCGACAGTGTGGGGGCTGGCCAGGCTGGGGGTGCCCCCGCCGAAGAAGACAGAGGTGACGCTGTAGGGCAGAGGGTGGGCAGGCGGTGGGCAGGTGCCAAAGGGCCCCGCGCCCCCGCTGTGCACCCCCCATGCACCCACCTCTTCACCTGGCTGAGGCGGAGCAGGGTGCGTGCCTCCCGCACCAGGCAGGTGCGCACGGCCGCCTCGTCCACCACCGGCACCACGTACTTGTTGAAGTTGCAGTAGGAGCAGCGCTTGCGGCAGTAGGGCCACTGCGGGCACGGGGCACCGTGGGGGATGGCTGCACCCCCACCCCCAGGCACCCCGCTTTTGGGGGGGGGACACACACACAGCCCCAGCCCCATGCACAGGCCCCAGCACTCCCCACCTGCCCTGCGGGCACAAGGCGTGTGCCCCATGGGTGCCACCTTTCACGTGCACGGCTTGGGGACCCCCTCAGCACCCCCTACACATACATGGCAGGGGAGCCCCCCGTGTGCCCCGTGACATGTGTGAGGCTGGGATGCCCCCCACGTGTGCAAGCCCCGGGGTCCTGCATGCACCCCCGTGTGCAAGCCCCAAGGTCCCACATTCACCCCGCAATGTGTGCAAGCCCCAGGGTCCCTCCCCTCATATGTACAAGCCCGGGGTCCCCGTGCACCCCCACATTTGCAAGCCTGGGGTCCCTCCCCTCATGTGTACAAGCCCGGGGTCCCCGTGCACCCCCACATTTGCAAGCCTGGGGTCCCTCCCCTCATGTGTACAAGCTCGGGGTCCTGCATGCACCCACATGTGTGCAAGCCCCAAGGTCCCACGTTCACCCCCCCATGTGTGCAAGCCCCGGGGTCCTGCATGCACCCACGTGTGCAAGCCCCAAGGTCCCACATTCACCCCCAATGTGTGTAAGTCCCGGGGTCCCCGTGCACCCCCACGTGTGCAACCTGGGGTCCCTCCCCCCATGTGTGCAAGCCCGGGGTCCTGCATGCACCCACGTGTGTGCAAGCCCCAAGGTCCCACGTTCACCCCCCAATGTGTGCAAGCCCCGGGGTCCCATGTGTGCCCCCACTCGTGCAATCCCGGGGTCCCCGTGCACCCCCACGCGTGCAAGCCCGGGGTCCCCCGCTCACGTGCACGTAGACCGCGGCTGTGGCGGGGGCGGCCGGTTCCGGGACCAGCTCCGGGACCGGTTCCGAGGCAGCACCCGGTCCCGGACCCCGTCCCGGGCCGCCCCCGCCGGGCCGCGCCGCAGCGATCGCCGCCGCCGCCACCGGCCGCCACCCCCGCGCCGCCATCGGGCCCCGCGGGCTGCGGCCCCGCCCCGAGGCGGGCACCGAGCCTCGCCCGCCGGCCCCCGGGGTACGGCGGTGCCGGGGCGGCGGGGGCAGAGCCCTTTGCTCTCAGCGGGGTTGCGCGGGGGATGTCCGCGGGGGATGCCGGGGCCGGTGTCCTCCCCCGGTCCCGCCCCGGGCACAGGGTCCCGCCGAGGCTCGGGCACCCCCGGGACCTGCCCCGGCACCCGCTTCCCCCGGCGGCCCCGCCGAGGCTGGAGGAGGGTTTTCCCGTTCAGGGGCTGCTCAGCGTTTCTGCGAAGGGAGCCGCGGCGCGACTCCACGCAGGGTTGTGCAAACCCAGCGCTGACGGTCCCCGACTTCATTCTTTTCCTTAATTTACGCTATTAATAGCCACGGAGAAGTGAGAAATGCCTATGACAAAAGCCATGGCCACAAATTCCTGTTTCCAGGCCAGGAGCGGGTAGTTCGGAGTAACCCACCCCTGACTCAACCCTCCCAACCCTGGGAAGAGCCCCCGGCTGCCGGGAGTTTCCGAGTGGGCAGCGAGCGCTATAAGAGCGGGACGCGGGTTGGGAGAAGGCAGAAGGCCTGGAGCCAGCCCGCAGCCCCACGCCGTGAGGCCATGCTGCCAGCCACGAGGGTCAGCCATTCCCCTCCGGTCAGTGCGCGCGGACAGGGCTGTGTCGTCCCGGGGAGCTGGGGAGGCATCCTGGCCAGCGAGGGATGGATGGGCCCTTGGAAGGGGATAGCAGGGAAAGCTTCCTGGGCACCCAAGCTTTGGTGGGGCTCAGACCCATGGAGAGCGCAGCACTGCTCCCAGGACACAAGGGAGGGAGGGATGGGGCAAGGGGAGCCTGTACCCCGCTGTGCTGACTGTGACTGGTGTTCGCTGTGCTTCTCAGCAGTGTGTCTACACCCGCAAGCCTGGGCTGACATCACCTTCGATTCTTACCAGCAAACCCCCAACGGTGGTGAGTACATGGGGCGCTTCTGGGCAGCACAGGGGCTGGGCAGAGGGTGGAACCAGAGAAGCTCCTCTCACTGCAAGCCTGTCTCGCAGCTGGGTTAGTGCTGCAGGAAGCAAAGGAAGGTAAAAAGTCCTTCCCTGGACATCAGACCTAGGGGTCCACTGCATCCCCAAGGTCCTGGCTGCAGGTGCTGTAATGCAGGTAATGGTTCCTCCTCCAGGAAGGAAGGTTTATAAGGATCCTAAAACCAGGGTAGGGAAGAGACATGAGTTTTGCTTGCGCACATCCCACTTACTCTGGGGTAGGCAGAGGTAAAGCCAGTGAAACTCGCTGACACCAGCCCCAGGAGCAGTTTGGGAACGGTGGAGGAACTTGCTGGAGAGACATGGTATAGGGAAAGGGTCTGACACAAACCATCCCATGTTTTGGTTTTTTTCTTTCAGAAAGCAGGCACGAACTGTGGGCTTGTTGTCCACTTGGTCTGCTTCCATGGGTAGAGCCCACAGTCCAGCTGGGAGATCCAGGATCGAGGCCTCGCTGATGCTTCACCTCCCTCCCCATTTCACCGTTTCCCCCCACCCGCTGGAGGAAGCCCCAGCACGGAGGTGGAGGCCCAGCCACAAGCCCTGATCGGGAAGAAAGCAGGAGGGAGACGGCCGGGAGGTTGGGGAGAGTCAGCAGCAACGTTATCTGCTTCCCAGCTGGAGTGGGACACTGCTGCCAGGAAGGAAGAGGAGCTCTGCTCTTCCACTTCTCGGAGTAGTGTTTCATGGTTGGGAGGTACCAAATAACTCCCGTAAAATGCTGTCCCAGGTATGCTCTGCTTCACACTGCCGATGGGACAGGAACTTTGGTATTTCTGCAAAATCCTTACTGTCTGTCTTGTCCAAAACAACAAAATAAACAACGCCAAATCTATCTACCTTGGAGAAGTTTCTTTGTGGGGTCAGAAGGCCCAGGGAAGGTGTGGGAAGAGGGTTAGCTTTTCCAGCTAGCTTGAGGGAGCCCCTTCCCATGCAAAGTCTCACTCTCTAAAGCCCCTGCCCCTCATTTCAGCTGACCCCCATTCATCAGCTGGGTCATTTCACTGAGCTGTGTTGTGTGACCCAGGAGTCTCAGTAGCACCCAAGCAGAGAGGGCACTCACCCACCCTGGGAAGCCAGGCCAGGCTGTTATGACTTAAGATATCAGCAAAATATCTACCAGCATATGTTCAAGTCCTCTGAAATGACTGCAGCCAAATTGCTCAAAGAGATGCAAGATTTTAAAACCTTCATAAGGTCTTTCAGTAACAGGAGAGAACTCCAGAAATAAGCATCCCTTCCTCACACCGCAGTATTTCTGTTGGCAAAGAAACAAACCCAACCAGGGAAAAAAGGCACTCTGTTTTATTAACTTAAAGTGCCATCAGCCTGATGTCGGGGAGAGGAGGTCTCCACCGTGTAGCCCAAAGCACAGGTGAAAAGGAGACGCAAAGTTGGCTGAAGCGGGGCTGATTTATCCCCTTTTTGGTTCTGCCTTCCCGAGCTCAGAGCTGAAGGTGCTTCTCCATCTGCTCCCTCAACTTGTATTTCTGAATCTGGAATAAAGTGCAGAAAGGAGGAGGAGGAGAGGCTCAGACAGGAGACGGGACAGGAGGCCAGGGCTCCTGCCCTGCCCCAGCCCCATTCTTACCTTGCCTGAGACAGTGAGCGGGTACTGACCCACAAACACAATGTACCGCGGGATCTTGAAATGGGAGATCTGGGAAGAGAAAACCAACTGGGAACAGCGTATCCTGCCCAGCTGGTACTACCCCAGCCAGGGTTGGATCCCCCAGTTGCTCTAAACCCCTGCACTTTCATCTGCAAATCCCCAGCAGCTACTGGGTGTACTGGTCCGGCACAGAACTGAATTACTGGGCTCAGAAGAGTGGGAGACCCACCTTTCCTTTGCAGAAGGCTTTAATCTCTTCCTCGGTGCAGTCCTGCCCAGCCCTCACTCGGATGCAGGCGCAGATCTCTTCTCCCATCCGCGAATCCTTCACACCAACCACCTGGTTAGGACAGAAGGATGGTGTGACCCCCGGGGATATGCCTCTCCTCCTGCAGGGTACGTGTGCTGGAAAAACGGCGTGAGCCCTGACCCATATCACGGGATGCTGGAGCTGTGGCCACCAGAGGAAAGGTGGCAGAGCAGGCTGGGCACCCAGATGCCAGCACCTGCCTTTGGTTTTGCAAAGTCACTGGAGTGAGGGCTGAGTCAGACCAGACAGGCAGCAGCTCATCATAGGTGCAACACGGACCTGTCATCTCTCTGCGTGCCTCTGCTTCCCCAAAAAATGGGGCAACAGGTTTCACAACCAACAGTGAGGCTTGGGAGGCTGCTTCCAGTGCTTTGGGATCTCCAGATGAAACAGCAGGAGGGGGATGAAGTCGAATTAAAGGATTATTTGAAACCCTTATAATGGCAGATCTTAGTAGACCACTGCCTGTGACACCAGGAGATGGGCTTCCCAAGCCTGGTCTCTCTCTAAAGTTTGCTTGCATTATTTCACAAGAGTCCTACCGTCATCCCCCGCCTTGAACTGGTATCTCAAAATCCTAGAGACACGTCGATCCTTTTGAGTCCAGAGCAGTGACATAAAGCCCTAGAAACTACATAAACAGGGCTGGTTTGCAACCCATCTGCACTGGGACTGTTCCAAGGAGAGATGCTAGCCTGGCACAGGCACAACAGTGACTAAATAAGTGGTTTATTTATGGGGAAACTTGTCTGGCACAAAACCTGGAGGAGAACAATCCCAGCAGGCTGGGAGCAGCTGCTCAGTGCTGCAAATCATTGCTGTCTTGCGAAGGGGGGAAACTAAGTCTCACTCCTCATCGCCGGGGACTCGTTGGAGGAGTCTTTTTGGATTTAGGAGTTTAGTAATTATCAGTAAAAACTGTCCTTCCAGCTTGCTTTCCAAGTAAGAATTTCAGAGGGAGCTATGAAAGTAGACAGGCAGTTTAAAAACTGAAGCAGAATGACAGTCACTACTTTGCAGACGTGATGCTGGTGCACGAGGGAATTGCCCGAACCAATGTGCCCCATGCCAGGAGCTCTGCCCACCCCTTCCCTGCCATGAGCCTCTCCCTCCCGCTCGACAACCAATATTACACAAAAGGAGATGCTGAAAACAGGGGAAGACAACCAGGTCCCAAGCAGCAGTCCCAGCAGCTTTATGTACAGGCTTCCCACCACAGGAACCATTGCTGGTCACCCACCCCACCTCCCTCTCACTCACCTGGACCTCCTCAACCTTGGGATGGGTGTGGAGAAACTGCTCAAGTTCTGCTGGGTAGATGTTCTCTCCTCCCCGAATAATCATGTCCTTGCAACGGCCTATAATTTTGCAGTAGCCGTGCTCATCCAGGCTCGCAAGGTCCCTGCAACGACACCACACTCCGAGTCCTGTCCCAGCTGGGTGGAAGAATGGCTGATGCTCCCACCCAGCCTGGTCTGGAGGCCAGGTCAGGGTATCCTGAGGGTAATGGCTGAGACGCCACCTGAACACATGGAAGAAATCAAAGAGCTCCTGCTACAGCCAGGCATTGCCATCGGCAGCATCCACACAAACATCAGGGCTCGTGGGGAGGCAATTCCTGCCCCTGCGGTGTACCCCCACAGCCCCTCCATCGCACCAGTAGCAGAGTGATTGTCCCCATCTCCGGGGGCACTTGGCACCGAGGGCTCTGTGCTAAAAGCTGTTCCGAAGTTTCACGGACAGATCAGATCAGGAGGAGCAGGGCTGTTTCCAGACTCACCCCGTCTTGTACCACCTCTCAGCAGTGACCACTTCACTGGTCTTGGTAGGGTCATCCCAGTAGCCCAGCATGACGCAGTAGCCACGGATCTGAAGCTCCCCGGGAGTGTTCAGAGGCACAGACTTCCCTGTTTCTGGATCCTCAATTTTTGCCTGCAGTGGAAGAGAAGAGCAGCTTAGTAGGGGATGTCTGATGGCACGTCCCGACTCCAGCACCAGACAGGGAGGACGGACTGAGGTCTGCTGCAGGCAGAGGACCCGGAGCAGGTGGAGAGGGTCACGGTCACCTCTGTGTGGGGAAAGACACATCCCACCGTCTCAGTTTTTCTGGTGATGCTGTCATTGGGGAATCCCATGAAGGTGACAGGGCTGTTTTCTGTGGTCCCATAGGCAACCTGCAAACACAAGAGGAGAAACATGCCTCAAGGGGAAAGAGGACCACACAGCTCCAGGCACAGGAAAGATGAAGCCAGTGATGACAACAGGGGAGAGTGGGGTGGGAGGAGGATGTTCTCACAAGTCACTCAGGTGACAGGCAAGCACCGCTCTCCTGGCCCGTGGACAGGGCTCTCCAGACACTCCTGCCAGAGAGTCCTGGAGAGACAGGAGCTAAAGCAGCACTGCACCTGCCTGCCACGGCCTCCCTCACCTCCGTCTCTGCGCTCCAGTCCCCCACCACCCACAACGCTTTGGGTGTCATGTACTTTTGACACCCCAACTACTTTTCTTGGAGGACCTCAGGGTTTGTCCTCCTCTTTTTTAACCTATGTCTCTCCAAGCCCTGTCCTGTTGACTCCCTACCATCTCTACCAGATGCTGATTTTGCCTTGGTGCCCTTGCAGCCATCTACTCAAGGTGCTGAGTTCACCTTACATCTTCGACAGCTCAGGGCACATTAGACATCGCTTCGGAAAAAACTTGGAGCCAGCAGCGGGCTCCTGTGGGAGACCGCATGCCCTGCAGCACGGCTGCTTGCTCCAGATCCTTTTGTGCAGACATCAGCTCCTGTAACCCTTGTAAAGGCATCACGAGGCTGCACAACGCTCGGTGCAGCTGCACTTACAGACTGAAAGCCTCACAGCAGGACAAAAGCTTCTCGCTGCTAAACCTCCCTTACTGCTAATGCCAATGGCAGGCTCTGAGTCACCTCAGCTGAAGGTCACTTCTCCTCGGAGGAAAATTCCAGCTCTTTATGCCCAACCCGGTGGTCTGCTGAGACAGCAGGAGCTGGGCAGAGGGTGCTCGGGGCAGCCCTGAGCTGCACCAACAGCACCGTTGCTGGAATTGCTGCTTCACCTCCAGCTCGCAGGAGCTGCGTTTCAGCGGTGAGACATGCCAGAGCACTGCTTTGGTCTCTCCAACCCGCTCAGCATGCCGTATGTCATCAGGCAGGGTTTCTCTCCCACCCACTAATGTCACCGGTGGCTGCTTTGCTGGCAGAGCACGGCTGGGAAAGGGCTGATGCTGTTTGCTCCTTTCCCCTCCAGATCTTGAAAGGCTGACGCGTGAGCAGCTCTGACCCACCAAACAGGGCCCTTGGCACCCAGATCCGGGTCGTGCCTTTAGAGCAAATGCCCGGGTCCACCGCTGGCTGCAAGGGCATGTCTGCACCATCAGGGCTTCTGCACGGTGCTCACCCAACTCCAGGCTCTGCGCCCAAAATTAGCGAGAGGCTTTGCAAAGGACTATGATGAGGCATCCTGAAAAAACACGCATATACCCTGAAGGAGCTATTCACAATACTGGTGGGAGCACTTGGCCCTTTCTGCTGCTCGGGGCTGCTGGAGGATCTCACGTTGGGCATGGTCTGTCACAATGGCTGATGCTCTTGTTAGACGACACCAGGGTCAGCAGGAATCCGAGCTGGAGATTTGCAGGAGCCTCCTCTTAGCCAGGAATCTGGAGGGGACCGTCTCCAGGATGCTGCAGGGACCATCTGGTGCAAACTGCTCTGCTAGGAGCCTGGCAACCCACAGGGAGCGACTGTAAATAGGCTTCTCCTACCAGGCGCAATGATAACTTCCCAGCCGGGGTGGAAACCTACAGCGTCTAATGCTCAGACAGCATTTCTCTCCCACCCACTAATACGAGTCCTGCGTCTGGATCAAATGACTGATGAGACACAAATCCAAGATCTTAAACACTTATTAAAAATCCCAGCGCCTTTGTTTTTTTGTTTTACTCTGCTGGATGAATTGCAATGTCGGTCCCAGGATCCCGGCCAAGCCCTGAGTCAACCCCTTCTGCCTCTCCGGGTCACTCCGGCAGTTTAATTGGACACAGCAGCAGGCAGCTCCCTGGCAGGACGATGCTGCGGGTGCTGTGGCTCACCAGGCTCCTCTGGATGCCTGGCAGCGTGCTGTGCACCCCAAGCACCGGCTGTCCGTGCCCTGGCCTGTGGCTCGTCCCCGTAAACACCCTCAGTAACAGGCTTCCTGACTCGGCCCAGAGAGCAGCGCGGGTCTGAACCTCCAGCCTTCAGTCTGCTGCCTGATCGCTGCCTTCCCCTCCCAGCCGGCCAGCACCGGCACTGCTCTCTGCAGCCAGACACCAGGATGATGCTCCTGACCTTTCCAAGACAACACTATCCCAAGAGAGAAATGCTTTTTTCCCCCACCTGCATGCCCAGGACCGAGGCAGTGGCTGCAGCAAGCCCTCGTGCCAGCGCTGCTGTCCTTCCCGACCCTTATCTGACGCGTGGAGCATCCTCCAACGGCTCCATCATCCCAGCCGAGCCGCAGCTCGTGATGCACGAGATGAAATGACGCTTCCACAAAACCCCATACACCAATTTAAGCTTGGAGATATCCACTAAGATTCATAGCTTTCAAGACCCAAAGGGACACTTAGCATCATCTAGCCTTGTCATCTGGTATAATTCAGTCCAGAAAACCTCACCCAATAATTTCTGCATCAGCTCCGTAATTTCCACTGGAGCTATATCTTGTGTCAAAGCAAAGCTTTTTAGAGGCAAGGAGTCCAGCTTGGACCCTTGGCTTTGAGAGGAGCTACAAGAGTACAGAATATAATTGACTCTAAAGCCTTTTTTACTGTGAGGACCACAAGTGACCCCCCCCAACGCCCAGCACACAGATCAGTCCTGCCTTCAGCAATGACGAGGACAGGTCCAAAACAAACTGCCGCCTAACTTATTCCTACCGACAAGAGATTCATTCTTTGTGAATCCTAAGCCTCTGTCTAAACCAGGAGTAAAAAGAACATCTTAGCAGAACTGTGTTTTTTAAAGCACATTTCAAAAACATTTCCTGCTAGCGCTGTTTAAACACTGGCCACTGCGGAACAGGGAAAACAGCCTGAAGAAGGAAGCGTCTAAAAATTAAAAATAAAGTAAAAACAATCAGACTCCAGTCTCTTTAGTAAACATTTGGGAGGCAGACTGATCTGGTGGGGAGAGCGGGGACTCTGAAGACCCTGGGTTTTTCCCAGCCGTGCCTCTTATTTACTGCATAACTTGGAACGAGTCACATCAGCTCTCTGCTCCTCGGTTTTCCCCAGCGTTCAACGGCAATAAAAACACCCACTTCCCTCCGCATTCAACTGCTGCTGAAAGGCTGCGATGAAGAAGCTGGCTTCCGCACCACCAGTACCCCAAGTGGGGTTACACTGGGTGGGACTGGAGTAGAAGGTCAGGGCTGCAGGAGGGCACAAGGTCCTTGGAGGAAACCCCTCTGGACCTGGACAATGCTCAGGGAGGATCTTCATGTCCCTCATCACCACCCTCTGGTTATGCCACGCTGGAGGATGATGGCAGGGCTTGAACCACCAAACTAAAACCTACGGAAATTGAGCTTTGCTGAAGACAATATTGGCCTCGGAAAAAAGCAGCAAATTGACCATGAAATAATAGGGATTTTCAGACTTCAAAGAAGGCGTAATGAACAACAGAAAGCAGACTGGCAACACAAGAGATGTGCTAAGGGACCTCTAAGAGACCCTTTGAACCCCTCTCAGTGTAACACACCAGGTGGATCTCATTATCCCTAAACCCGTGCTGAGTGTGTTGTCTGCCTCAGACATCTCCACCAAAGTCAACCCCAGCCCTTCCCTTTGCAGCCAGCCCCAAATTGTTGTCAAACGAGCAACGACCTTCCCTCACTCAGCTGCTCTCTACCACTATCACCCTGAGTTTTGCTGTCCTCTGGGGACATGTGTCTCCTTGCTTTGGAGATGTCCCGCTATCCCAAATTGTATTGGAATATTCCTGAACCTTCAGGTCAACTTTGCTGCTGCAAAAAAACAACTTCTGATCACGTCCAGCCTATGTCACACAGATTTCATTTCCTTCCCCAGCAACAGTACCATCTTTGTGTCAAAAACGTCAGGACACAAACAAGCAGGTCTTGTAGGACAAACCTCCAAGGGTGGCCACCCTGTTGGCATTTCTCCCCACCCAGAGAGCTGCCAGACAGTCCCAGTTTGGATGGGGCTTAAAACGTTCCCAAAAATATCAGGTGCCCAAAGCACCGTCTTTGTGTTGTAGCACGCAATGGCTTTGCCTCAGGAGTAGACCACTGCAAAAATGGCAACCCAGCTTGCCCGGGCCACAAGACTGCCGCTGAAAACTAACCTCCTGTTATTGTACAGTCAGGACAAACTGCTCCTCGCGGTCTGGAGTTAAAGCTGCCTCTCTTCTTTCCAGGCTGAGCAGAAGTCTTGAGGCTTGCAAGCATTTCTCCAATCCTGGCAGCATTTCAGAAGCACTGCCCAGTGGCAACCAGCAAAGGCATGTGCAGTTACTTACTGGTTTATCCACAGCTTGATAAAAGGTCTTTGCTATGTAATTAACTCCGTCCTCCCTGCTGCTGGGTGCCAATGCATTTAGAAAAAGTGGAATTAAAAGGAAGAAGTGAGAGGAAACGTGCAGAAACAGTCTTGCAAGGTTGGAAAACCACTGGTTTCAGGCTACCAGGATGCTCAAAGCTGCTGCAGAAGGAAACTCAGCAAAAACCAAGGGGCAAAGGTAACACTCTCCACAGATTTGGAGAGCTCGGCTCCCACCAGAGACATGGCTGGAAGTCCAGGATCTTGTTGCTTCCATGCTGCATTTTAAATGTTCTCACAGCACATCCCCACAGCTTCTGCAGCTACCGAAACCACCTACTTGTCAGGTCCTCCCCAAAAATGAGATGGGGTGGGGAGGTCTCACTTCGGCCAAGGACAAGCAGTGAAGTTGTCACCGAGTGGAGCCAATTTTCCATTTTGAAAAGGCTCATGGCTGTGGAGCATTTGGGAAAGTCAGAAGTCTTGCATGGGTCGGTTGCGTTCTGCAAGGGAAGAAAGCTCCGCTCTTCTACAGAGCCTGCAAGAGCAGCAGAGAGGACAGCAGCCCTGGCCAGGGCAGTGGGCTGCTAGGAGATGCCCAGCGCCTTGCAGGGTGGACACGGCAGGGCTGGGAGAGGCAGGGAGGGTTGGGTGGGCTTCACAGGAGAAGCCAAGAGCATCACGCAGCAGCTGCTGGGATCAGACAGAAGGGAAGGGTGGGTAGACATCAACAGGGAGCCAAACTGGCAACATATCAGTGGGTGGGGGCCACACCAGAGTGGAAGAAAGCCATCAGAAGGAAGGAGGTGCACCCACCACCACCTCCTCCTCCAGCTCAACAAGCAGCCTGGGACCCCACGCCTCAGTGAAGGGGACCCTTCGAGCATGTCAAACAGAAACAATAACTCAGGTCTGAACTTGGAGCCCCAGATGCCACTGTCGCTGATGGGATACTTGCACATCACCGAAAGCCAGGGATTTCTCAGGTACAGCCTGGAAGAGGGGGGACCCTGGAGACCCTCTGGGGCTCCCCATGCCCACCCACCCAACAGGGCCCCTCAAACACTGCCTGGAGGGTGCTCCGTGCTTGGGACAACTCCCCTGGGACACCGCAGAGCTTGCGCCTTCTCCCATCCTGCTCCCTCCCCAGCACCCAGTGCGTGCCAGGCAGAGGGGCTCAGCTCCACGAGGGCTGGTGCTGTGCGGGCTGCAAACGGGGACAGCGCGTGCACCCCGGGGCACCTCCCCAAGCTGCCTGAGCCCTCGCCTCCAGCCCCGACCCCAAGGCCAGCTACACTGGTGCCACTTCAAGAAGGTGATCGCTAGCGCGCACTGACGTACAAAACTAGATCTGGATCCCCTTAAAAGCTACAGAATCAGGCTTAAGCGAGCAATGGAATATTTTAACAGGGAGTAATGCACGCGCAGCTGTCCTGATATGCCAGAATTGTCAGTATGAACAAAAATAAAGATTCGACATGGAAAAGAATCTCCAATGTTGTATCAAAACAGCTCTGACCTGCAGCACCAAAGAAACACCCCAAATCTATATTTATACTCTTTCAAAAACTGTATTTATTTGCTCCAAGAAAGAGAGGAGGGGAGTCCAGCGCCTGCAAATTACCAGGCACCAAGAATGTTTGCAGAACTGTTAATCAGTTAAGAAAGAGAGGATGGCAGGATAATCCTGCCTCTTCTGCGACATCCTAGCAGCGCCGGTCCCAGGGGACGCACGAGGTAGGGGGCTGGACGGGAGCCAGCTCACTGCGGTAACCCACCGCAGCAGAGGGAACACCGACACTGCTGCCATTGTCACCGCCAGACTGTGAGCCACCCACGAGCGGGACCCAGGCAAGCTTTTGAGGATCGCTGGGTGTTTGCTGGCCACATCGGGAAGACCAGACCCCGTCAGCGAGCAGCTCAAAACACAAACAGCCGGGAGCCCGGGGGCGAGGTGCCAGCTGTGCAAGATGCCAACCGGCTCCCGCCACAGGAATGTGCTCACCGAGGCATGGAAATCAAAAAAACATTAGGGGAAAGAACTTCCTTTTATTCAACATTTGTGCCTGGAGAAATGGAGCTGAGAAACAGACACCTTTCCCCCAGTAGCACCGCGAGACCAAAAGCATCCCGGCATCCACCTAACCTCTCTGCAGGCACGGGGCTGGCGGGGAGCCCTCGGGGTCGGGACGGCTTCCCACCTTGCACCAGCATCGTGGCAGCTACATCACGGCGTCTTCACAAGGAAGCTACGGGTCTTACCCCTGCCCACAGCCTGTCTGCTCCAGCCACAGCACACACATCCCTGCGGGGAGAGCATCCCGGTTCCCAAAAATCTGCAGTCTCAGCCAGCAAAGAGATAAAGGGTAGAAGAAAGGGAAATTTATCCTCAGAGGAAGAAAGATGACAAGATGGTTTGAGGTTTGGGTGGTTTAACCTCTGAAAAGGGTCTTGTTCCAGAAATACACATGGGTGGGATGTATTTATGGATGGAGTTTGCAATGCCCTCACCAGCTTTTTGCTCCAATCTGACCCACGCTGGCCGAAATCTCTGCAGAAGCAGTAAGCTGTTAGCTGGTATTTTTCGCAAGGGGATGGGAAAACCAAGCATCAGACATCAGCTGCACTTGGGGAGGGAGCACGGACACACTACCTAGCTTCAGCATCCAGCAGAAACAGGCTGGATGTTAAATCTCACCCATCAGTTGCTCTTGCACAGTATAGCTGGTACATAACTGCAGGAATTGTTCATCAAATGATTACAAGTAAAACTAAGGTGGTTGAACCTGCTCAGAAGGGAGAAAAAAAAAAAATCTATCAGTGGATAGAAGGTGATGCCTTAGAGGTGATTTTTTTTTTTTTTCTTTTCCAGTCATTCACCCAGCTCACTGTCTGACCTTTTTGAGCAGCACACACTGAAGGGGCACTCTCAGTCCTGATCAACCTGGAGAGGCAAAGGAGGAAAACACAGAGGGTTCTTCTGTCTACCTCCTCTTCCGCTGTCTCAAAGGTCCTGACCAAGACACTCAAAGAGCTACTCCAGAGACCAAAGCATGTGCATGACCATTGCGGTGCCTACTGAATCAGGCATAAGCAAAAATACCATGGTTTTGATCAAAGAGTTTTAAACCCTACAGTAACGAGTCCTGCAGGAGGTCCCTCCAGCAGGAGCCTGGAGCTCCTACGGTCAGAGCATCCCTCCGGAGATGAGGCAGGAGAAGCACTTGATGCCAAGCGAGTGGCAAGGCCCCAGCTGCTCGAGAGCAGGGCATTGCACCTCAGGGCTGACAAACATCGGAAGCCTGACATGGCCTGGTTTGCGCTGAGGTCCCACATTGCATCATTGTTCGGCCAACCCCATCTGCCCCACAGGCTCACCAGAACCTACATTCACACCCCAGAAGCCCCCTTTCTCCCCCAAAAATCAGTCATGCAACGAAAACACCGTTGAGACTGACAGCTGCTGACCAGAGCGTGGGCTGCCAGGCAGTTTGCATAACACCGTCCGGAGCATGCTCGGCAGTGCTGGCTAATTCCTCATTGCAACAATGGAAAAACCCAGAAATCTCGGTGAATAAGCCAGTCTGTGTCCTAAGTCAGCCCTTGGATTTCCTCCCTTTCTTGAGCCTGTCTCGCCTCTGCAAAAGCTCCGCTGGGGCTCTGCAGCCAGCCTCAGGAACAGAAATCTCAACAAGCTCACAGTTATGTGCTCGGCTCTCAGCTGTTTGCTGCAGCCAGGAACTGGCTGGAAATCAGTTCAAAATGTTCCACTTCCAAACCCCACCCCACAACCCCTGGATCTCTCTCTTCACACTGACAGAAGCAGGCGTTGGGGCTTTTAACCGCTTTGCTTTAGCCTTCTCTGTCGGGAGAGAAGGGACATCCCCTGCATTAACTCACCTCTGCCACTGCTACCCCAAGACAGGAGCCAAGGCAGACCCTAGTCCCAGCTCCAGCAGCTATTTCCTTGCTCTGCTACTTCACCATCCCTTTACCAATGCCCACGCCTTTCCCTGTCCACAGCTTTGTGTCAAGAGCCATAGGCATTGCCATCCACCTCATCTGAGCCAGGCACGCAGCAGGGCACCACTGTCCAGCATTTCACATCCACCATCCATGCCCCACCGCTTCCCCGCAGGCTCTGCCACTGCCCCATCCCTTGTTGGAAGGCAACAGACACTGCTCCACAGTGCCACGTGCTGAGAAAAAAAACCCTCACACAGGTCTCCTGACCATGACCAGCTCTGGATGTGTCACGCTCCACTGCTCGAAGGAAAGACGCAACAGAAATTAAGACTGTCTTTGGTCTCCCTTTCTTGGCCAACTCCTAGGTGCAGTCTAGATCTGGAAGTCTTCAACCAAAATTTTGCATCCCAAGAGCAACTACAGTGCTGTTGGCCATTGGCATAACCCTGTATCACTCCCATCTTCTCCGGTCCCTGCTCGGGCAAACTCCTTTGAAATCAGCAAGACAAGACCCCCCCAAAAACCTTCCTCTGTGATAACAGGACAAGGTGCTTCTCCCCAAACCAGCTGAGGCTAAATACAGCCCAGGAGCCTGCTGAAAGCTTCAGCACAAGGTAGCTGCGGAGCACAGCAGTGCTCCCTGCTATGCCGTTCAACCCAAACAGGTTGGTTTTCCCCCCAGTGATGAATCTGGGCCCTGCTCGGCTCTGCAGGGACCAGAAAGGTTCCCCACAGAGCAGGTCTGCATTTGTTCTTCCTGACCATTTGCCTCCCTGTTGCAGAGGGGAAAACTACCTCTGCACAGTCACTTCGGCAGCGGGGCCAGGCAGGACCGCGGACACTCCTCTGCCTGGTGCCAAGGGGTTAAGCTCACAGTAAG
The DNA here is from genome assembly GCF_030936135.1 of Gavia stellata. Lineage (NCBI taxonomy): Eukaryota > Metazoa > Chordata > Aves > Gaviiformes > Gaviidae > Gavia > Gavia stellata. The sequence continues at coordinate 7,288,454 of NC_082615.1, read as the reverse complement.
TTCCCAAAGCCAGTTGCTTCCAACTGGCTGCTGCCTGCGGTTTGTGGGAAGGGATTTTGCTTTTTAATAACATTATAAATAGGGCTGTGTTCAGCATGCTGCAAACCCAGTTACTCTCTCTCTCCCACCCATCTCCCTCCTCCTCCTCCTCCTGCTTCTCTTCCCACCACACTAATTCCAGATCTGACCATGAATCGGTCAGGCTTCTTCCTCAGTGTCCTCAGCCTACTGGCATGTCTTGCCTCCATCGTGCAGGCATGTCCCCCAAGCTGCCACTGCCACGGTGGAGACCTGCAGCACGTCATCTGCGACAACGCGGGGTTGAAGAAGATTCCCAAAGTGCCTGAGCAAACGCGGCTTCTCAACCTGCAGAAGAACAACTTCCCTGTCCTGCCGACCAACGGCTTCCGCGACATGAAAAAGCTGGTGTCCCTGCACCTCCAGAGCTCACGGATCAAGGAGATCTCGACCGGAGCCTTCCGGGGGCTCAAGAGCCTGGTCTACCTCTATCTCACTGATAATCAGATCAGTGTCATAAAGCCAGGAGCCTTCGATGACCTATCTGAGCTCACCTACCTGTACCTGGACCAGAACAAGATCCCAGACCTACCCAAAGGGCTCCTCTCCCCTCTTGTCAACCTCTTCATCCTGCACTTAGGCAGCAACAAAATCCGGGAACTGAAACCAGGGGTCTTCAGCGGGGCTAAAGACCTGCGCTGGCTCTTCCTCTCTGACAACTCCCTCACCAACCTCCTGCCCGGGGCTCTGGAGGATGTAGAAAACCTCGCTGTCCTCCACCTGGACAAGAACCAGCTGAGCAGCTATCCTGTGAACGCAATGAGTAAGCTGAGAGTGCTGGAGGAACTGAAGCTTTCTCATAATCCAATCGAGGTCATCCCTGATAATGCCTTCCAGTCCTTCGGGCGTTACCTGCAGACACTCAACCTGGACAACATGAAACTGAAGAAGGTGAGTCCTTTCCATTTGTTCCAGATAAGAAACACGGGGCTTGATTTCACCCTCCTTCACAAAACCCTTGGTTTGCTGTCCCTTCCTTGCAGAGGAGAGGGGAGATGCAGGTCTGCAGGCTCTGCAGACAGCGAGGCACTGGCCAGCTGATAACAGCCCTGACACGGCCCAAACAAGGGATGAGAGAGAGTACTCCACCCTTCTGTTGAGTTATTTTATGCAAAACCAAATCGTCTGGAGCTGATCAAACTCCTTGGAAAAGGCAGCACATTCCCTCCCAAGCTGGAGGTGACACCAGTCATTGAGAAAGGTATTTGGGGTGCTCCAGGATAATTAGCAACCTTCCATCATCCCAGACACAAGGCGTGGGATGAGAGTGTCTGCCTCGTACTGGAGGGACTGAAGGGCACTGCCACCTCGCAGAGCTGAACCGTTCTGCCTCCTTCGTTCAGCCTGGGTACCTGTTGTAGGTTGGGAGGGGGGGACTCCTCGGGAGGGGCTATGAATAGCAGCGGTTTCTTACCCACACCTTGCAGACAGGTAGGCATACAGACCTTCACCTTCACCTCCCGCCGTGCCTCCCAACTTTACACGTTACAAAGGAAAGTTTGTTTATTGATGCTCTCTCAAAAGGAACTCTCGTAGCATCTTACAAAGGGGCCCTGTTCCCATTGGAAAGGAGGAGGGACATTCAGGTAGCCCAAATGGCAAAACAACCCCCTTCTTCTGTGAGAAAGCATGATCCATAGGCAGGAGCATCACACTCAGGGAATCACTTGCATTGGGACCTCTGCAACATCAGGCAGTGCAAGAACAGAAACAAGCACAGTGCAAGAAGAGCAGCACCCTGTTGCAGCCCCATGTCCTCGGTGCACCCCTCGTGACTGGAAAGGGAGGGTGCTGCAGGCAGAGCAGAACAGCTCTCCCTGGGCTGATGCTTTGCCAGGAAGCCCAAAGACAAAGGGCATCCAGGTAAGGCAGGCTAGGACTTCACGGCAAAGCAACACCCACCACGCGCAGGAAAATGTGGTGAAAAAGAATTTCTTAGCAACAAGGAACAACTCAGAGAGCCTCACAGGGATGAGCAGATCACCTGAAAGCTACCAGGAATAGAGCACACCAGAGTTTTCAAGGGGATAAAGCATCCCAAAGTGCTCAAAAACTGGAATTACAGCTTGCCCAGGTGGAGAACAACACTACCCAACACAGCTCAGTAGCAGTCAGTCAGTATTTAAATCCTTGTCCACTCTCAGCACTAACCTCTCCAGGATGGGAATAAGCAAACCCAACACTTGAAGACAATCTACTGACCTCTCTAGGCAAGACCTTAGACATGCTGTCACAGCACTTTTGTAGACTCAGTTTTAAGGCACTTTAATCATGTGCAAATCAAAAATTACAGTTTAAATTTTGTACCAGCTGTAGAGACAGAGTCCTAAGTTATACGTTGAAGAAATTAGACTAACCCATGATGCTGAGGTGCTCCAGGGAATTAAGTGTCCTTGGATTGGCCAAAAAGCAAGGGTTAACAATTCCAGCCAGCAAAAAAGACTTTCTTCTTTTCAGTGACCACCTGTGGACAGGACCTTTAAAGGCTCTTCTGCAGCCAGATGCCTCCTTTCCTCCCCAACAGCCCAGTAAGACCAGTTCACGGGATCAACACTAACAGGGATGGCTTCTGCAGCTTTAGGGCTTGCGTTCTCTTTCAGGAAAACAAAGCTCCCATCCCAGCTCAGAGTTTTCTCTTCAAATCCTCAAAGGCCTTGTATCCAAACGGTCCACACGTGAACTTTGCTCTGCTAGGAGACATCTAATCACAGAGGCCTCATGACCTAGGAAATCACTACCAAATACTTTAAATGCCGCTGGCATCTTGACTGCAGCTCTTTCTCCGTCACATAAATACTGTCCTTAGCTGCTCCCTGCATGGCTGCAAGATTTTTCGAGCTGATCAAGTGCAACACCCTTCCACATGAAACTATCCCAGCCTATATTGCACTTGAGCAGAACGAGAGCCCTCAGGCTGCTCTGCAGCTCCAGCACAGAGCTCCCCTTCCCCACCAGCATCACAGACCCGCACCAGTCACCTGCAGGGCTGTGTTGCATGGGCCAGGACCCACCACGTACATCAACAAGAAACCAGGCAATGCAGATCCTGGAAGCTTTATGTATGCCCCTCTCTATGTATTTATTGCAAAATACATTACAGCAGCAGTCCTCCATCTAAATAAGGGGAAAATTCACCAATTTCTTTACAAACGCATACTCTGGCAGGCAGCGCAGCAGCTGTTACCAGCAGATGTGAACTCTTCTCATGAGGCTGGGAGAGGAATGAGCAGCTGAGACAGTACACCACTGTCCAAACCAGAACGTGGCCAGGCTACCGCCCTGCTGCACGACGTGCCAGCATCTCTCTGAGCAGCTCCACTATCAGCACAGTAAAACCTACCAAGGTCAGCTCGGTTTTGGACCGCAGAGGCCAGCACCGCTGACTGTCCAACAGCTACAGTACTCTGGGAGTCTCTTAGCTAAGCTCTAATCCTATCCAACATTGCTTAATTTGGAAGATGACAAAAGTTCACAGCTTAAAATAGTGCATTTCCTCCGTCAAGCTTTTCAGCTTAGAGAGCTTGAATACACTCCGATGGTCCTGCCTGAATGCGAGCTTCTGGCCAGAAATGGGAGCACAGGTCCTTGACTTGGGGGGGTGTTCTGGTAGACCTAGACCTCCTCTCCCCTGCTTTGAGAAGCAGGATAAATGGTTTGTTATAGCCAAGAGGAGCTTTGTGCTTTGTCAATGACCCCCCTCTCCAGTTCATCACCACCAACGAAGTTTGTGTTGAGGGGTTTGCTTTCAATAAGAAACTTTCCAACCTGAGTAACCACGGGCTGAGAAAAGCCAGGGATGAGGCCTCAGGGAAGAGAGGAGAGGGCTGCAGAGCCAGGTTTACAGCCTCCCGCCTCTCTTTGGCAGCTTTATTAAGGGAGGCTTTCCCTTAAAGCCTGCCCCATAATTGAGAAAAGACAAATCTTGCAGCATCCCTTGCAAACAACCCACTGGAAATGGGAAAAAAACCAGAGGAGGCTGAGGTGCTGGAAACATGCCTCTATTTCTACACTGCTCAGAGGCCAAGTGTAACTTTCCACTCAGAGCCCTCGGGCACTGCCAAAGTCTACAGCCCCTTCAGACGCCACAAACACTCCCTCCTTCAGCCGCTCCAGGACAGGCAAGGCAACAGGCGCTGGAAGGACTTCCAGCCTTGGAAAGGAATACACCCAGAAAATATCTTCATTTAGAATGGAGAAGTATGGCTCAAAAATAAAGAGGAGCTGCCAGACTTCACTGTATTTAGGGATGTGGCTGCAAAGACAATCCCGCATGGATTTGGGATGTAGCTCTCTTCAGGCAGGAGGCTCCATCACCCATGAGCCCACCAGCCTGATGCCTCTCTTAGGTGTCCAGAGCTTCCAGCGAGCTAGGACCCCCCTCCACCGCTCCTTCTCTCGCTCCTTCCATGCTTATGCCACTAGGTCTTGAACAGAGGCACTCAGGTTTGAAGTCCCCTTCCCTAACTCAGTGTTCCTCACCAGAAACCTTTGTGCTTTAGTTTGCAGACAACGCCTTCGCCGGCGTGACCACGCTGAAGACCGCTCACCTGGAGAACAACCGGCTCACCCAGCTGCCCCGCAACTTCCCCTTCGACAAAATGGAGACGCTGACGCTCTCCCGAAACGCCTGGCACTGCAACTGCCAGCTAGCACATCTGCGCAAGTACGGCACCACATGCCCCTTCCCTTCCCTCCCTGCGTTCCCTGGGGTCTCCTTGGGGGTGCCCCTGAGCTGTGCCAGACAAGAGGAGGCTGCTGAAGGCTGCACACAGGCTCAGCACCTCTCTCTCCAGCCTGCCCTCTCCGTTCATGGTATGAGTGTTGTCCGTGATGGTTTGTACCTCTTGTAAACTCCTGGTCTTCTTCCTCCCCATTGTCCCAGGTGGCTGAAGGGCAATCGCACCCGCACCGAGGACACCTGCTCTACGCCCGCGCAGTACCGGGGACAGTCCATCAGAGACACCCCGGCCCTCCGCACCTGCAAGCTCCCCACCAAGAGGTCCAAGAAGGGAAGCCGCCATTAAACACGTAAGATGGTTCATAGAGCCACTTCCTATCGGTAGCTTTTAGTCTGACCTACAGCAAACCCTGATGCCACCTGAGGTACAGCGACTTTCATCTCTGACTTCAGTGACACTAGGGTTTGGCTCAAAACGGCTCATCCATTCACCCACCGACGCCTCCGCTCAGAGCTGCTCCATCTCCTGGCCATACTGGGTTCCATGGGCTCCCAGAGCAGAGAATCTGCCTGGAGCATCAGGGATGGAGTCAACCCTGTATGACAAACACAGGGCTAAAGACAGGCCTGGGGCAGCAAGTAAGGGTGAAACATGTATTTAAGTGTCAAAACAAGGGTGGATTTAGCCCACGCTTACCCTGAGCTGGGATCACATACGCTTTACTTTTCTAACCGATGGGAGATGCTCAGCCTTTTGCCCTAGTAAAGGTCCTCCAAGTCTAGTTTGACATCCGGGGCAGGACATTGCTGGGAAATCTGGCCCCAGGCTGCCCAGCCCATATGAAAATAGATGTCTTCCATAAGGAGCAGTTCTCAGTCCAGCACCTGCCTTTCAGCAAGTACAATTCCCATCCAAGACACTCAGGTATTTAAAAACAAGGGCTGATGCCTTCAAATGAGTGTCCCAGAAGAGGAAGGTTTGAGACAGCAAATATTATTTGAATAAAGTGTTCTGGTCCAGAAGGTGATTCAGAGGCAGGGCTGACTTTCCCTTGAGCAATGAGCTTGCTGACATCTACCAATCCAAACACCAACTGTGAAAACCTACCACACAAACACCTTCCACAGATGGAAACTACCAAGAGTATTAAATTCAGTGCAGAGAGCAGCAAGAAAGCCACAGCTGTCATCACTCCATCCCAAGCATTTTGCTTTTCCCCATCCCAGGATTATGTCTGGAGCTTGTATGGATTCCAAAGGACTTTGGATGAGCCTGCAAGTTTGTAAGCTCTTGGGAAATGGACTTTTGCTCATTTGTTAAGTGCAGTGACCTTGTGAACGAGGGTTGTCACTGTGCCCTTTCCTAAAGGAAAGGATGAGGCAGAAGCCCGAAGCCTAGTTACGGCCATTTGGTCCCCAGTCCACTAAAGATATGCATAACAGGATGGAGAAAGTAAATTTATGACCAAAATGTCAGGGATGATGCCAGCTGCTCTGCGCCTTCCTAAAGTGGTTATTTCTCTTGCAGCGCCAGAGGTTTTATGGATTAGAGATGGAAATACCAGTCGTTCCATATAGGGCGGGTAAAGTTCCGCTCCAAGGACGGAAAAACTTCAGTTTTCTAAACCACAATACTTAAATGTATTTCATTTACAGGTCTGGCCCTTCTTAACCTTCTTCTCTCCCTGCCTGAACTCAATTCCCGTTCACTCCTCCATGATGAGAGTAAGAAAACCATGACAATAATACCTGTTTTTTCTATAGCACCTTCCACCCAACTCTCTCAAACAAGCTTGCAAGCATTAATGAAATAGAAAACAATTTATTCCAGTCTGGCAGAAGACAAAGCTCGGTACCTTCAGGTGTGAGTGCCAAAATGCAGGCACACAAACCCACTCCAGTGTGGTGAGCATGATTTTAAGGAATATGAAGTACCTTTGACTTCACTGTGCACCTCTTGAGAGCCAGGCAGCTTTCTCAGATGTCAGCTATGAGGGTCTGTATTTCAGGGATAACCAGTGACTTGGCTCAATGACCGCATTCCAGATGAAAAGCTGCTTCGTAGTTTCTAAAAAAAATCTGCCTGCCCTGGATTTCCACAACCAGGGCACCAAAATAATTCCCTGCTCTTGAAAATTTCACTCTTGGGTTTCTTACTCTATGAAGAAAGCGCTCACTGACCATCAGCGCTTTGGGCAAGATACTCAAGCGTCACGTAGAGAGTTGGCAGAAGAGGTCACAGGACTAACCCATCTCCTCTACTGTGGGAACTCGTAATGGCTCCTTGACTCCTAACTCTTCACTTTCAAGTACAGGCTTCATTCACCCACTGTAAAAATAAACAGACAAATGCTAGAAGTTGACTGATCTGCTTGAAAAATCCCCTTAAACATGTGGCCTCTCTTTTTTTCCCCTAGCAAGCCCCGGTATGGCCTGTCCTGGTGACCGGTCACTTCAACCATCAGAAAACTACTGACTTCTGAGTCCTTCCTTAAGCTTCTCCTACCTATCAGGAAACATTTCTGATATATCCAAACACATCCAGCCTCCTCCGAATCCCCGCTTCTCTGCTGATCGCAGGATGGAATCCACCTTTCCAATCTTTTCCGACATCTATATATTTTAAAAGAGGCATTTTTAAAAACTAAACTATGCATGACCATACTAAGACAAGCTAACCTAGATCCTGCCGGTAAAACACAGTCATCTTTCTCAGAGGCAACATAACCCACGTCCCCGATCAACCAGTTGGTCGCTGTCTCTCCCCTTCCAGTGGAGTGGAAGCAAGTAGGAAGGTAGGAGCATCACTCCCCCAGCTGCTTGATCAGGAAAATTGGTCTCAACCCATGCAAAGAGACTCCTCTGCCTTCCCACGGAGGGGATCCCTGCAGGCCAGGGCTGAGGGGGATAGGTGAAGCAACGCCCAAGAACCGGTGGCCCCGAGACCGAGCTGCCCTTTCACGCCAGAAGGCAGCAATCTCTCTAGGTGGGCCAGAAATCCTTTAAGTGAAGCAGTACTGGGAAACCCCAAAACTGGAGCCATCTGAAGACTGGATTCCCTCCCACTCTGTGGGGTCTACCAAGAGGCACGTACGTCCGAGAGGAGAAGGTGTGCGCTGTGCAGCCTGGCTTGGGCACCCCTCCTCTTCTCTCTGCCCGTACTCCAGAGGATCTAGCAGGACACCAGGATGACTGTGGTTTATTGCCACGGCTATTACAGTACCACAGTTGCAACTTAACTGTGTTTTTTAATCCTAAAGAGTTATATAAATGTATGTATATTTATTCCTCTGTAACTGAGTGTAAATGACCTTTAAGAGGATGAAAACTCCTCTGTCTCCTATATAGAAATCAAATTGTATATTTTCTTATGTACATCTTCTGTATAAAGCTCTTGCTGCAAAGATGAATACAACAAGTCTCCCTGTGTCTGTCTGAGGGCTGGGGGATCAGAAGTAACACGAGACCGGTGGTGCAAATATAGACTTAATCCTCTTTATTCTATGGGCAGAGCAACTGTTTGGAAGGGTTTTATTATTTCTCTTTCTACAAAGCAGGAACATGTGACACCTAATGAGTCCTGGGCACTTACAGTAACATCTGAAAATATTTTGTGAGGCCAAACTCAAGCCTACTATAAAAATAGGTAGCTGTCACCTGACAGAGTCCGGGCAATGGCACCAGGGCTGTCCCTGGTGTTTTCAGCTTGGCATTAAAAGCATCACATCCAGGAAAAAAAAACCCTGACTGCCTCCGAGATGGCTCCAGGACAGATGCCCTGGACTCCCCTGATCGGCGGCAGAGCACACAGTCGTCCCTGTAAAACCCTGGTGTGGTCCAGGTCTGCCAAAAATAACACGCCTAATCTGACTCCAGCCCCACGTGTTTATCCATCACAACAGTCTGCTTCCTCAGCACTTGCAAGCAGCGTGGCACCAAAGTTATTTCCTTTAAAGTAAAACAAAAAAGTCCTTTTTTTGGCTCAGCCATTCACTCACAGGCACACACGTGCAGATGGCAGGACCTGCCTACAAAACATGTCACCTGGAGTGCCACTGACCCCCTTGCTGGTGGCCTGTCCCCCTCCACATGCAGGACATGCTGATGCTCTTGCACAGGCCAAGGGTGCAGCGACATGCGACGGAGCAGCAGCATGTGTGCTGCAACACGTGCTGCCCTTCTAGCAATGCAACACCTGGTGCTGCTCGTGCCGTTCCCACGTTCAGACTCAAATGCGTAGCATGCAACAAGGTTTTATATCTGCATGCAGTCCAGGATGGCGAAAGAAACCTGACAGCTCCACAGCAAGGTGAAGACGTGCACCCACCCACACCGATACAAACCGTCAACACCTCTTCCATAATCATTCATCCTTGCAGCATGTACAACAGAAGGGTTTATAAAAACTTTGAAATGCACCAGCAGAAGCTCAGTTTACGACACTGAATGCAACGCCTTCTCTTCTTACAAAGCTTCCTCCCCAGACACCCCATCAGCAACCAGGCAGAATCCCCCTTCTTCCTCCCAGCCCCTCTACACCTTCACTCCTCCACCCGGCCTCGCACCCACGGTCCTGTCACACCTGATCCCAGCAGCTCCGGCACCACCGGGTACCGCTGCGGTGCAGAGATGCCCAAACTCAGGGTCTCACCACAACAAACGCCACTTGTAGTTCTAGTCACAGCAACCACGACTCACCACAATCTCCGGCATGTGCATCTTGGTGATAACCATCTTCATGATCTCAGGGGGAACAGGAGAACCTGCAATGATTCCTGGAAGAAAGAGGAAAAGATGACCGTCTTGGAAACCATCTCTTTTTTCCCCAGGAGTGGTCCCTCAGAAGGTTCTGCACTCCCAGGTTTACATGCTGGCAAGACCTTTGGGATACACTGGTTCCTGTCAAAATACTTCCTATTTTTATGGATACAGGTCCTAGTTATTCTAGACGCAAAGGCTGCAGCAAGGCCAGTTTGCCTGAACGAATTAAGGGTTGGCAGAGTTCACTTGTTAGGAAAATAAACTCTATAGCACAAACCTAGTCCAAGCTGCAGTTCCCAAGAAGGAAAGATTCAGAGCAGAAAGAGGCACAGATTTTTAGCAGGACAAACACTCTCAGCGATCATCACCACCATAAAACCAAAAGCCTTTCCTCCTGCCTTGCACAGAGCAGCCCTTTGGGGAGAGGGCAGACCACGTTTTCACCTCTTCCGTCCTAGGATGATGGAGCAAAAGAGTGGGGTAATATATAGGCTTTGCTGGGGAACAATATGAAACAGGGTCATTTTCCACAGAACAGATCATTAGGTAATCCGCTTAAACGTTTCTTTGTGCTCCAGCACCATCTTCTCTCTGTGCTGCCATTGCCTCAAAAAGGCTGGGGGTCTCCCCATTTTGGCTCAGCTATTTCCGAGGCTGTCTGCGACAAGAGAAAAAGCTCCAACTCCTCTCCAGTGCTTAGATGAATGACTTCAAAAACAGGCAGGAAACTTGAGGTCAGAGAAATCACAGAGCAGCTCTGCTTTAGGGACTGCACCAGCCTAAAGCACACAAAGCATCTGCTGCCACACGGTGGTGGCTGGTGAGACGAGAGCTGAGCAAAATCAGGCTATTGCTGCTATCTTCCCTTGCAGAAAAAACAGAAAGGTCCTTCCCTAGAGTAGCTTAAGACAAAAGAAGAGTCCTAAAAATACGTAACTCTTGAAAGAAACCCCAAGGAAAGGAAACAGCATCAAATTAACAGTGAAACACAAGGCTCGTGCAACTAAACTCTTCCCTCCAGAAGAGCCATTTGCTCGCAAAGCTTAATACAGCCTCCCAAGCAAGGAAGCAGTAATATCCAGTTTCTCGGGATTTTTCCATTTGAGTCTTACCTCCCCGGAGAGTTGACAGGTCGTAGGAGTCAAAGTCCGGCTGGGAAAGCATGTCTATAAACATGGTTGGCGTGCCGTATAGAAAGGAGCATCTTCAGGAAGGGGAGAGAAAATGCAATGCTGCAGAGCTGGAACTGGGGGCAGCCCCAGCTCAGCACCCCGTCCCGTCACGCACGGACCATGGAACAGCAGCACGGAGGCAGGCATAGCAGATGTGCTGTTCATCAGTGCACATATACATACGTACATATATAAATATATATATGTATATGTGTGTATGATGCAGACACAACACTAGCTCTTTTGTTTTAGAAGCTACACATGAAGAACAAGCTGGAAATGCAACAATCTCAGCAGCAGAGCTGGACTTGGAGAAGGAGAGCAGGTAGTTAGGTGTAAAAACACACCAGCTGTAGCAAACCAAGACATCACTACGCTTTCCAGCCAAAGCCCTACAGTGACCTGAAGGATCCCTTATTTTTGGGAAACGAGAAGTGCAACAAACTCCCAAGCACAGCTGAAAACACCGCATTTAGGCTCCTGAACTGCCTGTGCAAGTATGTGCACCACCAAACCTGCCTCTCCCATGGTGGGAAGGAAGAGCACGAGCAACGGCCTGGCAGGCGAGACAAGGGAGGAAAGCACCGCCACGAGGCAACAAACTCCTCTGCAGCAACACACAAACAAACTCTCACTTCTCTCGAGACACTGCCTCCAGAGCAGCCTTCCCCTCGAAACTCGGCGATGAGAAGATACAGGAGGACCCGTGCAGAGCCATCACCATGCAGCCTCCTGTCGACGCCAGGCAATGATAGAGGGGTGCAGGGAGGGCAATGCGATAGTCCTAAGATCAAGCCAAAGACAACAGTGAGGAGAGGAGATCTTCCAGTCCATGACTAGCCCATCTCACTGCTGAAGAGCAAAGATCTGAACAGAGAAGTTTTCCCTGATTCGCTGAAAACTTGCTGGAAATCTGACATTCATCTGTGTTCCCGTTAGGTGGAAACATGACTCTGATGCTTCCCACCCTTAATAAAAATAATTTTGTGAAGTTTTTAATGTCAAAATTTCATTCTGTAATTTTGCAGTGTCTTGTCTTTGCTCTATTTTTTTGGTCTGGTATTGCTTACACATTATTTTATCATATGCCAGAAGAAAAGAACGGTAGTGCTATGACAAGCATGAAATATGCAGGACTTGGCACATGCTATTAATTTTATTTGTTTTTGAAAAAACACCAAAGGCTCTGAAGACTGATTGAAACAACCCATCTTTTTTCTGGATCAAAGCTTTTGTGTTAGAAATAACTACTTCAGCACTTCAAAAGAAAATATTTGCCTTTAACAATTTTTAAAAGAAACTACAAATAGAAAAGTCATATCCTGATAAGAGTTACGAGACTGTATACACAACATGAAATGAGTAATGTAAAACAAATTAAAACCTCATTGAACAGAATTCAAAGCTAACATCCAGAGTCTTGTAATTACTTGAAATGTACCAAATGAAAAGTGATTAATTTCACAATTTTTCCCCCACAAAAAAGTATCTTTCCCCCCCAAAAAAAAAAACCTTGAAACTAAATGAAACATGAAACTAAAATGAAACATCAGTGAAACTCCATTGAAATAAAAAACGTTATGCCTGAATATCCCTCAACATCATTTGCAGCAAAACATGCTGCCCTTCTGCTGAGCAAGCACCAACGCTCTCCACGCACGTGGTCTCTCTGGGGCAGTGGACACCACCCCAAACGGTGTTCCCACCGAGACCTACCTGCTCTGTGATCCCCAGCCTCAGACCGATCAGATTGGCGTTGTTCACAATGTTCCTGTGAGAGAGGGTGGCTCCTTTGGGGCTTCCCGTTGTCCCCTGTAAGACACAGGGCATTCTGCAATGATGCCACCCTTGCCGAGGATGAGCTACGTGTGCTCTGGGGAGATTTCCCAGGCAGACTCCGGGGTGACCTCACATTTCGTTCTCCGTTCAGACCTGGGAGACTTTATTTTCTTCTTTAACAGCATCTTAATCCCAAACCAAACAAACAAAAAAAAAAGGTCCAACTTCAGTTGGACAGAATTCACATGACACCCTCTCATCTCCATCAGCCCTTGAGAAAGGGCTGAGCAGCAAGAGTGGAAGAAGCAAGGGGAAATGCTACAAGATCCTACAGCAGAAGATGGAACCAGGGCTTGGTCTCAGAGGGCAGAAAGCAAAGGAAACGGGATGCTCAGCGTCACACACTTCTTCCCCCATGTCCCCAGCAAGGAACCCAACCCCGAGGCATGGAGCAGGCAGAACCACCTACTGAAGTGAACTGGATGGTGATGGGGTCATTGCAGGAGAGGGTCCGCTGCACAGCTCTTAACTGCTTCACATGGCTGCTGTCCCCAGCCTGCATCACCTCATCCATGTGGAAGGTGCCAGGCAGCTTGGAGTCCACTGTGATGACAACGGATAAGTCAGGTAGCCTGGTAGAAAGAAAAATACCATTAGCAATAACAGAGCAAGGAGAAAACTGCCTGGATAGGCGTACACTGGTCAGGGCAAACCTCCAGGACAGCCTAACCCATTCTCTTCAGGTGAGACCCTGGGCAGGTCCTTCTGCTAGAGCCTGTGCTGTGCAGCTGAGAGGACACAGGGCAGGACACAGCTGTGAGGTCAGTGCAAAGACACCAGATGTTCCTAACTCACCTTTTGCTCTTTATTTCCCCTGGACTGGATTTTTCTAGCTCAGGACATGACTGCTTTAGAATATCATAGTATTTCTGTGTTTTAAATTGAGTGGGAAACACCAGTGCCTTACAGCCAACCTGTGAAGGGAGACAGAAACTCATAAGAAGTCACGTCGGGTTGATGTTCAGGACACGATAAAGAGCAGTCACTGCCATCACAGGAACGTGCACAGCCCTGTGACCCCACACAGCAAGCGTTAGCCATTAACACCGCACGGGGTTCTTCTCCACGGCTTGTTTCTATAAGCACATGATACAATAAGCTCTCTCCAGACTAAACCTGGAGATTTTTAACTCTTCCTAGTAAGACCCATAGTGTGCAGTGGTTTAAAGATTCACTGAAGAGCATAACATCGGTCTTCGCACAGTGAGGGTGCAGCAGCCACGCTCCCGGGGCTGGGGACATGCCCTCCAGCAGACAGGTTCACCCAGGGCAAACGCAAACCGAGCCCGTGCAGCTCTGCACTCGTAAAACCCCGCAAGCGCAGGGCAGGGTGCTGTTACTGCACACCCAGCACCCCGAGCCCTGATCCCGGTGTGCAGCCGGTGCTTTGCTCCTTCCCGGCGTTCGGTTCGGGACAGGCTGGTTGCTTTTTGCTGGGCAAGAGGGCAGAGCTGCAGCCTGAGGTTCCTTCTCCCAGGATCAACACTCCTCATTGCAAGCATAAGGCAAACAACTGGTTTTTCAGATTAGGAGTCGCAACGCTAACAAAAAGCTCAGTCCCAAAAGATGAAGAAAAAAAATTCATTTTAGTTGATCTGAAATGAGGATGTTTGAGGAACTTTGAAAAAGCAAGAAAACCTAAAGACTGCTTCTCAGGTCAAGCCAAGGCTTTGCTGTGGGATTTTTTTTTTTAAGGTGTTCTGTTTCCTAAGATTTTTCCACCTCTTTTTAAAGAGTTAGCTATTTTGAAAATTGAAACATTTTTCATTCAACCTTTACATTTACATAATCCTGAAACAAAGCGCTTTAATAACTCCAAGAATTTCTTTTTTAGCAGAGGAGATTTGCTGAATTTGACCCAGATTTGCAAACTCCTTTGATCTTCCAAAAAACGCATTCTTGTCAAATAAACTATTTACATAAATGATTTACATGGCTGTTTTCATTATTTTCCCAAGGTCCGTGAAATAAGGAGACCAAGGCTATGCCAATAAATTATTTCTAAGTACCCTCTGGGGTTTGTCAGAAGGGAAGACAAACATTTGCTCTATTTTCTAGAACAGTCTGCCCAGAACCCAGGGAACTGAGCCTGTTCTGGGGTGTTTTGGGCCTTTGTAACTTTTTGCTATTAGTTCCTTCAAACTAGTATTCTGGTTGAACTAGTTTTGGAAAACAGACGCTACCGGAGGAAAGGAGCTTGCAGGGCAGATGCTGTATGAGATAAGGGTCTCTAGTTGGGCATCTCCCACTTGGTCTCAACCTGAATGGCAGCAGACCCTTCTTCAAAGGACCTGCCATGTAAGAGCTGACATCGGTTTGCTTTAACAAAGCCCTGGAAATACAGCAGGAATCAGACGAATGGTTATTTGGCACCTATTTCTGTATATACCAAAGGGAGGGAACCCGATGGAGCAAGGACAGGACTGCACAGGCTGAGAGGATGCAACCCCTAAAGTCTTCAGGGGATTTGCTATGCAAATGGGCAAACACAAACTAATAATTAGGGGGGTGAGGGACACCAGAGATCCCAGTGCCAAAGGTATATGGGGAAAGCTACAAACACAAAACCTGGGAGGGTGAGACAGGCGTAATCCCCGATGGAGCTGAAGCACATTTCTGCTCTTACCCCATCAACAGTCCAGATTTACACTGGAGGAGAAAAATCAGAGCAGGGTCTGACTCACAGGGATGGAAAGGAAAACAAAAGCCAGGTCTCACTGGGGAAAAAAAGAAATTGCTGCCAACTACATTTCCACCTGGTGAGAGAAGCAGGAGGACATCCGCACTAGAAGAGAGGTGCTGCGCCGCAGCAGTGTGCTCCGTCCTAACGCTTGAAAACTGGAGTGACACCAGTGAGGCTCGCGTAAAAGGACTATACGAAGGATTAAATGGGAACTCAAACTACAGCCCTGCAACCAAACTACAGAGTTACCGATGCAAGAAAAAAGCCTCTTTTTGTTGCTAGAAATTATCCACTTCTTTCTAGGTAAAGCCAACACTTGCATGGTGCTGGGAAGACCAAGATGTGGTTCCAGCTCTTCTAATATCAGCCTTTGATTTAAAGTGGAACAAACCACAGGATTAATCTCTAGTCAACAAATGTTTAGCAGCCTGGATTCCTCATTACTGGAGCTAAGGAGGCAGAACAGTTTCAACTGCAATGTGCAGAGCACCAGTCAAACGCAAACCCAGGCAGGTACACGAGGGTAGCTGAGGCAGCCACAAGCAGACAGCAGGAAGATGTCAAGCACTGGCCATACCTAGGACTTAAACCAGGTTAAACTCAAGGCCAGCAAGGCCTAGGACACATCTGGGAAGGAGAAAACAAGCTACGAAGTAGGCTGGTCCTTTCTGAGCCCTCCTCCTTTCTACTTTCAAGGTTAAAATCCCGGACGGTGATTTTTGCGCCGAGTGGGAGGCAGGCAGGACGGCACCAAGCCAGGCAGGACGGCTCCCGGGCAGGCTGGAGCATGAGTGTGGGAAAGTTAGAAGTGATTTAAGACTGATGTTGCCTCTAGAGATTGCAGCCACACTCTGTTACTACATAGTTTCTGCTGTCCTGGCTGCCAGCTTCTTGGGCGGAACAGTCTCTGGGTCAGATATTTAGTCTTGCCTTGTCTTCCTCACTCCCTAGTAAACCACTGCTGGCAGGTATGGTTAGTATTGGTCTAATATTGGCAGTCCACGGTTTTCAGCAGAGAAAGAGGGATGAGAAGGATGCAGAAGTCTCCATCAAACGGACAGGGTGGCAGCCAAGGGGAACAGCAACAAACGCGACCACTTAATCGCAGCTTCATCCCCTTGGTCACTGCGTGGTGGTGCTCCCTCTACACGGCCCCCCCAGCCCTGCTCTCCAGCCAGCTCTCCCTGATATGCCCAAGCGCTTAACCAGAAGCTCATCTGTACTGTGTCCCCACTATCCCCTTTAACAGATGGTTATTTGTATGCGTTTTTGTAACGAATCGATTGGCATTACCAGCAAGTGCCGTACAAACCTTCCTGATGACAAACTCCAGCTCAAGAGCCTGGTAGGCTGGATTCACAGACACCTTAAGAGGGAGAAACAAGAAGGGTGATCAGAGTTACCCTTGCCTTGAAAACCCTCTCCCCTAACACATATTCCAACAGACAAGCTCTCCCCGGGACAAGTTGCACTCAAAGCCTCTCCTCCTCTCCAACCTGCAGAACTAAGAGCTCCCCACCACAGGGGTTTCACATTCACCAGAAAAATCACACAGCTGAATCCTGTGTTTGCATTAAAAAAAAAATCAAAAAAGAGAAGAAGACATTTCTGTGAGGTCAGATAGTCACAACAGAGTTTCAGGAATAGAAACCAGACCTCCTGTCTCCCAGGCAGACATTCAGTCCACTGAACTGAAGGCTCAGAACTCAGGAGCAAGCCAGGTTTCTTAACAGACAACCATGAAAATACCAGCTTTCTCCTGCCCAGCTCTCCACAGAAGCAGTATTGGCCCCCGGAGTTGAGTTCACATCAGGTTCATCCTGAACCATGCTCATCCACCCTGTTACTGTGCCTTAGCAGGCACCGGGATGACCCATGATGAAGAAAACGGACCAGGAGGTACAGTGCAGTCCTTACTATGGAGTACTGTCTAAATAAGATGCATTTTGGTGAATGTGACAGGTCATACTCTCAAATGAAAATTGGCCTTGGGGGATATGCAACTTGGACTACATTTTTAAGTGAGCATCTGCACCATGAAGCAATACAGGTCCTATTTAGGAGGGATCTAAATAACTGATAACTCTAGGACAGCAGCATGTTACACACAAATGGACCCATAGGCAAAAGCATGTCTCTATCATCGGCTGCCGCAATCTCGTTCACAGCAGTCCATTTCTTGCTGCTCCTTCCTCTGCAATCTGCTTTCCTACATGGTGGAGGACAAAGACGCAGAGATTGCACAGATCTTGTTTAAATACTGGATTCTGTTATAGCCAACGTGCTGGGTAAGAGCATGGGAAAAAGGGACAACAAACTTTACTCTCCAATATCTCCTATCGCTTCTTTGTCTCCATTTCCTTTCCCAACAGACTGCTGAAAACCCAGACACAGCAAACTCCTTACCAGGATGATTCCTGCCTGGGCAGTTGCAAACTGCATGAGAACCCACTCGTATTTATTGGGACCCCACATTCCCAGCCGGTCTCCCTTCTTCAGGCCAAGAGCCAGAAGCCCAGCTGCTGCCTGGTCCACCTGTAAAATACAAGACAAGAGCCTGAGGATCACACACAGGATGCAGTGGGGAAAACCTGTCTCCAGGCACTGCTTTCTGGGGAAAAAGCATCATCTTCACAACTGAAATCGGACAGAATGTACCTCTGCTGCAGTCTGTCAGCCTACTGCTGCAGGAGCAGCATCTTCTGAGTCACAGAGCACAGACCAGCCCCTGCTTAGCAGAAAAATAGCAAGCGTGGAACAACACAACAAAGCAGGAAGGAAACCAAAATAGGCAATTATGTACAAATAGTCGCAAATTAATTCTTGCCCAAAGACTGTTTAGTGTCTACCTCCTCATTAACTCAACTTAGGACTAAACCTTACCCACATGCTGAGCCCAACTACACCGTTGGATCTGCCTCCGTTCTGGCACATCGCTTACTTCTAAAAGGACTCAGGTGAGGAGAACTGTATCAAGTGATTTTTGACCAGGCTGGGGTTCCTATCCTCATTAACTTGCATTCAGCCACTATATTAATATGACCACTTTGTTTTGCAAGATGGTAAGTGTGTTTCAGGTGTGCAGACGTACGTATAAATATTCTGAGGTGTTCGGGAAAGTTTGTAGAGCATTGTTATGTTCTCAAATGAATTGATGAACTCTACCTCATAGGAGATATGAATTTGAGGAATAGGTATTCTCCGATTTAGTTCTGAATTACAGCCTACTTTTTAAAATTAGGGTGAACGCAGCTCATCTTGTTTATCTGAATGGATGTAACCGAAACACTAGTAAATAAAAAAACCGCAACAAACAATTCTTCCTCTCCAAGATCATATCATACATTTAATAGAAACTTTCCAGGTAGTTAGCCTTGAAATATTGCCCCTCCACTCAGCATACATATAAACATATATTTGTATGTAACATGCACACATACATACACACACATAGATACACCCACACATGTTTTTGCATATGATATTGAGACCAAGTCCTTGACTTTGCTCAGTTGCCTTTGTGCTTGGACTAGAAACCTCTACACCCTCCAGACCTCTGACAGTCAGGGCAGAGTGACTAATCAAGAGCTGGAGCCTACTCCAGTGGAGAAAGATACCATGACTCAGCCCGTAACACATCAGATAGGGCTGATAATTTTTAAGTATGAAAGTTCATTCTGGGATATTCAGCAAGCATTTTACATATGCTGCCTTCTCCCTTTGATCTCGAGACTCTAAGGAGGACAAAGACAGCACACATCCATCGGTGTGTGCTGGGAAGGTGCCATCACCCTCTGCTCAGGGCCAGGATGAAGATCCTCATACGACACACCGCACTCCTGAGCTGAGCGATGGAACCGTTTTCCACTCTCCATCACGCCTGCTGCTGTGGTTATCCACCCTCCTGGGCTCTCCGAGGGGTGAGCCAGGCACTCACCTCCTCTTTGAACTGAGCAAAGGTCTTCCGAACCCCATCTCGGCAGAAGACCAAGGCGTCGCGGTCAGGAAACTGCTCGGTGGTCTCATCCAGACACTGGCCCACGGTTTTGGTGAGAAGGGGAATGTCTAAGGTCCCCTGGACATAACTCTTGGTCACCCTGTGGGAGGCAGAGGGCATCCCTGTGTGCAGGGCACTGTGAAAGAAAAGGAGAAGAGTATATTCGTTAGTATAACCCATCAATTCTCCCAGCCTGGAAGGATTATCAACCTGCCAACAGCACAAGGAGTACTCGATGCACATCCTCACACCAGTGGGAACCACAGGCAGCCACTTCAGCGGGTCAAGGTCAAGAAGACCTCTGAAAGCACTTGGAAAGCACGTGCCGCAGCCAGGGGGGCCCTGGGCAGGTGGACAGCCTCGGTAACCCCTGTGCACCCACCTGGACCTGGCCACCCCAGCAGACAGCACAGGCAGAGCCTCCACGGGAAACCTGGACCCTGCTCACTGACGGGGAAGAGCCCGCACCAGCCCTGCAGACCGGGCACAGCCTGGTCCTACAGTCATTCACCCGCGGTGAAAGCTACCTTGGACATTTCGGGCTATCTGGAGAGATGATGGACTTTGCTGATGGATGGCAACTGGGTTTGGTCTTTCTGCAAGTTTAAATAGCGCAAATAACTTGGAAGGAACACGGTCAAAACAGTTTGCAGGGAAATTCCCCCAACTGGCTTCTCTCTCCTGGAAAGAGCAGATGACTGAGAAAGAGAAAGTTAAAGTCAGAGATCTGTCATTTTATCAGTCTCCAAAACAGTCTGCAGAGAATAATCTAATCCTGCAGAATGAAAACTATTTAGAAGTGTCCAAAGAAGTTGAGCTGTAACTGAGAGGCATTCGCAAAGTAACGGCCTGTGTATACAACAGCAAGTGCACTGTACCTGCTTTACTATCTCTGCCGGCTAGACCACAAAGAGTTTATGGTACTGAAGACAGCATCAGTAAGACGAGGAGCTGCCAGCGGGATGAGGTGGGAGCAGTGCAGAGGCAATAATACAGCAGGCTGACCGGGTGGAAGAGAGTACACCCACTGCAAACACAGGACAGGAAGGAAGGAGGAGAGCAAGGAGATATTTCAGCAGAGCAGCACCTGGGCAGGAATGGCATGACAGGGTCCTTGGGAGGAACACAAAGACATGGTGCTGGAGGCCAAGCTGGAGAGGGAAGGTAGTTAGAAGAGGCAGCAGTGAGAAGATGTAGGGAAAATAATTTAAAATCATTAAGGCATTCACTGAAGTCTGATCATCAGTGGAAGAGCAGCGACCTCCTCTCAAACCACAGCTCCTAACCACCCGAACACTGCAGTTCTTGCCATGGTTTCTCTCTCCACCTCCTCCTGCACTGAGCCCTTCTCTGCCCCAGCAGCCACCCCCCGCCACGCTGCCCTCCTCCCCGGGCAGCCCCCCGCTTTCTCTGTCCCTCCTCACTTCTTCCCTGCCTCCCTCTGGGCTCTTCCCAGCTCCGCCATCCCCACCTTAGGAGATGACCAGGAAGGACAGGGTGAAGCAACGCTCGTGGGGTGCATAGCTCAGAGGCGATGCCCTGTGCTTGCAGATTCACTGTATAATGGGGGGGAACCCTGCCCTGGAGAGGAAAGCCAGATCAGCCTGAACTCAGATTTTCCCCATTCGTTACAGGATCAGTATTCTGCAAAGACTCGATGCCATTTACCGTAAAAGATTCATTCTCCTGTCCACAAGAAAGAAAACCTAGCACGAAGTTACTTCCTCTATGGGGTGGAGCTCAACCTCGAGATAAACACAAACCAAGATTTTATCTTCCAGGGGGAGCTTTGCTCCGAGAGCTGAGCAAATGGCCTGACACTCCTTCCCCACTGCTTTTCGACAGCTGGAGGGTTGTGCAACTCCCACTGACTCTGTTCCTGATGGCTCTCCTAGCTCTGCTCTTGGGCAACTCACACCAAGGCTGTAAGGGCTGCCTGAGGAGGAGGAGGAAGGACAATCACTAAACTCAACTCTCTTTTATTGTTTGAAAGCTCCTGGGCAAGGCACATAGATAAACTAGGAGATGAAAGCAAGCTCTGCAGAAGAAAAGCCTTTATAAATATAGGCTATATAAAATAAAGGTTGAAAAAGCTCTCCCTAACCCAAGGGAAGGACGAACACTCCTGGGAAAGCAGTAAAATCCAGTGCAGCCACTGCCACAGCCGCTCGCTGTTTGAAATGGTGACCAGAGAAGCCACTGTCCCATCGCCGTAGGGTGGTCTCAAACGAGCAGCTCCAGCCACTCACGTGGGCAGACGCAGAAACCACAGGCTGTTTGCAGAAATGTTTAACGGAGACAACCACACTCACATCTCTCTGGAGCCAAGTCACCTCCAGCTTCAGCGGAGCCTGTCCCCAAATGCTCCATGTTCCTCTGCCAGCTGAGGCACAGAGAGGTCCCTGCTCGCTCCCGCAGCCGGAGAGGGGCTGGAGCGGTTAGAGAGCGGCTGCTGACCTGGTTGTGCAAGAGCACATTCCCTGAGCACCATCTCAGGGGTCACTGGGAGCCGAGCAGGCTCCGCGCTGGGCTGGAGTGGGAGCAAGTAAACACAAGCATTTCATGGACTGCACAGTGCCTCTGGGGATACCACCCAAGGAAATAATTGGTAAAAAATTTGGTCCAACACATTGTTCTACCGTGTGATTGAAAAACAAAAACCAAAACCCCACCACAAAAAGAGACTGGAGAGGGGAGGAAGAAGCATTATAAAATTCAGATTGTGAGAAAATTCAATCAAAATCCAAAATGTCCAGCTGAAACAGTCTCCTGTTCTCTGCAGTCAACCTTCAAGAGGTACTTGCACAACCCTACATTGCTAATGAAAAGGCTGATATTTTACATTGTCATGTCTGGGAAGAGCTCTAGGCAGACCAGTCTTTCTGGTCTTATTCTTTCAAATTTTTTCCAGGCCTGAAGAGCCAAAGGGTTTCACTGACTTTGCAGGAACCAGACTTTCACACTAAATGCAAGAGGGTGCAAAGTCAGAGCCAAATGACAGGTCCATCTCCAGTCTTCACAGCTACCACTTCCTCCCTACCCCCAAACATGGGGATGAAAGAGCATCAAAGAGCAGTAAAAGATGTTTTTATAAAGCCCTGCACTCCCAAAGACTGTGAAAATACTGCTGGTTCCCCTCACGATGGGAAAACACGCACAGCTTGCTCTCAGAGGTCCCAAGCATTCACACCTTCAAATGAAAGCATCAGCAGCTTTGAAATTAGGGCCTGAGATATCTCATGCTCATAACCCAGAGTCACTAAACTCCTCTCAAAGCGCTTGCTCACATGGTTTCTTCCAATACATTAAGAAAAGCAAAATTCACAGCTGTCATCTAGTTTGAGCTCCTTGAATTCTGGTCTGATGCTCTCATGTGCTTCAGCATTTCTGTATCACTTATGTCCAGGCCATGGCAAGAGTGAAAGGTGTGGGATAAAACACAGCAGGCTGTTAGAAGCGCTGGGGGTTGAGAACGGAAGGAACGAGGCAGATACTGATAATGAATGTATCACGTAACATCATGCTGGAAATAATGTAGGGTCGGTCTCTCTCCTGCCTATAGCCAACAGCAAGTGTATATATCTGATCTGGAAGAACATATCAAGAGACCTCTACAAAGAAAAGGTGCAAAGGATTTAGAAATAATGTTTTTGTTCATCTTTGTTACAGAAAACAAGTAATTCACCCTCCACCTCTTCCTATGAAGTATCTGGTACTGCTGGAGATAAAACAAGACTGATGGTCTGATATTACAGCCGCTCTCATTTCCCCGCCTCAGCCAGAGGAGAGCAAATAAAACTCCATTTGCTCTTGGGTCTCAGCGTAGACTGTCAAACACTGCTGTTGGAGAGCACATGCCTTCTGTTGGCAACACATTCCAGCAGTGAGACAGCCTGCGGTGCCTGCAAACCAGCCTCAGCGCCCGGCTGCTCCTGCAAAACTCTGTAACCCTGGAGTGGGGCAGAGCAACTGAACGGAGAAACGTCAGAGACCCGGGGAAAACGCATCCCCCCTCCCGCCTCGTGCGAAAGCCGGGCAAGCAGCCGAATGCTGGCGGACCCAGAACGCCCTCCTACCTGATGGCAGTGAGCAGAAACGATCAGACTGAAGCAAGCTCTCTCCACTAATCCTAGGAGCTCTGTGTATTTATCTCGGAATAGCCCCAACTAACATTTTATAGTTGTTGATATAAGATAACCAGCTTCATTTTTCACCTTTAACTCTTCACCGGTCTCTGTAGAAAGTATCAGAAGGGAGGAGAGACAAACACGAGGGAGAGGCATCAGCGTAACCTCCTGTCCCCTACGACGAGCACACAAGCAAGCTCCTGCTTTGCAGCCGTGAAGGACATCGACCCGACCTGCGGTGCCATCCCCTCTGCACCCGGATGAAAGGCCCTGCCCTCCCAGGGCTTGGGAACTGTCCTGACCGCAGAGTTCATACTCGGAGAGGTTCAGACTCCCCAGCCAGTTCCTCTCTCATGCACGTCTACCACGAGCTTCTCCCCCCAAAGCAAGAGCTTCCAGGTCTTTTATGTACAACAACTGCAATAAAAGGGTGGTGAAAGTTAACCCTGCTCTGTTCTTACCTCTTCTTCACTCTTTAAAACAACCCTGTTGGCTAAAGAGTTAACCCGGTTCTGACTACTTTTGGTTGGAGGAAGGCTCAAGTCCCCAGAGCTTTCAGACTCCTACTGCAGCAGACTCCGTGGTTACGTTTTGCACTGCACCTCTCTCCCCCCTGCACTCTTCCTGCCAAAAGGATAAATACTGCTTAACGCTAGGAGCAGAACTTAATAAACTTTTTTTATAATGTTACTAGAAAGAGTTTACTCTTCTAAATACGCTGCCTTTTTATCCAAGCGCTTTGTGTTCCTGCCCCTCATTTTCACTTCTGGGCTGGAGTCCAAATAGCAGTCAACTCTCTGTTGTGCTTCCCTTCTGATTCCATTTCCTAAGAACAGACTCCGAGACAGCAATCTTGGCTCCCACCGCACACATGGGCTTCAGCCACCTCACTCCTGATCCCAGCCCAGCTGGAAAGAAACACCCAGACCCCATGCGTGGAAAACCAAGGGCTGTTCCCCACGGTTCTTGGGGGGATTGCTCCCTGGAGGTCACACCTCCCAGTGAGTATTAGGCTCTGAATATCAGCTAACCCTTCAAAGCCTTTCCCAAAACCAGTTCTTTCCCCCAAACTTGCTCCAAGAGGCAGTGTTAAACAAAAGCAAGGCAAAGAACCAGCCTGACCCCCCCTGAACCCCAGAGCTCCTCGGTGCCCTGGACCCACTGGCACCCCAGTGCCCCCCAGCACCCTGCCCACCCAGGGGTCTGCACAGCCGCAGGAGCACGGGGGCACTGCCTGACGAAGCCCCCAGGTCAGAGCGCTGAAGGAGAACAGAGAAGCTGTTTGATACATTTCGCAGTACTGCCATCAGGACAGAGCTGCTGCACAAAGATAGTTCAGCCCTGGGCACACGTTCACATCCCGCCACACACTGCGCGGGGCTCATCCCTGCCCCTGGTCCCCTCCCAGGCTGGCGGGAGGGCAGACCCAGGGGATGCAGCCTGTCTTCTGCCACTTTGGATGGGGTTTAGGGGAGCCAAGGGACAGCGACACACACTGAGAGCAAAACCTCCAGCTGAACCTGCCCTCCCTACAAGTGGCCACCCACTTGGCTGGACAAACACAGCAGCTGCCCTATAGCCCCCGTCATCTGTCACACATGGCCTCTGTCCCCTAAAGCCTCCATCCCCGTCCCTACAGCTTCTGTGCCCTATAGTCCCCTCATCCTCTACCCTCACAGCCCTCCATCCCTGCTCACCCACGGCCCCTTGACCCCTATAGCCCCCCCCATCCCCTCTCACCCACAGCCCCCCATCCCCTACAGCCCCACATCCCCTGTCCCCATAGCCCTCCATCCCCTCTAGCCCCCCATCCCCTCTCACCCATGGCCCCCTCTCCCCTGTAGCCCCCCATCCCCATGGCCCTCCATTCCCTGTAGACCCCCATCCCCTCTCCAGACCTCCATCCCCTCTCTCTACAGCCTCCTGTCCCCATGGCCCTCCATCCCCTATAGCCCCCCATCCTCTCTCTCTACAGCCTCCTGTCCCCATGGCCCTCCATCCCCTGTAGCCCCCCATCCCCTCTCTCTACAGCCTCCTGTCCCCATGGCCCTCCATCCCCTATAGCCCCCCATCCTCTCTCTCTACAGCCTCCTGTCCCCATGGCCCCCCATCCCCTATAGCCCCCCATCCTCTCTCTCTACAGCCTCCTGTCCCCATGGCCCTCCATCCCCTGTAGCCCCCATCCCCTATAGCCCCCCATCCTCTCTCTCTACAGCCTCCTGTCCCCATGGCCCCCCATCCCCTATAGCCCCCCATCCTCTCTCTCTACAGCCTCCTGTCCCCATGGCCCCCCATCCCCTACAGCCCCCCATCCCCTACAGCCCCCCATCCCCTACAGCCCCCCATCCTCCCTCTCTACAGCCTCCTGTCCCCATGGCCCCCCATCCCCCGTAGCCCCCCATCCCCTCTCACCCACGGCCCCCTCTCCCCCGTAGCCCCCTCTCCCCCGTAGCCCACGCCCCCTGTCCCCACACTCCCCCTCCCTCTGTTGCCGCACCCCCTCTCCTCGGACCCCCCTCTCCCCCGCCCTACCTGCCCGGGGGGGGTCCCCGCCGCCCGCCTGCCCAGCGCAGGACCCACAGCCCGCGGCGGGGCAGCGCTGCCAACCGCGCCACGGCCATGGCTGCGGCAGCTGCCGGGAGCCCGGCCCGGCCCGCCGCTTCGTACGCAGGGGCGGTGCGCCCCGCGGCCCGCCTCGGCCCCGGCCCGGCCCCGCTCCCGGCCCGCCTCGGGGGGCTGCGGCTCCCCTCGGCCCCGGGGCGCTGCCGGGAGGGAGCGCCCGCCGGGCCGGGGCGCAGGGAACGCGTCCGCGCTGCCCGGGCCGCGGGGCGAGCAGCAGCCCCGCGTGCTGGTGGGGGGGCGCGGGGATGGGGGCTCAGAGCGGGGGACCCCCCCCCGGGCACACGGGTGGCAGCACAGAGCCCCCCCGAACACCCGCCCCATCCTCTGCCAGCTTCCGAGTCCCCGCACTGCGCCTCCGTCCCCGCATCTCCCCCCTCCCTTACCTCTTTCTCCAGATTGCCCCATCAGCCTTCTCCTGCCCCACCCCAAGCCTGGCCTTTCCGTGCGCCCCAAATAAGCCCCACACTGCGGCTGAGATGGACTTTGGTGCAAGGCAACGCCACTTGTCTCCACTTTCCTTCAGCTGCATTGCTTGGTGCCTGAGCCCTGCGAGTCACTAATTGATTTCCAGCCCTATCCACTTAATGAGTTATCACAGATACCCTCTCACTGACAGCTTTAGGTACCCCCGGCCTGCCTGCACCCTGCTAAGGCAGGGGGAAAGACCAGCTAAGAACTGCGGAGTTACTCCGGAGCCGGGCAGGCTGAGATGCCCTCAGCTAAGGGCAGAGGCACGGGCAGGTACCCGGGCGAGGAGCGCTGCGGTGCTGAGCTCTGCGGCAGCAGCACTGATGCTGAAGGAGAAGATGTGACACACGCATCGTTCCCCATGTAGAAAGACTGACAGCCTTTCTGGGCATTGCCTGCAGCAATGGCCAAAAGCTAATTAATCCTCGTGAAAGGGCTGGAGTATAAAGTTGATCCCAGAAAACAGTCTGTGTCTTTTAAACGCCGTACGGGCATTAACCAAACAGTGCTATCAGTGGCGGCCTGAGACCGGGGCTGTTTCTGGCTCAGTCGCCGACCTGATGGGTGATTGCTGGCGGGCGTTTTGCAGCTCTGCCCGGGTGGAAGCTGGAGTTCAGTGTGTCTGGACACAGTGTGTCTGTACCACGTCGAGCACAATGGCACTGACGAATGAGGGCATCGATATTGGCCTTAGAATGGTGAATCTCAGACACCAAAGCCATAAATGTCCTCGTAACACAGCCACATAATGAAATACTGACTGCAACCAGACCTCCGGTGTCAGATACGTGGGTTTAAAAGCAGGAAGCATTTTCCCCAATATGCATCTTGTTGACAAGGAGTGTGTTTGGTGGCAGAGGTGACGGTGTTTTCTTTGGTAGGGGAATGTCGCGTTAAAGCAATTTGGCAGAAAATAAACCCCCTTGCGTTCCAGCCTGTCCTCAGAGATCGGAGGGGCTGGGCTTAGATTCTGAGCGATGCCCAATTCTCTGTGTTACAAGTCCGGTCGCGTTCAATAGATATATTGAACTCTCAGGGTTACGGATGCACTCGTAACACCATACGCTTTCAGTCTAGTCGTGTTGCATGAACTAGCACGGCCACGCTTAAGAAATTTGGCTGCGTTCAGTGAGAACTCTCACGACTAGATTAGTGAATAGTGCAGTTTATCGAAGCAACAGATACACAAGTTCTTTTGGATGGCTGGTGGTAGAACTACTGCCTACAAAGCATGTGCAAATACCAAGAATATGAGTAATATAGCCTGGCTACAAGCGCATTAGGTTATAAAACAACTCTATAGAGATTTCTAAGTTTCCCGGGGAAGCACTCGAGTGTTCGAATCTTACCCAAAGGCATCCCTATGGGGGGGAAGAGATGCTCAGCCCGTCGACTGATTCCAGATGTCAGAGGTGATCTGTGATGGTATCTTCCCTCACATCCCTCCTCTCTTAACCCATTTTATACTATTTTTTTACTTTACAGGTGAAGCTCTAGTCATACATATCTTTGTTGTAATTGGTGTTAAAGTTTCTCGCTTCGCTTTTAAAAGTATAGACCAAGAAAAATTCAGAGCGCAAGCTCAGTGAGGGGTGGTCACACCTTGGAGGCAGGTAGGTTTTGGGATGGAGGTGTGTTTTGGTATTATAATGAGATTATAATGAGCAAAGTTCACCCAAAGATAGTATTTTGCCAAAAAAGTGACAGACTGTGGGCCCTTTCCCAGGCACTTCACTACACACCATTATACACACTAAATAGGTTATTTTGTACAGTAGCACTGCCTTTGGCCAGGCACATATCCTAATCATCAGGGTGAATCTCCACCTCATTGTTCCATAGTACCTGCCAGTTTCTGTCTTATCGCAGAGCCTGGCTGCGGTGCCTCCGCTCCGCTCCACCCTCCGTGCAGTTTCTCTTAGAGTCAGCACACCAAGTTCCCCGGGTGTTGCCAACACCTAAGGCTGGCTGGGGAACTTTGGTGGGATGGAACCCTTGCATAACCACCATACTCCACCCTGAAAGTTTCTTCAATGCTGTACCTTTCCTTAAAATGCAAATATAATTTCTAAGTCACCTCCAGCAATAATTCCACAGGGAAGGGAGATTTTTGGCTTTGAAATGTGAAAAATTGGCCGTGGCTGCAGAGGGGCAGCTGGGTGAAGCAGGGCAGAGATCTGCGGAGGGTTTGGAATGTCTCCAGCCCCTGGCTGGGGTGGCCAGCTCATGCCCCCAGCGCTGCAGTAAGGATCCTTAGATCACGATTAGATGGACAGTGTTCATCCCGCTTCCCTCAGCAGTTCCTGCCCCCTTCTCCTTGCTAATGTTCTTGCAGCCTTCCTCTAGCAGAGTGTGCAGATGTGCGCCGTGTTACGCTCTGTCCGTCTCAGGTAGGTTTGAAGTCTTTTTAGATATGCACAGGAGCTCTATTTACATGTCAGTCCCACTAAAATCAGTAGCTGGGTGAGTCGATTCGTTTCCGCAGACGATGTAAGGCAGTATGACATTCATGGCCAGAAGTTATCCTTTCACTGTTTCAGCACAGAGCAATTATCTTTGTCCGTACTGCAGGACCATCGAAGTGTGCTCAGTGTTGTATAACCACAGAGAAAAAAAACCCCAATATCTGGGATCCAAAAACCCCTCACCTTTAATAAATAAAAATAAAGGTGACTTTCAGTTCGATCTTCCCAATTCCAACCAGTAGCCTACAGGGTGAATCCCTGTTAGGTATTAAACCGAGAATTATGCAGAAGTTAACGTGACCTTGACATTTGGGTACATTTGGTCGAGATTGTCAAAGCAAAGGCAGGCTGAACTGGTAACAGTTCATACACCACTGAGTAAGGTATCATTTCTTTCTAACGAAGATTTAAAAATCTGCTTTCAAGTTAATCACAAATAAGCAGGGAGGTTTTGTAACTGCTTTACACCCTTGTTTCTTTCCACTAAGAGCCAAAGGCTCTTGGGCTTGTGTAAGCCCCGAGCCCAAAAGCACAGATTTCAGTCTCTGCGGCGCTGCACGGACAAAGGCCTTTTCCAGCCACGCAGAGGGTCTTGCTCGGGTCCCCCCAAGCCCCTCCGTGTTTCTCCCTCGGGAGCAGAACTGTACGTGGTGGCTCCCAGCCGCGGAAGGGAGCAGGGGGCTGTGCAGCTGCACGAAACCTCACATGAGCCCCTCGCTGCCTCGGGGTGACGTGGGGCTCGGGCAATCGGTTGCCTCCCTTGGTGTCCGTGCCAGGAGATGTGGCAACGTGAGGTTTCCCCACCCGTGCCGGGAGCAGGTCGTCCTCTGGCCCCTCCTCGCCCCGCCAAACCTTGTTGGCGGGATGGGAGAGGGTCTTGCACAACTAGACCTCGTCTTTCCCAAATGAGGGCTCTGCAACTGCCGCTCTCCTTTGGAGGAACAATAACCTGCTCCGAGAAACTTCTGTAATCTCCTGGATGAGAGCGTGTTAACCTCGGGCAGATTTTGTTCTACTTTCTATGAGGCAAATCCTTGTCTGGTTTTTGGGGTGCCTTTCCTCAGACTCCCGTGGTCGCGATTACCTCTGTGCTGAGCTAACGCAGATCTCCGGGTGTTGGAAGAGACTTACTGGCAGCTTCAAAACTAACCAAAGCACCCACGGGGTAGATGTGCTGGAGTACTTAAAACAGCTTTGCAAGGTCCCGTACGTCACGATTTGCACCGGGGTCAGGAAATTCAAGGTTAGTCCTCACCGTAACCCCGTTAGCGGGTAACGCTAATTTGGCTGGGTCAGTCGAGACAGGAGAGCGCTCCGCTCGTGCAGCGCCGGAGCCTTTGGGTCAAAGCGGGAACGGGAATTGCACTTTCCTCCCCGCGAAGAGAGCTCGGTGTAACGGCCCGGCAGAACGGGAATTCGCCGCTCCCGCACGGAGCCCGGGAAGAGATTGAAGCCGCAGTAGAACGAGGTATAGATCACTCGGTTTCTGCGTTCAGACTGGGGTCATTGGCCGTTAACCGGTTGGGTTTTCGCGGGGCGGTGCGCGACCGGTGGAAGGACTGGGCGTGACCCTGGCGCGCCCGTGGGGCCGGGCCGAGGGGTCTCCTTCCCGGCGCGGGACGGTTTCACGCGGGGGGCCGAGACCAGGTGCTGAACATCTGACAGCCCGCCGCGGGGCCGGGGGCGGTGGAACGGCTGGCTGCGGCCCGCGGGGGTGCCCCGAAGCGGTGCCGGTGCGGGTGCCCCGGGCGCGGCGGGCTGTGCGGTGCTCCGCTCCCGGCCGGCGGGGCGCGCCGGGCCGGCAGGGGGCGCGCTCGGCGCCGCGGCGGGCGGCTGCCGGGCCCCGCGCGGACGTGGACGCGGACGTGGACGCGGAAGTGGGTGGCGGGGCGGCCCCGAGCCTCCCCCGCCCGCTCCGCGCCGCCCCGGCCCGCACCCCTCGCCCTCGGCTCTCGGCGGACCCCGGCGGCCATGTCGCGGGGCGGCGGGAAGGGGCCGAGCCTGAGGGACAAGCTGGACGGCAACGAGCTGGACCTGAGCCTCTGCGACCTGAACGAGGTGCCGGTCCGGGAGCTGGTGAGCGTCCGGCCCGCGGGCCGCGGCCCCGGGGAGCGGCTCCGGCAGCTCGGGCCCGGGGGAGAGGCTGCGCGGGGGAGCCAGCTGTGGGCAGGGCAGCCAGATGTGCTGGAGGTGTTTGTGGCCTGGCCCGCAGGTGTTGGACGCGGCAGAGAGGAGGGTTTCGGGTCCTGTTGGCCGAGCAGCTGCCGCTGCTCACATCTATTTCTGGACAAAGTGCTGCCTTTAGAGGCAGAAATCAGTCAAGATATGACGTGACCCCGGAGGCAGCTGCGGGGGGGATGGACAGACTGACGCGGGAGAAACCGCAGCGGCTGGAGCAGAACTGGCGGGTGTCAGAGGGTACGGGTGTACC
The DNA here is from genome assembly GCF_030936135.1 of Gavia stellata. Classification (NCBI taxonomy): domain Eukaryota; kingdom Metazoa; phylum Chordata; class Aves; order Gaviiformes; family Gaviidae; genus Gavia; species Gavia stellata. The sequence continues at coordinate 7,257,133 of NC_082615.1, read as the reverse complement.
TCGGTGGTGATTCAGTGCTTTGTTTCTCTTGCAGGCCGCTCTTCCAAAAGCTACTGTGTTGGATTTGTCCTGTAACAACCTCATTTCCTTGCCGGTAAGGTGCTAGAGAGCCGTTCTGGGGATGAGTCTGCTGGGAAGTGTTTAGGAAAGATAAGTAGTGCTTCAGTGAAGGTTCGCCGGGAGGTTTGGAACTGGCACCTCCCTCATCCCGGGGTGGCCGAACGACTCTGCTGTCAGTGACGGGTCAGCGCTGGTGGGTGGTTTTGGCTGAGGCAGGAGAGAGAAAAGGTTTGCACTGCGTGAAGATTGCAGTATCTGCCTGCCAGAGGATCCCCACGGGAGTACAGACCACTTTCATCAGCAGTGGAGACTCGGGTTTGTTTCCGTTGTACTGCCATACATCGCCTTGTCAGTCTGTCTGTCTTATCTCTCCCACTGTTTTCCACCTCCATCTTCCGAGACAAAGCAGGGGAGTGATTTTCCTCCGTTGCAGTTCTGTAGTAAGTTAAGGATTTGTGGCTTATGTAAGGTGCAGGCTATCTCCACATCCTCCCCGCTGAGGTTCCTCCGTAAAGGTGCTGACAAGCTTTTTCTGGGTTTTGTTTGTGTTTGGGTTTTAGTCAGACTTCTGCAGTTTGATGCATCTGGTGAAACTGGATTTGAGTAAAAATCGGCTTCAACAGCTGCCCTTGGACTTTGGCCGCTTGGTCAATCTGCAGCACCTGGACCTTCTGAACAACCGTTTAGTCACCCTGCCAGTCAGCTTTGCACAGCTCAAGGTAAAACTGTTTGCTGGGCAGTTACGTAAAGCTTTGGGATGCAGCCCAGGGTCTTGTGATCGTTCTCAGGTTGATTTCTCTGGTAAAGCATCCGTCCTGCTCACTACCCGTTCCAAAATTCAGCTGGCTCTGCACCGCAGCTCAGTGGAAATTAACTCGCATCTATTGAAAACGTCTCTGCTTGTCTTCCGTACCTGTTTCATTCATGTGAAAACTAAGTAGTTCTTTGCTTCTGCTTTGGATCTCTAAAATAATCGCAAGACTACTGTGCTCTTACAGCCTCCTCTTTATCGTTCCTTTCTGCAGAACCTGAAGTGGCTGGATCTGAAGGACAATCCCCTGGATCCTGTCCTGGCTAAAGTAGCAGGAGACTGTCTGGATGAGAAGCAGTGTAAACAGGCTGCTGTCAAGGTAAGGAATCTGCTTTTGTTCTTTTTTTCCTTACTTTGCTATATCGGTGGTGGTTCTTCCTCTTTTTGCTTAGCAAGCTGGGTGGCTGCTGCAGCAGTTTGAAGTTTCTTCAGCCAGTGAGGTGTCGGTTCATTGCACTGACTTCACCGCTTCTGTGCCTGTAGAGAGCAAACACTGGGCTGGTTCCATTACTGGAGTTAAGAGAGAACTAAGTGCTGGTTGCCAAGAAAGTGGAGGCATAATCAGACAAGATAATCCATGTCTAGGCTTATAGTCCAGAACACAAAAATCTCTGGAGAAGTTCTGGCAAAGTATAGGCTCACATAAAGAGAGTGGTCTGTGATCCTCTGTATTGGCCAGTGCCAGTTTGCTACGTTTGTTTTTTAACTGAAAGATCTGTTTCTTAACTGCGAAGATTCATGTGGGAAGGTGTGAACTCTCCAGAGCCATACCTGTAGGGGTAGGTCAGGGTTGGTGGTCAGCCCTCGCTGACGGTCCTCAGCTACGCTCCAGCTCTTCTCTTTTGAACTGACCGTGCAATGAGCCTCCTGCAGAGACCTCAGCTTGTTTTCTTGGACCTTGAAGGTACTGCAGCACATGAAAGCCATCCAGTCTGAGCAGGATCGACAACGGCAGCGGAAGCTCCAAGCGGAGCGAGGTAAGCACAAAAAGCCCTCACGTGCTGTCTGCTGAGGACTGTTCTTGATCTCTCTTACACCCCCAAACATACTGATTGCCATCTAACAAGTTGCCATCTAGCAAATACTTATAACTGTCAAAATCCTGAGGACTCTGGGAGTAGCAGGGTAGAAGGGCTGGAGGGAGAAAGATAGCCGAGGATAACTATGCTATTTCTTTCCTGAATTATAGTTAGATCTCTAGATGGAATGTGCTATAGGTTACCTATAAAAGATATGAAAGAGCAGCACAGGATTTATTTTAAGGGAAGCCTAATTCTGAGGGAGCAAAATGTAAGTTACGTAATATTAAAAAAAAAACCAAAACCAAAGATAAAAAAAGAGGGTAGTTATTTGATTTGTTTCCTCATTCCAATTGGGAAGAGATAAGTGGGTAATAAGGAAGAAGGCAATAACAACCCTTTACATAAAAGGAAAAAAACTTCCTATTAATCCCCAGAAATGGAGAAGAAGCGTGAAGCAGAACAGCGAGCAAAGGAGGCTCAAGAGAGGGAACTGAGGAAGCGAGAGAAGGCAGAAGAAAAGGAACGCAGAAGACGGGAGTATGATGCTCAGAAAGCTGCAAAACAGGAGATGGAAAAGAAAACTAAAAAAGAAAACGTGCAAACCCGAAGTAAGTAGTATCCACTGTGGGTGGGATTGCATGAGATTTCATCTTCATCTCATTTTGATGCTGCCAGATTTGCTTTTATGCAGCCCAGGTATGGGGAGATGGTGGGAGTGGGGGGGGAAACCTGTAGGACTTCTTATAAGCTCTACCGCTGTGCCCTTTTCCCCTTCATCTGTGTTCCTGATGAACTGCCGAGCTCAAGATTCGGAAAGTTCTTCAGCTGCTCCTATGGAGAACTTCCCTCCACTCATTTCTTTTTAAATGTCTTGAACTATATGTGCAAAAACAGATCTTGTGCAACACAGAGGTGCTTTACACCCCGTTCACTGCTGCCCATGAAACTAAATCTGAAACTTTTTACCCTAAACGGGTAGATCCTGCACATCTCTTTACTAACCAGAGTTAAGTGACGAAAATTCATGACAAAAGACACCTGCAGCACAGGCTAAAGTATCTTACCTGAACGGCTCGTTTCTGAATGTAGACTGTTAAAAGATATTTGGTTAATTCCTCACGTTCTCTCTTGTAAATGTTCTCATTGCAGAGCCCGCCTCCAGTTCCCGCCCCCCTCAGCCACCCCGGCACAAGCACTCCTGGTCGCGGTCGGTGCTGAGGGTCCTGCTCTTCGTGCTGCTCTGCGTCCTCTGTACTTTGGCCGCCTGCAAGCTGACAGAGCTGCAACGTCAACCTCTGTGCGTCAGCGTGAACACGCTCTACGAGGACGTGTTAGCCGCTCTGCAAAACCACAAAACCCTGCAAAATATGCTACAACAGAACTCGCAGCAGTGATTGTCCTGGGCGGGCACCTGCTTCGTCAGCATCTCCCTCCACCATCTACGCAGCCAGAATTCCTATGGAATTGTGTTCTGACGAAACTGCTTTTAATCAGTCAGCATTGGTTTGCTGGTCCACTCCACACAAAGCAGAGTTATTGTTCAGATCATCTTTGCTGTGCATGTTTCGCAGTTGGCTTGTAACTCCCATTATTTGCCCACGTAAACCTAAACTTGTTAACGCTTCTTACCTCCAAGGGGTGTTTACGTAGATCTTGAGATACAGAAAGCTGCCGATCTATAGGAGTGGAAAAAACCAGCCCTTGCGTTATCTAGGTAGCTATAGCTCTGTCCTGGAGGTGGAAGGCTTTTGCTACATATCCATTCCTTGCTCTCATTTCTATTTGTGCTAAGATTGGTGATATGGCTGTATGGGAATAATATACTAAAGGCCTACTCCAGGACCAATTACAAGTGTGTAGGACGGCTGTGCGTCCGTATGCTGGAGCGAAGAAGCTGATGTACTATTGAAAGGAGCTGAAAATTTTCAATACAACAGTTTTCGCAGCAATTTGTCTGAACCGGATGTTTATGTTGCTAATGTAGTTTTAATTAGGTCTTTTAGAAACAGCCAAAAATTATTTCTGAGTGTATGGAGTAATGATTTGTATCTACGTTGATGTTAACCAGCTAGAGCCAACAAAGCGGCTACAGCTTAGGCAGAGCTTCTGGCCGGTCTGCCACACGAGGGGGGTGCCTGGGAGCCGCGGACGA